>NC_064646.1:139686651-140008242 GCF_023864345.2 Schistocerca serialis cubense
CCTATGTCGTTCAAATGTTCATTAGAATATCGTGTAAAAATTTGAGGTAAATGGTTTAAGAGCTTTTCAAGAGCTTTGTTAATAATGTTTACCCCTTATACTTTACAATATATATATATATATATATATATATATATACTCCTGGAAATTGAAATAAGAACACCGTGAATTCATTGTCCCAGGATGCCGGGTGTTGGCCCTGTGTGCCTCGGTCGTATGCAGTCCTGATTGTGGCGCTCACCTGCACGGCGCCAAACACGCATACGACCATCATTGGCACCAAGGCAGAAGCGACTCTCATCGCTGAAGACGACACGTCTCCATTCGTCCCTCCATTCACGCCTGTCGCGACACCACTGGAGGCGGGCTGCACGATGTTGGGGCGTGAGCGGAAGACGGCCTAACGGTGTGCGGGACCGTAGCCCAGCTTCATGGAGACGGTTGCGAATGGTCCTCGCCGATACCCCAGGAGCAACAGTGTCCCTAATTTGCTGGGAAGTGGCGGTGCGGTCCCCTACGGCACTGCGTAGGATCCTACGGTCTTGGCGTGCATCCGTGCGTCGCTGCGGTCCGGTCCCAGGTCGACGGGCACGTGCACCTTCCGCCGACCACTGGCGACAACATCGATGTACTGTGGAGACCTCACGCCCCACGTGTTGAGCAATTCGGCGGTACGTCCACCCGGCCTCCCGCATGCCCACTATACGCCCTCGCTCAAAGTCCGTCAACTGCACATACGGTTCACGTCCACGCTGTCGCGGCATGCTACCAGTGTTAAAGACTGCGATGGAGCTCCGTATGCCACGGCAAACTGGCTGACACTGACGGCGGCGGTGCACAAATGCTGCGCAGCTAGCGCCATTCGACGGCCAACACCGCGGTTCCTGGTGTGTCCGCTGTGCCGTGCGTGTGATCATTGCTTGTACAGCCCTCTCGCAGTGTCCGGAGCAAGTATGGTGGGTCTGACACACCGGTGTCAATGTGTTCTTTTTTCCATTTCCAGGAGTATATATATATATATATATATCTTTGCTTTGTCTTACTTTGTTATGCTAATTATTGCTATTCTGATCAGATGAAGCGCCATCTGACGGACATTTTTTGAACTTTTTTTTTTTTTTTGTTCTAATAAAACCCCATGTGATTCCAAACATGTGTGTCAATTTGTACCTCTCTATCTACATCATTCCGCGATTTATGCAGTTTTCAAATTTATTCTGACTTTCTGATCACCCTGTATTTAGATATCACATATATGAAAGAAATATATAACACGCGTCCGTCCGAATGTTTATTAGCGTATCGTGTAAAAATCTGAAGTAAGTTGGTGAGCCGGCCGGAGTGGCCGAGCGGTTCTAGGCGCTACAGTCTGGAACCGCGCGGTCGCTACGGTCGCACGTTCGAATCCTGCTTCGGGCATGGTTGTGTGTGATGTCCTTAGGTTAGTTAGGTTTAAGTAGTTCTAAGTTCTAGGGGACTGATGACCTCCGATGTTAAGTCCCATAGTGCTCACAGCCATTTTTTAAGTTGGTGAATAATTTTCGGGACTTTTGGTAACAACGTTAAACAACGACTTGTCTTTATATAGTAGAACTGAAGATATACTCCAGTTTCGATCTGCTTATCACTAGCATATTCCATTAGCACCGCGCCATGGCAATTTCAAATACCACTCAGCATTACTTTACTTGATGATATTTGGGCCTTCGCCTTTTTGAATGGTAAATTTACAAATTTCTACCACTAGCTTTGCTCCTTCGTTTCCGTTGAGAGTGATACACTAAGCACTCGTCCATGGTGATCAGGCCGCTAAACACGTCACCTGGACTGGCCTGACACAGCTGCGACATTCCCGCTGGTGCCTCGGGCCGGAGGGCTTTATCAGCGGGTGTGAACACTGGTGGAAACTCGTGGGAGGCCACGTACGCTACGTTCAAAATACCATGCAAGATGTTGAAAACATCACTGGTTACTGTGTTTCACTTTTTCGACTATCGCCTCTATTGTATTACACCGGCCATCGGATGACTTATAGTGAAATGAAATGTGTGTATGGCGTTATTTGCCTGTAGACTCCATCTGGGGTGTTCCGGCTGCCTAGTGCAAATCTTTTATTTGACGCCACTTCGGCGACTTCGCACGTCTATGGTGACTGAATGATGTTGAGGACAGCACAGATAGTCGGTCTCGAGCGGTGAAAGTTCCAGATGCGGTCGCGAATCGAACCCGAGGTTCCGTGATCGAGCGCTAATCAGAAGACCACGACAATGCTGACTATGATTCCTAGTTCTTCGTAGTAAGCTCGTCTGCCACTTGGTTCTATGTGATTCACAATTGTTTTACCACACTGAAAGCGTCGGGACACCTAACTACTCTGTCTTATGAGGAGCATTATTACTGTACACTGCCTGCTGCAGATGGATTGTTACAGAGTTGTTCCTCTTCATACGCAGAAAACGAATTACCATTCTGTGCTCCACCTTGTGGAGTGCTGCGTGTTTGTGTCTTGGATCTTCTAACAGTGCATTGAGGTATTCCTAGATGTAACGATTCACATCAGTATACAAACACATTATTTCAGAATTCATATAAAAATTATAACTACAGACAGTAATATCTTCTTGATCGTATAATCTAGTAACATACAAACGTGCATCTTCTCACTCAATGGTGCACAGTCTAATATCTATTACCACGTCCAAAAAAGATTTCAAACCCGTGTTAGACATAATACAATTCATTGTCTGTCCTGATTGACCACATCACACAGGAAACAAAAATTCAAAATAATACCCCTCCTCTGTGCTCTCTCTGCTGCTCCTTGCAATGTCTGCAGAAAGTCGAGTACAATCCCATACCAAGGAAAGAAATCACAGAGTGTAGGGAAAACACTAAAATCCTGCACTACAGGGTTTCCTGTTATGTGAGGAACACCACAGCTCAAAGTATTTTCAGTACCAATGATAAGACCCAGTTACTAGACAACATTAAAATTAGTTGTCCTGATTGTGGTAAGTTTTATATTGATCGTTACGGCAGAGACACAGCGGCTGGTTCGCTGAACACGTACTAAGTGAGGCCCACACTACCAGCCACAGCGACGAGTCGTCCAATTAGCAAAAAAATATTAAAAATTCAAGATGTTGGAAGCCCTAGAAATCAACAAACATAAATGAAGAAACAGTTCCCCTCTTTTAAATTTTAGTTGCAGTCTGTTAACTAAGATCGTGGTCGGGTTAATCAGTAGGAAAATGTGTTTGACAACAAAGTGAAATATATACAGGGCTATTACAAATGATTGAAGCGATTTCATAAATTCACTGTAGCTCCATTCATTGACATATGGTCACGACACACTACAGATACGTAGAAAAACTCATAAAGTTTTGTTCGGCTGAAGCCGCCCTTCAGGTTTCTGCCGCCAGAGCGCTCGAGAGCGCAATGAGACAAAATGGCGACAGGAGCCGAGAAAGCGTATGTCGTGCTTGAAATGCACTCACATCAGTCAGTCATAACAGTGTAACGACACTTCAGGACGAAGTTTAACAAAGATCCACCAACTGCTAACTCCATTCGGCGATGGTATGCGCAGTTTAAAGCTTCTGGAGCCTCTGTAAGGGGAAATCAACGGGTCGGCCTGCAGTGAGCGAAGAAACGGTTGAACGCGGGCGGGCAAGTTTCACGCGTAGCCCGCGGAAGTCGACGAGTAAAGCAAGCAGGGAGCTAAACGTACCACAGCTGACGGTTTGGAAAATATTACGGAAAAGGCTAAAGCAGAAGCCTTACCGTTTACAATTGCTACAAGCCCTGACACCCGATGACAAAGTCAAACGCTTTGAATTTTCGGCGCGGTTGCAACAGCTCATGGAAGAGGATGCGTTCAGTGCGAAACTTGTTTTCAGTGATGAAGCAACATTTTTTATTAATGGTGAAGCGAACAGACACAATGTGCGAATCTGAGCGGTAGAGAATCCTCACGCATTCGTGCAGCAAATTCGCAATTCACCAAAAGTTAACGTGTTTTGTGCAATCTCACGGTTTAAAGTTTATGGCCCCTTTTTCTTCCGTGTATCTGGACATGCTGGAAAATTAGCTCATGCCACAACTGGAGACCGACCGCGCCGATTTCATGCTTCAACAGGATGGTGCTCCACCGCACTTCCATCATGATGTTCGTCATTTCTTAAACAGGAGATTGGAAAACCGATGGATCGGTCGTGGTGGAGATCATGATCAGCAATTCATGTCATGGCCTCCACGCTCTCCCGACTTAAACCCATGCGATTTCTTTCTGCGGGGTTATGTGAAAGATTCAGTGTTTAAACCTCCTCTACCAAGAAATGTGCCAGAACTGCGAGCTCGCATCAACGATGCTTTCGAACTCATTGATGGGGACATGCTGCGCCGAGTGTGGGAGGAACTTGATTATCGGCTTGATGTCTGCCGAATCACTAAAGGGGCACATATAGAACATATGTGAATGCCTAAAAAAACTTTTTGAGTTTTTGTATGTGTGTGCAAAGCATTGTGAAAATATCTCAAATAATAAAGTTATTGTAGAGCTGTGAAATCGCTTCAATCATTTGTAATAACCCTGTACATACATCATACGTGAACAAAAGAAACATGCAGTTACAATTAATGATACGTCCACTCACACGGAGCATCGATAATTGCTTGGCATCTCCGAGGCAAGATTACAACCAAATTTTGCACTTACTCACATGTAAGAAACCTCCACGTTTGTCGAATATGCGTTGACAGCTGTTTCAAAGTAAAAATCTTTATTCCTTGCAACTTCTTTTTGATGTAAGACCATAAATTGTCTATAGGATTATAGTCAGGCGACTGCGAAATTCAATCCAGTACCTTCACACCATTCTCTTCTTGTATATCTCAGTCATGAATTCAAAGTACTCTAATGGTTTACGGACGTCTATGAAGGCCAAAGATTCCTTCTAATGTACTGTGAAAGAACTAACGTGATACATTTCACCATTAGTGAGTACTGCCGAACATGCTCTTACTTAGCAGACTGTAATCCTCACACTTTCCGGTCCCCAGCTCGTGGTCTAGTGGCTCGTGTTTCTGCCTCTGGTGGATCACGGGGTCGCGGGTTCGATTCCCGACCGGCTTGAGGATTTCCTGTGATAGGGCACTGGGTGTTTGTGTTGCTCTCATCATTTCATCGTCATCAGTTGTGGCTAGAGTGGACTGTGTGAAAACTGGGACTTTGCACGGCCGCTGATGACCGCCCAGTTGAGCCCCCCACAAAGCAAACATCATCCTCAAAGTTTTCAGTGCTTCTGACAATGTCTGTTCCTCTCTATTCCTCCTTTTTCCTATATTTATTATTTTATTGTGGTTACCTATGTGCTCCTTACATTCTGTTCTTACAATTGTGTATTCAGTCTTTTACTCTGTTCCTGTATGGCTTTCAATATGTAATACCTATTCAGTCTATTCCTTAGTGCTCTTGTCGCCGGCCGAAGTGGCCGTGCGGTTAAAGGCGCTGCAGTCTGGAACCGCAAGACCGCTACGGTCGCAGGTTCGAATCCTGCCTCGGGCATGGATGTTTGTGATGTCCTTAGGTTAGTTAGGTTTAACTAGTTCTAAGTTCTAGGGGACTAATAACCTCAGCAGTTGAGTCCCATAGTGCTCAGAGCCATTTGAACCATTTTTTAGTGCTCTTGTCAAGTACTAATTTTATTTTACTGGGATTGTTAATTTAATTTTAATTGCTATACAGGCACTGTTTTCCATTTCAATGTTAACTTTTTCCTGGTATGCTACCTTGATATTTATTTACTGTTCAATTCTTTACTGCATTACCACTGCACTGTCACAAATGACCTTCACTGTGTGTTTGTGACTCGCTCTAGATGAGTAACATCTTTTCGAATGTTGGTAGTGAGTGTTGTAATTTCTTTGACGTCGATGGTCGTTCAAAGTCTGATGACGGCCTTGTAAGGCGATAATAGGTTAACTAAGTAAATTAATCCGCTAGAAGATACACAGTATTGTGATTTTCATTTATAAATTTGTTGTTCCACCAACAAGCGACGAAAGAATCAGTTAACATAATAACACGTATCTGCGAACAAACAAAAATTAAAGCCGTAAATTTATTTTTTCGAGGTGATAACACGAACTCTTAGGTGTGATCTAGGCTTTCCTATCGTATTAACAGTTTGTACTGTTGTCGTGTGTCCAGCCGGGTGCAGTCGTTTTCGCAACACGATATTTCGAGAGGCAAGGGATGCTGTCGAACTACCAAACAAACACAAACAGCACAAACAAAAATGTTAGGCTATCCTTCGTAGACTGAAGAGAACCAATCTGGTAGACCTTGCACTTGCGTACATTGTAGACTTTGTTCAACACAGCATGGTATGCTTGAAGATAGTTGCCCTGTAACAACTACAGTGAATTTTCCCTCGTTTCATAATTTATTACGAAGGAAGGAAGTTTGTAATCAAGAATGGTTGCGGTTCTGAACTGAATAACGCTGTAGGCAGAGTGGATGACTTACCAGCAGGTGGCCGTCGTCGCGCAAGACGAAGCCGGACGCGTTGCCCTGTGTGCTGTAGGTCCTCAGGCTGCAGCGCGGCTTACGGGCGCGTACCACAAAGTGCTTCGGGATGGCTGTACGGTCCTGTAAACATACCATCCGACACTCAGTCCTGTTCGCTGGGAAACGTGCCAGAAACAACGCTCTCTTTTTATTTTATGTTTGCTTTATACATGACGGTTCGTACTGACCAGTGTAAGGAAACGAGGTGGCAACAGTGTGGAAGAAAGCTGCTGTCACCGTCTTCTTTTAAACGGAGTGGCGGCGTTGGACGATGGAGGAGGGGCAGTAGGAGAAGATGTGGCTACTCATACTTGAGAGGAGGGATGTTTTGAATGGACAGAGAATCCGCGAGGAGAGAGTTTGGTGTGAAATAGCGAATGCTCAATATCAAATTAATAGCCCAGTGGGCAGTTTTGAGTAATAGGAAGCTATTAAAAAAAGAGCTAAACACTGTTAAAGGCATCTCTATAATGTACGAATATAACATCAGTATTTTTTAACTAGGGGAAATGGCCTGACGTGTCATGTAAGTTCTGGCGAACGCCGATTGCCTCAGTTCAAAATCGTGGAGTTATGTGTGGTGCAGACGCCAGTCCGCTAAAGCCTATGTGACGCTCACTCTGGTAGAGGAAGGACTGCCCTAAGTGCTATACGAGACTGACTGAGCCCAACTGAGGATGAAAAATTACGTGGAAGTGTGGTGTCTAGATTTAGATGCGTACTTTCTTACTATCTATTTATCTATTCTCTTATTTAGAAGTTGTTTTTGTCAAAATGTTGTAATAAATTTATTTTCATCAAATGTGGACGAACGTTTACTGTGCCTTTTGATACGTAAGAATCAGTATAGCTTGTCAACAAATGTAGTGCCTGTGTTAGTCTGTTGTTCGATTTTGGAATAACCGTGCTCGGAGGCAGCCCAATAACTAACACAAAGAGTATGGATCGGCATGAAATTTACGTAATGAGAGATAATTACTACTTGCAGTACTGGAATTAAAGTATGGATTGTTGTTGAAATAGTCTTCCTCGTAGCGTACGGAAAAGACAATGCAACGTATAAAAATACAAATACTGAAGGCGCGAAAATGAATAACGTATCTATGATAAATGCATCTACGATAAATTTTCTTACTCTGTCGACGTAGATCTTTAGACTGTCTGATTTTGCAACAGACTTAGTGCTGAACAAAAAGTAAATTGTTCAATTATTACACAAATATGTATTTAATAGAAGTCAGTATTGAGTTACGCTGACATCATTAATTTGCCTCTAATTCTCTGCGGTTGCCGCTCGTGCTGTCCATCAACTAAATCTTGATGATTAGCACATATATATGAGATTTTAAGATGTCTCGCAGGATGGAAGAAATTACTGCCTCTTCTTATGACAGCAGGCAAAAGTCATGCTTGTGAACGAAAATTGGCGTAATAAATAAAAATATTCTTGCGGCTATGATAACTCTTAAAATATATTTTTTCTTGCAGTTTTATACACACATAGCATTTACTACACACATTGTTGGCGTACAAGTAGAAATTACACGTCCTTTTTGTGTGAGATCTAAAACATAACAACTCTCAAGCGAAATTCTGTTAAAAAATTGAATATTCTCTGGACATTTCTCATCTGTTACAAAGATTATTTTATAAGCCTATCTTTGCCGCCTTCTGCGGCAATGTACAAATTTCTTATTACTAATGAGGAAAATAAAAAAAATCATGTAAATTGATAACGAGAGAAAATAAAAAACTAAAAAGGTATGATATTGGGAGCTACTTGTTTAGGTATTACACATGACCTACTTCCAATTGACAATATGCAGTATGTTCGTAGGAAGGTGGATTCATGCTGTGACATTAAGAGCGGCGTCACTTCCGAGGGCAATCCCAAAAGTAAGGTCTCCTATTTTTTTATAAGTACATAGACCTGTTTATTTCTACAATGGTTTACATCAGTTTACAGCTTGAACATTTAGCTATTTTTCGACATAATCACCATTTCTGTCGATGTATTTTTGTAGACACTGTGGCAGTTTTTGTACGACCATGTCATACCAGCTCGCCGCCATGCTGTTCAGAAAATTATGAGCCTCTTCTTTCACCTCGCCGTCGGCGCTGAATCGCTTTCCGTCAAATGTTCTTTTAACCTAGGGAACAGGTGATAGTCACTGGGCGCCAAGTCAGGACTATAGGGCGGTTGGGTGATTATGTTCCACTGAAAATGTTGCAGGAGAGCAACGGTTTGCCGAGAAATGTGTGGGCGAGCGTTGTCATGGAGAATGTGTACGCCCCTGCTCAAAATTCCTCTTCTCTGGTTCTAAATTGCCAGTCTGAGTTTTTTCAGAGTCTCACAGTACCTGTCAGCGTTAACTGTGGCCACAGCGATTCAGCTCCGACATAAATGGTGATTATGTCGAAAAATAGCTAAATGTTCGAGCTGTAAACTGATGTAAACCATTGTAGAAATAAACAGGTCTATGTACTTATAAAAAATAGGAGACCTTACTTTTGGTATTACCCTCGTATTTCTTTCTTTTCTAGGTAGTATATCAATATCGAATAGCGCAGACGAAGGAGCTCTTGGAACGTGACGATGTTCGGCGAATGGACTGCACTACTCCTTTCACCGACTTAAATCCCAGCGGGCACGTGACAAATACATTGAGGAGACGTATCGCAGAGCGTCCACATGCACCCACGACTATCCAGTTGTTGTTAATCGGGCTGGTGGAGGAACTGTACTCCCTGCCACAAGACTTCCTAACCAACGTTGTGGCCAGCACCGGAGGGCGTTGCAGAGCATGCGCTGCCGCCGGTGATGGTCACACACCCTATTAAGAGCCGTGTCCCTGCCCTCTTGTAATTTCTATGGACTTAATGCCATGAGAAATATCCGCGTATTGCATCAGGCAAAAAGAGTGACAGAAGAGTTGTAGCTCGATGTATTGTGCCTTCAAAGACGGCATACGAAGAAAGGAAAGACCCCAATACGCCTACAACTGTTAAGATACGCAAGGACAACGTTCTATGGCAGCAATAATAATATTTAAGGAGGCCATAACAGTGACAAAAATATCACAGTACTGTTCAGAACACTTAATCTGTGCGAGAATGTTAATTGGAGGGGAGAGTAGCCACCTGGTCTCCACGTATCCTCGAGGCAGCAGCCTGAAGGCGGCTGACCGTGGCCAACAGCACGCTCAGCTGCTCGCGAACCGCGGCCAGTTCCTAATGCGCCCGCACACAGCTCATATATTGCGAACCACGGATGAAGGGTATCAGATGGATGCCATATTCCTTGACTTCCGGAAAGCGTTTGAGTCGGTGCCCCACTGCAGACTCCTAACTAAGGTACGAGCATAGGGGACTGGTTCCCAAGTATGTGAGTGGTTCGAAGACTTCTTAAGTAATAGAACCCCGTACGTTGTCCTCGATAGTGAGTGTTCATCGGAGGAGAGGGTATCATCTGGAGTGCCCCAGGGAAGTGTGGTAGGTTCGCTGTTGTTTTCCATCTACATAAATGATCTTTTGGATAGGGTGGATAGCAATGTGCGGCTGTTTGCTGATGATGCTTTGGTGTACGGGAAGGTGTTGTCGTTGAGTGACTGTAGGAGGATACAGAATGACTTGGACAGGATTTGTGATTGGTGTAAAGAATGGCAGCTAACTCTAAATATAGATAAATGTAAATTAATGCAGATGAATAGGAAAAAGAATCGTGTAATGTTTGAATACTCCATTAGTAGCGTAGCGCTTGACACAGTCACTTCGATTAAATATTTGGGCGTAACATTGCAGAGCGATATGAAGTGGGACTAGCATGTAATGGCAGTTGTGGGGAAGGTGGATAGTCGTCTTTGGTTCATTGGTAGAATTTTGGGAAGATGTGGTTCATCTGTAAAGGAGACCGCTTATAAAACACTAATACGACCTTTTCTTGAGTACTGCTCGAGCGTTTGGGATCCCTATCAGGTCGGATTGAGGGAGGACATAGAAGCAATTCAGAGGCGGGCTGCTAGATTTGTTACTGATAGGTTTGATCATCACGCGAGTGTTACGGAAATGCTTCAGGAACTCGGGTAGGAGTGTCTAGAGGAAAGGAGGCGTTCTTTTCGTGAATCGCTACTGAGGAATTTTAGAGAACCAGCATTTCAGGCTGACTGCAGTACAATTTTACTGCCGCCAACTTACATTTCGCGGAAAGACCACAAAGATAAAATATGAAAGATTAGGGCTCGTACAGAGGCATATAGGCAGTCATTTTTCCCTCGTTCTGTTTGGGAGTGGAACAGGGAGAGACGGTGCTAGTTGTGGTATGAGGTACCCTCCGCCACGCACCGTATGGTGGATTGTGGAGTATGTATGTAGATGTAGATGTAGATGTAGAGATCGATGACTGTCTGCTAAGACTAAAGGATATTATTCACCTAGGACGAATTAAGCCTCTTGTGTACTCCACTGATGAACCCTCTGCCAGGCACTTAAATGTGGTTTGCAGAGTATCCATGTAGTAGTAGATGTAGATAGTAGTCCATCCAGAACCGGAGAGTGTCAAAGGAGTTGCCGGTCGACAAGCGGCTAGGGCGTTGTCACAGGTTCTTTCTGTATAGGTGCATTCTTAAAATCTCCATATATACAGGGCAATGTCCTGTCTGACTGACCGAATCATCGGCCAGCCCAATTACAGAAAATTAAAATTTGGACAAGGTGTGGATCGTATATTGTAGGCCTAGTATTGAACGGATTTTCCGAAATTCCAACCGTCTTTTTTGAGTCATCAGTCTTCTGACCGATTCGATGAGGCCCACAAAAGATTCCTCTCCTCTGCCAATCTTTTCATCTCAGAGTAGCACTTGCAACCTACGTCCTCAGTTATTTGCTGGATGTATTCGGATCACTGTCTTCTTCTAAAGTTTCTGCCCTCTGCAGTTCCCTCTGGTTCCTTGGATGTCATTCCCTGATGTCTTAGCAAATGTCCTATCATCATGTCTCGTCCCCTTGTCAGTCTTTCTTTCTTTCTTTTGCTTGTGCCGTTTGTCCTGCGGATACACAGGGTGGGCATTGTTAATCGGATGTGGCGATGTTAATTGAAGGGGTGGTCGGATGCCCTTCCTGCCCACCCCGTACCCCCCCAGGAAGGAATTAGTGTACCCCAACTGTCCGCGACCAGTGTAATCCATGGAATAATACGAAGGTGTTCAGATGTCTGCGAGCCGTGTATCTGAGGCGGGACGTGGGGCCCAGCCCGGTATTCACCTAGGGGGATGTGGAAAACCGCCTTAAAACCACATCCAGGCTGGCCGGCACACTGGCCCGCGTCGTTAATCCGCCGGGCGGCTTCGACCCGGAGTCCACGAAGCAGCGCGTTAGTGCGCTCGGCTAACCTGGCGAGTATCTCTTCTCCTTGTCAGCGTTTTCCACATATTCTTTCTCTCTACGATTCTGCGCAGAACCTCCTCATTTCTTACCTTATCAGTCCGCCTAACTGTCAACATTCATCTGCAGAAGCACATCTCTTCTGTTCCGGTTTTCCCACAGTCCATGTTTCACTGCCATACAGTGCTGTGTTCCAAATGTATATTCTCAGAAATTTTGTTTCTCAATTTAAGGCTTACTTATGATACCAGTAGACTTCTCTTGGCCAGGAATGTCCTTTCTGTCAGTGCTAGTATGCTTTTGACGTCTTCCTTGCTCCGTCCGTCATAGCTTATTTTGCTGCCTAGGTAGTAGAATTCCTTAATTTCATCTACTTCGTGGCCATCAATCCTAATGTTCACTTTCTGCTTCGTCTCATTACTTTCGTCTTTCTTCGATTTACTCTCAGTCCAAAAGGATGAAACAGGGACTAGATTATTTTTTGAAAAATGTCGCTGTTAAAGTAATTTTGAAGCTAGACCTACGAAAACCGGTATTTGGTTTCTCGGTCAGAAACAATACGTGTTTCAGCATTTTTGGAAATTTAAACCTATTGGGGTGAAATAGTGGGTGAAAGCGTTTTTTAAAAATATGTCATTGTTAAAGAACTACAAGGAAATTTTGCAGTTAGGTCTACGAAAATTGGTATTTGGTTTCTCGGTCAGAAATAAAGAAATGCGCGATTTTACATTTTTGGAAATTTATCCCTGCGATGGTGAAATAGTGGGTGAAAGCTTTTTTCGAAAATATACCGTTATTAAAGAACTATTAAAGTATTTCAAAACCACATCTTTAACATTGGTATTTGACTTATGGGTTACAAATGAAAAAAAAGCACCTGTTTGAGTTTTTTTGGAAATTGAACCCCTACGGAGATTAAATTAAGGATCAGACTTCCCCCCCTCACCCCCCCCCCCCACCCAATGAACCATGGACCTTGCCGTTGGTGGGAAGGCTTGCGTGCCTCAGCGATACAGATAGCCGTACTGTAGGTGCAACCACAACGGAGAGGTATCTGTTGAGAAGCCAGACAAACGTGTGGTTCCTGAAGAGGGGCAGCAGCCTTTTCAGTAGTTGCAAGGGCAACAGTCTGGATGATTGACTGATCTGGCCTTGTAACACTAACCAAAACGGCCTTGCTGTGTTGGTACTGCGAACGGCTGAAAGCAAAGGGAAGCTACAGCCGTAATTTTTCCCGAGGGCATGCGGCTTTACTGTATGGTTAAATAATGATGGCGTCCACTTGGGTAAAATATTCCGGAGGTAAAACAGTCCCCCATTCGGATCTCCGGGCGGGGACTACTCAGGAGGATGTCGTTATCAGGAGAAAGAAAACTGGCGTTCTACGGATCGGAGTGTGGAATGTCAGATCACTTAATCGGGCAGGTAGGTTAGAAAATTTAAAAAGGGAAATGGATAGGTTAAAGTTAGATATAGTGGGAATTAGTGAAGTTCGGTGGCAGGAGGAACAAGACTTCTGGTCAGGTGACTACAGGGTTATAAACACAAAATCAAATAGGGGTAATGCAGGAGTAGGTTTAATAATAAATAGGAAAATAGGAATGCGGGTAAGCTACTACAAACAGCATAGTGAACGCATTATTGTGGCCAAGATAGATACGAAGCCCACGCCTACCACAGTAGGCGCCAACTAGCTCTGCAGATGACGAAGAAATTGAAGAAATGTATGATGAAATACAAGAATTTATTCAGATAGTGAAGGGAGACGAAAATTTAATAGTCATGGGTGCCTGGAATTCGGTAGTAGGAAAAGGGAGAGAAGGAAACGTAGTAGGTGAATATGGATTGGGGCTATGAAATGAAAGAGGAAGCCGCCAGGTAGAATTTTGCACAGAGCACAACTTAATCATAGCTAACACTTGGTTCAAGAATCATAAAAGAAGGTTGTATACATGGAAGAGGCCTGGAGATACTCGAACGTTTCAGATAGATTATATAATGGTAAGACAGAGGTTTAGGAACCAGGTTTTAAATTGTAAGACGTTTCCAGGGTCAGATGTGGACTCTGACCACAATCTATTGGTTATGAACTGTAGATTAAAACTGAAGAAACTGCAAAAAGGTGGGAATTTAAGGAGATGGGACCTGGATAAACTGACTCAACCAGAGGTTGTACAGAGTATCAGGGAGAGCATAAGGGAACAATTGACAAGAATGGTGGAAAGAAATACAGTAGAAGAAGAATGGGTAGCTTTGACGGATGAAGTAGTGAAGGCAGCACAGGATCAAGTAGGTAAAAAGACGAGGGCTAGTAGAAATCCTTGGGTAACAGAAGAAATATTGAATTTAATTGATGAAAGGAGAAAATATAAAAATGCAGTAAATGAAGCAGGCAAAAAGGAATACAAACGTCTCAAAAATGAGATCAACAGGAAGTGCAAAATGGCTAAGCAGGGATGGCTAGAGGACAAATGTAAGGATGTAGATGCTTATCTCACTAGGGGTAAGATAGATACCGCCTACAGTAAAATTAGAGACCTTTGGAGAAGAGAGAACCACTTGTATGAATATTAAGAGCTCAGATGGAAACCCAGTTCTAAGCAAAGAAGGGAAAGCAGAAAGGTGGAAGGATTATATAGAGGGTCTACATGTAATGTTTCTTGCCGCGGTCTCTCCGCGATATTTGCAGAAATTTTATAAATTATATAACTCAGTACATATCTCGAAATATCTCTTCTTATCTTACCGATTCCTAAGCTTTAATATACGATGATTATCAATGCAAAGTAGTTTCATGCCCTATTATTCCTTGGAGCGTCCATTTACTCCATGGAATAGCTTCTCTGCTATCTATGTTTTCTCTTATAAAAAGAATGAAGGAGTGCTTGCCGATTAGCCGTGAAAGAACGAAGATGTATGTGTATGTATTGTTGAGCTAGTCGCCATCTTGATGCGATTCTGTATGAGAAGGAATTTAATACATGAACTAAACAAAAGTAAGTGTTTTCGCGTATTATTTAACTGATTATTATTGACAGTGTCTGCTTACTACGCTGTGTTGCACGGGATCAGTGGGGAACGTCTGATTTACACTGGACGAACCTGCCGTTTTGTATGCTCAATATATCCAGTTTATTACTTCAAATAAATAGGCTAACACGGTCTTACCAGCAGTTCTCCGGTCTTCCCCATGTGATCACCGAAAGTTAATAATTATTACAAATGTTTTCAGGAGATCGACTGACAATTTTCGTCGCACCGAGACTTCGAAATTGCTTCACTGCCTTATGGATTTTAAGTTAAGCTCAATTTAAGCAGGAGAGAACAGTATTGAACTGTGTGAATGTGATAAGCCTGCTTTGTGAATGAAAATTTCCTTAATATACGCATGTTTTTACTATCCTGATCAGTGAAGCTAAATCAGACCGGTGTGAGAGAGGTTTTTTAAATTTTAGATCCCACAAAAAAAATATTAAATTTGGCTTCACTGTGACAGGACACATTTTTGAGCATTACTTAAACATTATGTGAAATTTATGTTGCATGTGTACGAGAGAAAAGAAGACGAGGCCTGTTACAGAAGTCACAATTTCGCCACAACGTACGAGAACGTCGTTGAGGCCAGGAAATATACAATTAAAATTTTGTAGATAGAAATTTAGAATAACTATTTAAATGTCTATCGGTTTGAATCAGATTGATTGAGTGACTGTTGGGTTGAACTTTAGACAGGAAGTGTTTATTATAAGTGAGTATTATGCAAAGTTTAGGTCAGTGACATTGTTAACTCAGATACGAGTGACTTTATATATTTGTTGTTCTGTGTATTAATGGTTCTTACTAGGGCGGCTTATAAAATGGCAATGCAACAGCAGAGCGAATCACAACAGCCCTCAGCTGTCTCTGAAGTTAGTGAAACATTAGACGCTAGCTTAACTGAAGTAGTGCCTAGCCCCACAACAAAGCGTAAGTGTTTCGATGTCATCTGAGCAGGACGAAATAAACCCATTGACTGTAATCATGCAGCAGTTAACACTGATAGCCAAAAATGTAACAGACTTAACTAAAGCGCAAATAGAGACTAAAAGGGAATTAACTAAAGGGCAAATAGAGACTAAAAGGGAAATGAATGAACAATTAGCAGCCAATCAAGTGAAAGTGGAACAATTAGCAGCCAATCAAGTGAAAGTCCAGGAGCAATTACTAGCTAATCAAACAGAGTGAATGAGGAATTAGAAGCTAATCAAGCGGAATTAAATAATAAATTAGTAGAGAGTTTTCAGAAACTTGATGATAAATTAAATAAAACAGCGGAAGAATTGAAAATTCAGAATGAAAAGACAGAATTAAAATTAACTGCTCAAATTGAGCAAGTCACTCAGCAGTGTAATGAAAATGCGAAGAAGTTACGCCTAGAGCTAACCGAGTATGTTGCTACTAAGCTTGATACTATTAAAGAGCAGGTCGAGTCAATCCCACAGATAGTTCAAGCACAGGAACAGATGCAATGTTCTATGGCGGTAATTCCGGTATTAGTTGAAGTTCAAGATGAATTAAAGCAACAAGTAAATGAGATGTCAGTAGATATGCAAGATTTGAGACAATCACAAGACAAGATTCCGAAGAACATCCAAAATTTGGATAAATCCATAAATAACATAAAGGAGAGACAAGACGAGGTTGATCATATGGTAAACATTCTCGCGGGAAAATTCTCGCAGTTAAGTTTGGAGAGGCAAAGCATTTCTTCAGACAATATTGAACAAACGGTCCGAATCGGTATACAATCTATGTCCGAGAGTTCTGAAGAAGATTTATTTAATAAAAGTTTGCAAGGAAAAAGAGATCGTTAAAGCTATCTGGAGAAGATTTGTGTTCCACGCAAGGAAATGAACCCATAACAAGATCTATCAATACAATCTATGACCGAGAGTTCTGAAGAAAATTTATTTATTAAAGGTTTGCGAGGAAAAAAAAACATTGAGAGATCGTTAAAGCTATCTGGAGAAGATTTGTGTTCCACGCAAGGAAATGAACCCATAACAAGATCTATCAATGAAGCTATATTATTTAACCGATCAAGTACAGGAAGGGACATTAATGCACACGTTCGTTTTTGCGATCAACATCACAACACTATGAGGGTAGTCATAATGACTGTAATTGTAAAAGCAATAACGAGGAGAAAATGCTGAAACAACATCAGTTCCAGATCTACAACCCAGACAAGAACATTGTTCATCCCGTAGTGTTTATAAGAAGTTTGAGGGGAGTATTGCCAAAAAATTGAAGTGAGCGGCAAAAGGTTAGTTTCGTGACCGGTTATATTCAGGGGTCAGGAGCTATATGGGCATATATGATATCAAGTTGGGACACATATGAAGATTTTGAACGAGCATTTTTATCCAAATACTGGTCCGAAGGAGTACAAGAGCGTTTAAGGCAGGAGGTATTATACCCGGAACCTTTTTCTTTTTCAGGTGGGTCTTTAAGGAAATACTTTGAGAAATATATAAACAAATCGCGGTATTGGGATAAGCCTACGCCTCTACAAGACGTGATTGGCATATTAAAATCTCGACTTCCGGCCAGCATCAGAAATAGAATGCTGTATATTAATGAGCATGACCTTGACTCTTTCATGACTACGCTCGACACTATAGATATGATCGAGGAAGATGAAAATTGGCCAAAACAACCGGTTATGAAGAGGAGAGGCGCCAAACGCAAATCGGAACGGAAACGGATTTAATAATTATTATACTAGGAACAGTCAGAGATTCAACGGAAACAAATGCAACGGAAATGGAAATTTCAATAACAGTGCTGCGAGGGGCAGGTTCAGAGACAATCGAACAGGGCGCAGATACAACCCAATGTTTGGAAGTGCAAGAGATTATCAGAACCAGCAGTTTTCAAACAATAATAATACGTACAGAAATTCTGATCCTCGATTTGAAGCAAATAACACAACCAGTCATCAACAATAACCAATCATAACAGAAGTAGTAGATGATTCAAGATGAAATAATGATCGACTTTTAAACTGAAGGGGGTCGCTTTATGCTCCGTAAAGTCGGCCGGGGAATAGAAAAGGGGCAAACCTGTTTTAAACGAAATTAATTCCGTGGCAATGTTGAGATATAATGAAGGCGAATTAATGACAGATGAATTGACGAGAGACTTAGAGGCCTGTGTAGTCGTAGATAAAAGGGTTCCTGTGTCTGAGATCATCACAGAAGTGGGAGGAATTTTAACCAATGTTGTATTGGACACAGCTTCATCTACAGACGTAGTATCCGGAACTTTGTTTCGCAGAATTAGTAAAATTAAGAAAATCCCTGTCCTACCAGTACAAAATTGCCGAGTTATAGGTGCAGTGGGAGCAAAATCCCGGAACGTCAAGATACAAACGCTTATAGAGATAAAATTGGGAAATGTAGCTAAACAATGCACATTCCTTGTAGTGGAAAAGTTGTTAGTAGGTTGTATTCTTGGCATTGGGACTTTGCAAGCCTGCAATTGCAAGTTGGACTTGGTAGAAGGAAAGGTGCATTTTAAAATCGAAGATCAATTTGTTACACTGATCTTACTGAGAAAGGAGGCAGTGTATGAGCGATATTTCCGTGGTGCTGCTGTGCAGTTGATTTGTGCTGAAAATAATAATATGTACCGACTACCGATCAAGTCAATTCAAGTAGAGGATTTTAGACAAACAGTCGAACAGAAGATTGCTGAGTCAGATTGCCTAACTGATAGTCAGAGGGAACAATTATTCAATATATTAACAGAATATGAGTCAGTTTTCGATGAAAAGCCCGGAATTATTAGAGAATATGTTTGTACATGACAGATTAAGCCCCATAAGACATTTTTCCGCACACACTATCCCATTCCCTGGCGATTAAAACAACCAGTTCAGGAGGAGATACAAAAAATGTTAAACTGGAATCTTATTGAACCGTCGAACAGCCCATATTGTTTTCCGTTGCTTGTTGTACCAAAGCCAGGAGGAAAAGTTCGATTGGTATTAGATGCAAGGGAAATTAACAAAATTATAGTACCTGTGCGCACACATCCGGAGAACATCGATGAGTTAATACAGAAATTTCAAGATGTATCCTATTTACCCAGTATTGATTTGAGAAGTTCGTTCTGGCAAGTCCAGTTAGACAAGGACTCAAGAAAATATACTGCTTTTATATATGGAGGGAGGAGCTATCAGTTCAAGGTCGTTCCGTTTGGTCTCAATATCAGCTCTGGAGTTTTTATTTCTGCGTCGGACTATGCCCTTGGACCAGAACCATGTAGTCGAATAACAATTTTTGTGGACGATTTATTAATTGCCTCTAAAACTTGGGAGGAACATGTACAACTTATTATGAGGATTTTTGCTGTGTTCAAACAAACTGGTATAACTGCAAATCTAAAAAAATCCCAATTTTCTCTACAGAGAATTAAATTCTTAGGACATATGATTAATGCAAAAGGCATTCTTCCAACAGAAGCGAAGATTAGTGCGATAAAAAATTTTCCAACTCCAAGAAACAGAAGATTATTGAAAGGATTTATAGGCTTGGCTTCATTTTTCCGTCGATTTATTAAAACTCAAGCAATGAACTCTGAAGCACAAAACCGGCTCCTGAGGAAAGATGGCTCAAAATGGGTTCAAATGGCTCTGAGCACTATGCGACTTAACTTCTGAGGTCATCAGTTGCCTAGAACTTAGAACTAATTAAACCTAACTAACCTAAGGACATCACACACATCCATGCCCGAGGCAGGATTCGAACCTGCGACCGTAGCGGTCGCTCGGTTCCAGACTGCAGCGCCTAGAACCGCACGGCCACTCCAGCCGGCCTGAGGAAAGATGTACCATGGCAATGGTCTAATGATTGTGAAAAGGCTTTTTGTGAAATTAAGGATCAGCTGATAAATGCTCCGTTATTATACCACCCTGATATGAATGTCGGATTCTGTTTAGCCACTGATTCACCAGATGTGGGATTAGGATCTTGTTTATTTCAAATTAGGTACATCGATGGTGTAAAAACCTTTTGTCCAATTGCATTTGCTAGCAGAGTTTTATCCACCTGTGAAAGAGCATACATCACTACGAAATTGGAAGCTTTAGCAGTTATTTGGTCTTTGAAAAGGTTTAGTTGTTATGTATATGGCTCAAGGATAACCGTTTATTGTGACCACCAATCACTAGCCTTTTTTCAAACTTGTAAATTGCTGCATCCTCACTTGTCACGGTGGACGCTGTCGCTGCAAGAATATCAGTTTCAAATTATTCATGTAGCCGGAAAAGAAAATATTATAGCTGACGCGTTGTCAAGATCTCCAGAAGGAATAACACCTGAAATGGATATAAATAATAAGGCAGAATTTCCGGTGCTTCTTCTTCAAGAAAATAATTACAAGTTTTATTATATTCATTTATGTAAGACAATGGCTCAGCTTCAGAAGAAGGATCGGCGATGGAATGCTGTAATACGACAATTCAATCAACAAAATCCTACGGTCAATTTGGAATACTACCGGCTTGTGAATAATATTTTATTTTTTAAATCTGGGATGGCTGAGAATCCAAAGTGGTGTGTCTGCATACCCGAAGAATATGAAGAACGATTAATTTGGTTTACACATTTGACCTGGGGTCATGTTGGTGTTTTAAAGTGTGCTAATAAGATTAGATATTATTGTTACTTCCCAAATATAAGGCGAAAAGTGCACAAAGTCATACAGAAATGTGTTCTCTGTCAAAAGGCTAAGCCGGACAACAAGGGAAATAAAACTGCACTTTACTCAATAATACCTGAAGCACCAAGATCACTTATATCATGTGATATTTTTGGACCACTACCTAGAGCCAGAGGTGGTGTTAAGTACATTATTGGATTCTGTGATGTGTTTACAAAATATGTTAGACTATATCCTATAAAATCAGCAACTGCAAGAGCTGCCACAGTAAAGTTTGTAAATAACTACATTACTCATGCACGGATTCCAAAATCTATAATCTCTGACAATGCGAAGATATTTACTGGATATTTATGGAGAAAATTAGTATCGCAACTAGGAATAAAACAGATATTTACATCTTGCTACGATCCATTAGGGAATTTAATTGAACCGGTTTTTCGAGAACTAAACAGATTCATGAGAACGTTCTGTCATGATAAACAAACTACCTGGATAAACTATTTGACCGAGTTTGAGCAGATTTATAATAATTTACCACATAGTTCTACAAACTTTACCCCGAATGAACTGATGTTCAGAGATAACGAAAGAAACTTTTGGGTAGATAACTTGCCTAAACTTGAGGACACCAAAATCTCATGGGAAGAAAAAATTCGCAATGCTCTCATTAATATTACGCAGAAAGCAAGACAGCGAAAGGAAATCCATGACAGAAACATCAAACGTATTCAGAGTTTCAATATCGGACAGAAAATTCTTTTAAGAAGACACATCAAGTCATCAAGGTTGAAGAAGACCATCAGAAAATCGAATCTAATTTATACAGGTCCATGTGTAATAGTTGATATACCGAATCCTGGTGCGTATTTATTAGCATATCCGGATTCTGGAAGAATAAAAGGATTATTTCCCCATGTAGACCTAAAGAGGCACTTTTAAGGAAAGTGTTTCAAATTAAATGAAAAGTCTTAATGATGTATTTGGGTATTGAAAAAAAAATTAAAGTGCGAAGGACAGTATGCTTCAGCTACTGTGATAGGTTAAATGACAGCATGCCAAGCATCTGTGATAGTTTAATGAACAGTAAGCGATTGCTTCTGTGATAGTATAGGAATATTTAGAAAAGTAAGTGGAACTGTAGCTATTGCTGCTGTGAAGATTTACGGGTTATCTGTCTACGCGATGATCACCAAAGAAGCTTGTGCGTGTGAAATAGTATACATTCAGGGAGTGTTAATCTCCAGTGATAATAAGTTTACTGAAACTATATGATCGAATATGGCGCTTGCGTGTGAAGTTAGTGTTTGTAAACTGACAGTTCACAGGAGAACAAATGAACCGCGTTAGAAAATTAGAGTCGACTGCAACTGTCCACAGGCATAAACACTCGCTGTTTTTTTTTTTTGGCGCGAGCTAAATTCTATTCAAGAAAATTTAATTAACTAGCTTAGTGTGTGTTTATAAAATTAGAGTTAGTAAGAAAGTTCCTCATTGAATTTATAATAATGTGTTATTTTCCAATTGGATTTGTTTATTGTTATATTGCATTCATATATGTTCATAAGAAAATGCGGAAATCGGAGTATAAAAGAGAAAAATTTGATCGTCAGTCACTACTAACAAAGATTAATTTCAGCTGGAGAGGTCATGCTGCAAGACTTAATTAAACGTTCTCTTTCAGCAAAATTTCATTGTAATCATGTCTGAATAAGATATAATTTTTTTTTAATTCTCTCAAATAATAAAGTTTTTAATATTCTGACATGCTATCCACATGCGTACTTGAAACCAAATTAGGAAAGATTCAGATCTACTTCCACCTGGAAAAGCCAACTAAACAAAAAAAAAAAGAAAAAAAATTAAAATCAGGATTAGAACATTTTCGGCTTACTCAAGAAGATAGATGAAATTATCCATGTTTTCAAAATTGTTTTCGGATCTGGAGTTGTGATATTGTCCAACTAGAGTATCGATTAAGACACCTAGGTGTGGAAAGTATAAGACGAATGGATATTCCCATTCTTCAGATGGAAGATTGGATGGATCAGGTCCATATTTGAGTTCAAAATGAATCTGGAGAAATTCGACTATCCCTTCTCTTCCAGGAATCTTTAATAGTTGACCATTCCTTAGACGAATTTCGATTGTTTCGTGCCACAATCCTGAGTACCTGTTCCTGAGGTTTCTTCTGGTCTCTCAAATCCGTTACGTCTCCTGTCCGGTACGCCAATGCGACGCCTGTCCTCCGTACCGTGTCCCATGTTCCTGTTCCATCAGTTACACCGCAGGTCTGCAAGACATTGATGAAGAAAATTTTTCAGAAGACTGCAAAAATTTGCATGTGTAAAGATTTTTTTTTGCTATGAGGCAGATTTTATCTTTCCTATGAATTCTAGAATATCTCTCAAATTTCTAAATTATTCTGTCTTTCCTATCATCTGTGATACCTAGTTGGGGTCTAAGCCTCCAGATTTTCCGGGGTTTCCCTGTGAAGGCCAGTTCCTGAATAGGTAGACCTGATTAACATCTATATAAGTCCATCTTCCCTGGTTGTGTACGTGGGATGCGGGTATGCCCCAGTACACGTGAAAGCAACAACTAGGTACCTAGGTAACGAAGATCGGTGTTACCTACACCAAATCTCCTTCAGTTCTTGTAACCAAAAAATCTTACTAACTTCTTAAAATTTATAGGGACGTATGTTCCACAAATTCTAACGAGTTAGCTAAGCCAATAGTTAGCTCGCAAAGTGGATACATATCAACTTTGCTCCCTGCGAGGGGCGGTGTAATGTCTCTTGCAGCGGTCTCTCCGCGATATTTGCAGAAATTTCATATATTATATAACTCAGTACATATCTCGAAATATCTCTTCTTATCTTACCGATTCCTAAACTTTAATATACGATGATTATCAATGCAAAGTAGTTTCAAGCCCCATTATTCCTTGGAGCGTCCATTTACTCCATGGAATAGCTTCTTTGCTATCTATGTTTTCTATTATAAAAAGACTGAAGGAGTGCTTGCCGATTAGCCGTGAAAGAACGAAGATGTGTATGTATGTATTGTTGAGCTAGTCGCCATCTTGATGAGATTCTGTATGAGAAGGAATTTAATACATGAACTAATCAAAAGTAAGTGTGTTCGCGTATTATTTAACTGATTATTATTGACAGTGTCTGCTTGCTACGCTGTGTTGCACGGGATCAGTGGGGAACGTCTGATTTACACTGGACGAACCAGCCATTTTGTATGCTCAAGATATCCAGTTTATTACTTCAAATAAATAGGCTAGCACGGTCTTACCAGCAGATCTCCGGTCTTCCCCATGTGATCACCGAAAGTCAATAATTATTACAAATGTTTTCAGGAGATCGACTGACAATTTTCGTCGCACCGAGACTTCGAAATTGCTTCACTGCCTTATGGAATTTAAGTTAAGCTCAATTTAATCAGGATAGCCTCCCCCCATGAACCATGGACCTTGCCGTGGGTGGGGAGGCTTGCGTGCCTCAGTGATACAGATAATCGTACCGTAGGTGCAACCACAACGGAGGGGTATCTGTTGAGAGGCCAGACAAATGCGTGGTTCCTGAAAAGGGGCAGCAGCCTTTTCAGTAGTTGCAAGGGCAACAGTCTGGATGATTGACAGATCTGGCCTTGTAACAATAACCAAAACGGCCTTGCTGTGCTGGTACTGCGAACGGCTGAAAGCAAGGGGAAACTACAGCCGTAATTTTTCCCGAGGGCATGCAGCTTTACTGTATGGTTAAATGATGATGGCGTCCTCTTGGGAAAAATATTCCGGAGGTAAAATAGTCCCCCATTCGGATCTCCGGGCGAGGACTACTCAAGAGGACGTCGTTGTCAGGAGAAAGAAAACTGGCGTTCTACAGATCGGAGCGTGGAATGTCAGATCACTTAATCGGGCAGGTAGGTTAGAAAATTTAAAAAGGGAAATGGATAGGTTAGAGTTAGATATAGTGGGAATTAGTGAAGTTCGGTGGCAGGAGGAACAAGACTTCTGGTCAGGTGACTACAGGGTTATAAACACAAAATAAAATAGGGGTAATGCAGGAGTAGGTTTAATAATGAATAGGAAAATAGGAATGCGGGTAAGCTACTACAAACAGCATAGTGAACGCATTATTGTGGCCAAGATAGATACGAAGCCCACACCTACTACAGTAGTACAAGTTTATATGCCAACTAGCTCTGCAGATGAAGAAGAAATTGAAGAAATGTATAACGAAATAAAAGAAATTATTCAGATAGTGAAGGGTGACGAAAATTTAATAGTCATGGGTGACTGGAATTCGGTAGTAGGAAAAGGGAGAGAAAGAAACGTAGTAGGTGAATATGGATTGGGACTAAGAAATGAAAGAGGAAGCCGTCAGGTAGAATTTTGCACAGAAGACAACTTAATCATAGCTAACACTTGGTTTAAGAATCATGAAAGAAGGTTGTATACATGAAAGAACTCTGGAGATACTAAAAGGTATCAGATAGATTATATAATGGTAAGACAGAGAATTAGGAACCAGGTTTTAAATTGTAAGACATTTCCAGGGGCAGATGCGGACTCTGACCACTATCTGTTGGTTATGACCTGTAGATTAAAACTGAAGAAACTGCGAAAAGGTGGGAATTTAAGCAGATGGGACCTGGATAAACTGAAAGAACCAGAGGTTGTACAGAGTTTCAGGGAGAGCATAAGGGAACAATTGACAAGAATGGAGGAAAGAAATACAGTAGAAGAAGAATGGGTAGCTTTGAGGGATGAAATAGTGAAGGCAGCAGAGGATCAAGTAGGTAAAAAGACGAGGGCTAGTAGAAATCCTTGGGTAACAGAAGAAATATTGGGTTTACACTCCTGGAAATTGAAATAAGAACACCGTGAATTCATTGTCCCAGGAAGGGGAAACTTTATTGACACATTCCTGGGGTCAGATACATCACATGATCACACTGACAGAACCACAGGCACATAGACACAGGCAACAGAGCATGCACAATGTCGGCACTAGTACAGTGTATATCCACCTTTCGCAGCAATGCAGGCTGCTATTCTCCCATGGAGACGATCGTAGAGATGCTGGATGTAGTCCTGTGGAACGGCTTGCCATGCCATTTCCACCTGGCGCCTCAGTTGGACCAGCGTTCGTGCTGGACGTGCAGACCGCGTGAGACGACCCTTCATCCAGTCCCAAACATGCTCAATGGGGGACAGATCCGGAGATCTTGATGGCCAGGGTAGTTGACTAACACCTTCTAGAGCACGTTGGGTGGCACGGGATACATGCGGACGTGCATTGTCCTGTTGGAATAGCAAGTTCCCTTGCCGGTCTAGGAATGGTAGAACGATGGGTTCGATGACGGTTTGGATGTACCGTGCACTATTCAGTGTCCCCTCGACGATCACCAGTGGTGTACGGCCAGTGTAGGAGATCGCTCCCCACACCATGACGCCGGGTGTTGGCCCTGTGTGCCTCGGTCGTATGCAGTCCTGATTGTGGCGCTCACCTGCACGGCGCCAAACACGCATACGACCATCATTGGCACCAAGGCAGAAGCGACTCTCATCGCTGAAGACGACACGTCTCCATTCGTCCCTCCATTCACGCCTGTCGCGACACCACTGGAGGCGGGCTGCACGATGTTGGGGCGTGAGCGGAAGACGGCCTAACTGTGTGCGGGACCGTAGCCCAGCTTCATGGAGACGGTTGCGAATGGTCCTCGCCAATACCCCAGGAGCAACAGTGTCCCTAATTTGCTGGGAAGTGGCGGTGCGGTCCCCTACGGCACTGCGTAGGATCCTACGGTCTGGGCGTGCATCCGTGCGTCGCTGCGGTCCGGTCCCAGGTCGACGGGCACGTGCACCTTCCGCCGACCACTGGCGACAACATCGATGTACTGTGGAGACCTCACGCCCCACATGTTGAGCAATTCGGCGGTACGTCCACCCGGCCTCCCGCATGCCACTATACGCCCTCGCTCAAAGTCCGTCAACTGCACATACGGTTCACGTCCACGCTGTCGCGGCATGCTACCAGTGTTAAAGACTGCGATGGAGCTCCGTATACCACGGCAAACTGGCTGACACTGACGGCGGCGGTGCACAAATGCTGCGCAGCTAGCGCCATTCGACGGCCAACACCGCGGTTCCTGGTGTGTCCGCTGTGCCGTGCGTGTGATCATTGCTTGTACAGCCCTCTCGCAGTGTCCGGAGCAAGTATGGTGGGTCTGACACACCGGTGTCAATGTGTTCTTTTTTCCATTTCCAGGAGTGTAATTGATGAAAGGAGAAAATATAAAAATGCAGTAAATGGAGCAGGCAAAAAGGAATACAAACGTCTCAAAAATGAGATCAACAGGAAGTGCAAAATGGCTAAGCAGGGATGGCTAGAGGACAAATGTAAGGATGTAGAGGCTTATCTCACTAGGGGTAAGATAGATACGGCCTACAGGAAAATTAAAGAGACCTTTGGTGATAAGAGAACCACTTGTATGAACATCATGAGCTCAGATGGAAACCCAGTTCTAAGCAAAGAAGGGAAAGCACGAAGGTGGAAGGAGTATATAGAGTGTCTATACAAGGGCGATGTACTTGAGGACAATATTATGGAAATGGAAGAGGATGTAGATGAAGATGAAATGGGAGATACGATACTGCGTGAAGAGTTTGACAGAGCACTGAAAGACCTGAGTCGAAACAAGGCCCCCGGAGTAGACAACATTCCATTGGAACTACTGACGGCCTTGGGAGAGCCAGTCCTGACAAAACTCTACAATTTGGTGAGCAAGATGTATGAAACAGGCGAAATACCCTCAGATTTCAAGAAGAATATAATAATACCAATCCCAAAGACAGCAGGTGTTGACAGATGTGAAAATTACCGAACTATCAGTTTAATAAGCCACAACTGCAAAATACTAACACGAATTCTTTACAGACGAATGGAAAAGCTAGTAGAAGCCGACCTCGGGGAAGATCAGTTTGGATTCCGTAGAAATACTGGAACACTTGAGGCAATACTGACCTTACGACTTATCTTAGAAGAAAGATTAAGGAAAGGCAAAACTACGTTTCTAGCGTTTGTAGACTTAGAGAAAGCTTTTGATAATGTTGACTGGAATACTCTCTTTGAAATTCTAAAGGTGGCAGGGGTAAAATACAGGGAGCGAAAGGCTATTTACGATTTGTACAGATACCAGATGGCAGTTATAAGAGTCGAGGGACGTGAAAGGGAAGCAGTGGTTGGGAAGGGAGTGAGACAGGGCTGTAGCCTCTCCCCGATGTTATTTAATCTGTATATTGAGCAAGCAGTAAAGGAAACAAAAGAAAAATTCGGAGTAGGTATTAAAATCCATGGAGAAGAAATAAAAACTTTGAGGTTCGCCGATGACATTGTAATTCTGTCAGAGACAGCAAAGGACTTGGAAGAGCAGTTGAATGGAATGGACAGTGTCTTGAAAGGAGGATATAAGATGAACATCAACAAAAGCAAAACAAGGATAATGGAATGTAGACGAATTAAGTCGGGTGATGCTGAGGGAATTAGATTAGGAAATGAGACACTTAAAGTAGTAAAGTAGTTTTGCTATTTGGGGAGCGAAATAACTGATGATGGTCGAAGTAGAGGGGATATGAAATGTAGACTGGCAATGGCAAGGAAAGCGTTTCTGAAGAAGAGAAATTTGTTAACATCGAGTATAGATTTAAGTGTCAGGAAGTCATTTCTGAAAGTATTTGTATGGAGTGTAGCCATGTATGGAAGTGAAACATGGACGATAAATAGTTTGGACAAGAAGAGAATAGAAGCTTTCGAAATGTGGTGCTACAGAAGAATGCTGCAGATTAGATGGGTAGATCACATAACTAATGAGGAAGTATTGAATAGGATTGGGGAGAAGAGAAGTTTGTGGCACAACTTGACCAGAAGAAGGGATCGGTTGGTAGGACATGTTCTGAGGCATCAAGGGATCACCAATTTAGTATTGGAGGGCAGCGTGGAGGTTAAAATCGTAGAGGGAGACCAAGAGATGAATACACTAAACAGATTCAGAAGGATGTAGGTTGCAGTGGGTACTGGGAGATGAAGAAGCTTGCACAGGATAGAGTAGTATGGAGAGCTGCATCAAACCAGTCTCAGTACTGAAGACTACAACAACAACAACAGACTTTTTATGAAATTTTTTTATTACGAAAGCATTTTCAAAAATAGATCTAAGAAAATTTAAATTTGGCTTTTCAGTTAAAAACAAAAAAAAGATGTTTCACTGTTTTTGGATATTCAGCTCCTAAGGAAGAGGAACGGGGGATGAAAATAGTTACGGAAATATTACATTGCGCAATCATTTTTTAAGCTAAATATAGGAAAAAATTGTATTTAGCTACTCTTTTAGAAATAAAAGATACTTGTATCAATGTTTTTGGAAATTTAACCCCTGAGGGTTCATTGCGAAAGCATTTTTAAAGCTTCTCGGTTAGAGATGAAAAAATAAGTGTTCACTGTTTTTGGAAATTCAACGCCTGAGGGAGTGGAATGGGGTCAAGCTGACTGACCCATCATCTCTAAGCATAAACCACTGAGGATTCGAACGTAAAGACTGGAGAGCGTGTGGATATTGGACTGTAGTCGTCGTTTAAGAAGGGATTGTATGTAATATAGCGGTTGAAAGGCCTTTTGAAAATACGAGGCGTATTTAAGTAAGTACCGTTTTGAAATTAAAAAAAGACGTACTAAGATATCTCAATAATTTTATTTTTACATGAAAGCCTGTACCTTAATCTACGCACTGACGCCATTACAGTCTGACTCTTTCTTGTTTACGTTGTGTACTGAGTGTTTAAGATGCCTTCGATAATCGTGAGTCCCGCCGACTGTCAAGTACGGGCTGTTATAAGATTTCTTAGTGCTAAAGACCTAAAAGCGATCGATATTCATCGTGGGATCTGTGCAGTTTACGGAGGAAACATTATGTGATGGAATGGTAAGAAAGTGGGTGAGAGCATTTAAAGATGGCCGCACAAATGTGCATGATGAACAACGGAGTGGGCGTCCTTCGGTCGTTAATGAAAGTTTGGCGCAGGAAGTGAACAATAAGGTGAGAGAAAACAGACGCTTTACGATTTTCCCCTTGCGGGATGACTTTCCTCATGTTTCTCGTAGTGTTTTGTATGGTATTGTGACCGAGCACTTGAATTACCGAAAATTGTGGGCACATTGAGTACCGAAAATGTTGACGGACGTGCACAAAACCAGACGTTTAGACAGTGCATTGACTTTCCTTGAGCGTTACCACAACGACGGTGATGATTTCTTAAGCCAAATTGTTACGGGCGATGAAACATGGGTGGCCTACGTCACACCAGAAACAAAGCAACAGTCCATGTAAATTGAGGAAGGGCATCGTTTTGCTGCAAGACAATGCCCGTCCGCATGTGGCGAATCAGACAAAAGATCTCATCACATCTTGTCGATGGGAAACTCTAGATCATCCTCCGTACAGCCCCGATCTTGCGCGCAGTGACTACCATCTGTTCCTGCAGTTGAAGAAACACCTGGGCAGTCAGCGTCTTCAAGATGATGACGAAGTCAAAACAGTGGTGATGCAGTGGTTAACGAGTCAGGTGGCAGACTTCTATGAGGAGTATATTCAAAAACTGGTACAACGTTATGACAAGTGCCTCAATATTGACGGAAATTATGTAGAAATGTATATTAAGGTACAGGCTTTCATGTAAAAATAAAATTATTGAGATATCTTAGCACGTCTTTTTTAATTTCAAAACGGTACTTACTTCAAAAAAACACGCCTCGTACGTCGTTATTAAAGGAATTTTGAAGCTAGAACTATGAAAACTGGTATTTGGTTTCTCAGTCAGAACATACAAATATGTGTTTGAAGATTTTTGGAAATTCAGCTACTAAGGGGGTGAATTGGTGGGTGAAAACTTCTTTTGAAACTCAGTAATTGCTAAAGGAATTTTAAGGCTACATCTATGACAATTTGTGTTTGACTTCTCGCTTAGAAATAAAATGAATACGTGCTTCAGTGTTTCCGGAAATTCGACCACTAAGGGAGTTCAATAGAAGATGAAAATTTTTAAGAAAATATTTCGTTACAGTAAAAAAAATTTAAAGCTAAAGTTACGAAAATTGGTATTTCATTTCTCGATTAGATATATGGAAATATTTGGTAGAGGATGAAAATTACTGCGGAAATATCTCCACAAGAACGCAAAAGGCAGGTTTAACAAAAACTTTGGACTCCAGCTAGCAGAATCGCTTTTTGGTCAGAAGTACATTCGGAAAAGAACATTCTTATATGACCTTAATTAGCGTAAAAAGTTAAGAAGGTGTTGCAATTTGTGAAAAACATAAAAATTCGATTAAATGAAAACAAACAAATCTCTGCAGGCCATACAGTGTACGCGATCGAAGCAGTGGGCGCTAAGCGAGTTCTCAATAAAGGTGGGCGGCTGCCACCGAGGGCTTTGCCGAACTGGGGGGTCTTAGAGGGAGCAATGTAGCACTGCCCCGTGATCACATCACAGGAGCACAGAAAGTAGGAGGACCGTAAAAGAATAAACCCCCTTAGGTGCTTCGTATCACGTCCGAATTTCATCGAATGGTTTTGGACGGTCCCTGGTAGTTCCAACCTATTACGGGACAGCAAAAATTGCGGTCGCGCTGCGCTCCAAACTGGTGCAACGACATTCGATGGGGATGAAGCACCACATCGTCCTTAAGAGAAGGGCTGCCAACAGTGCCGCAGGTTCCTGTTGTTCATCGCACTGATAACTATCGTTGTCGCCGGCCGGTGTGGCCGTGCGGTTCTAGGCGCTTCAGTCTGGAATCGCGTGACCGCTACGGTCGCAGGTTCGAATCCTGCCTCGGGCATGGATGTGTGTGATGTCCTTAGGTTAGTTGGATTTAAGTAGTTCTAAGTTCTAGGGGACTGATGACCACAGATGTTAAGTTCCATAGTGCTCAGAGCCATTTGAACCATTTTTTGAACTGTCGTTTTCGGTTGCGAAATGTGTGTGAACCAACGCCCCAGGGAAAGGCGTGGTTTCATTGACATATAACCCGCGGCCTTTTCGTGGCGATTCTGAACGGCGGTGTGCCCGGAATGTTTTCCTCGGCCACTCAAAACAGAACCGCGTGATTTCAACAATGGGCGCCGCTGTTCTAACTTCTCTCGCAGAGGCGTCAAAAGAATGGGTGAAATCTGGGTAAGACGGGGTGTGACGACTATCCGATCGCGTGAGACGTTCTCGGTGGCGTTCGGCAGAATTGTGTGAAGTTTGCGCCATTGTGACGTCATTAGCCGAGCCAATCTTACTTGACGCGTGAACTTCAGAGCTGTGGGCCGATTTTCGTATTTGTCGACACCCTACTGTTTGGAGTGTCGACGAGCCCGAGGACGGCCTTACACTGTGCCACGGTTTACAACATTAAAGAGAACCGACTGAACCGTGTCGTTTGCAACTGTCCCTGTTTTTCCCTCGGTTTACTCCTGTTTGGAGTTTCCGCTCTTTACTAGAGGGCGTTGCGCTGTCTGCTGTGCGGAGGCAACACCACCTAGACTACAGGCCTGCGCACACACTTGTGACGTCACATACTGATGGCCGGGTCTGTATCGGAACGCTCCTCTTAAGCACTCTGCATCTATACGAACTTTACGAGTTTTAGAGCTGAGACCACATAGGGATTCTCGTGCTTTCCTCTCCTACGTGTCCTTGTAATGAAAGTATGGAAATTTATATGTCATTGGGTAAAGTAACTGAACAAACTGCCCTATGTTAGTTCAAGATGCAAAATTATTTTGACGATTTGCCTTAAATACGGGTTTCTAGGCTTGAATACAAACTGTTATTTTAAATTCTGTCTTTTACGTCAGGAGCTACGCTTACTTGCAGTAAAAAATCGGCAATATGCAACAACAAGCATCGGTTTCGGTTTTAAATAAAGCAACTGGAGCTCCTACAGAATTTAAGAACGTGTTGCCCTGGTTATTTTCGTAAATTTTCCTGTCCACTTCAAAATTTGCTGACCTCACACGAAACTCAAATCATTCGACGAAATGGATCACCTCCTGACATAATGTTTAATAAATCAAAAAACCAGAAAAAATATTTTATTTCCCTGTTCTCCAGAACTTTAGAACCTTAAACATGAAAAGATTGTTTCTCCTATATCCTTGATTGAAATTCGTGTCACAGAGTGCTATTAATTTAATCATAATGCACTTACCTCTAAATTCTGCTTTCTATACTGCTTAATCTGTCGAACACTGAATTCATTAAAGCAATTTTCTAAGGTAGTTTACTCAAATTGAAATTATTTCCGAATAGCTGTATATGTAAAACTGAACAAAATCATTCTGTAGATCTTCCAGATAAAAGTACTGGAAACTCAACAATCTGGTAGTAATGATAAGGAATAGTAAACATTTTCGAGTCACACTAATTAATGTAACTATTCTGTGTGACAATAGTTGCAAAAATGAGACACATTTCACAGCCAGCTTCGTATTAACCTCGCAGCAATGGTCCAGAATTAAGAAAGAAATGATACTGGTACATGATACAAAACTCCTTTTAAAAACGATTGGCAACTGTGTTACAATGGAAACAAATAACACGCTACAATTTTTTTGTTATTTACTTACCCTTGAATGATGCGTACACATAAATTCCTGTCTGGGAATAGCTGCAATACAGCGATTTCTCAACTTCACACATTTGGGAAATCGAAACATGTGCACTTTCATGCCTTTTCGGGATATATAATTTCCCTGGCAAAAGGGAACGCAGCACTTGTATCCCATACTTCGAAGAACTGTAGGCGAATACTGTATGAAATATATATCACTTTCAAGTGTCACACACTTTCAACACAACATACACGTCAACAGGACTGCCGACTGAAGATAAGATGGCCAACAGTTTGTGATGCCACGTGCCAATATGGCCGCTGTGCGTAGGCCTTGTATCTAGAAGGCTTTGGCGGAGGGCGGACAAGGCAGTTGAGACGAGTGTTTGCCCCTGGACGACCGTTCTGCAGCGGGACGCTCGGTCCCTCTATGCTAAGTCGGGATGGGCCCAAAAACCCGGGGCGTGAGGACATAAGAAGCCGTACAAGAGGCCGTAAATCTGCGGACAACGTTTGGTTTCCATTCTTTGGCTGGGGAAGCTATGAAGTCCGTCTGCGGCTGCCAATAACCTCCACAAGGTGGTGTCGTCACTGAAAGTAAGATTTTTCATCTAGTTAGTGCAACGGTCGTCTGCTGACGGGGCCAATCTCCCGGTGTTGTGGGAGCTATTGATAACTGTGTGGCAACGTTCCTCTGCTTTGAGTTTGAGATTGGAAATTGCCTTGCATGTGTGTTACTGCCCCCTTTCATGATCGTGCATTTGACGCCATGGTGTTTTAAGGCGCGCGTCGTAAAGAAACAAAAAAAAAAGAAGACAAATTTTTGGCTGTGGACCTTCTGCAAGCCGTTGTTTTCCCATGGACGGCATAGGTCACTGTTTGGATGAACACGTTGTAAAATGGTAAATAACCTTGCACTGTCTGGCGGAGAAATAGAGCCCATTTTATGGAGGTCTAAAATGCGAGATTATGTTAATACTCGCCAATGTCTGTTGTGTTTTAGTACGTAGACATATTTACCTTTAGTCGTTGTTATTGTGTATATATTCTTGTGTGAAGGAGTTTAGTCCCCGTGACATTTAAGTGCTCTATTTAATTATATTTAAGGAAGTGCTAGAGTTTCTAATTGGTAATCCGCCTAGCCACGACTGATGTCGGTTGCTCGGTCTGTCTTAAATGTTGGGCCCATTGGGTAGAGACCATTCCTGACTTGCTCACCTCAGTCCTGAATTCCCGTATTGATACCACGGCGGCAGTTTTGCCGCAATCTCATTTGCAGAAGTCATCATTTCTTATGAGCACAAATAAAGCTACCTTTGCCTCTATAATTTTCGTCCGCTGACCAGCAAGCTTTGGTTAATGACTAAAAATCGCCAACTGGTCTTCGTCCAACCTAGTGGCTTGGACGAGTTCCCTTTCCAGTTCGGGTAAACGTTTCCTCCTGGTGGAGCCATCCTCTTTCCCGAGCCACGCTGGGGTGAGAGTTGACCGAGTGTTTATTGCCGCTCAGTGTTCCAGGAGAATGAAATAAGAGGTTAATTATCTACTCCACTGTTATGTCCAAGAAAGGCGAATTAGAGTAGTTCTGGATAACCTAAGTATTGTACACTATTAAGATAGTTCTAGGTTTGGAGAAATTGCTGTTTGGTAAAATTTAGCCTTTCGGTAATCCGGCGTATTCCACGATCCAACACTGTTATAGAACTAAAAGATTTTGTTTTGATACATTTGCTGAGACGTGACTTAACTATTTACTATTGATAATTGCTTTTAATGAATCTTCTTTAATTTGTGGTTATGATTCTTAGTGGTGTAACATTTAACGTCACTTATTGACTTCATTCAGAGATTGAAAAGGTGATCCTTGCTCAAGTTTATGGGACTTTATAAATCATTGATCTTTATTGTTTATGGTCTTAAAAATGTTTGTTGTTGTGATCTTCAGTCCTGAAACTGGTTTGATGCAGCTCTCCATGCTACTCTATCCTGTGCAAGCTGCTTCATCTCCCAGTGCGTACTGCAGCCTACTTCCTTCTGAATCTGCTTAGTGTATTCATCTCTTGTTCTCCCTCTACGATTTTTACCCTCCACGCTGCCCTCCAATACTAAATTGGTGATCCCTCGATGTCTCAGAACATGTCCTACCAACCGATTCCTTCTTCTTGTCAAGTCACACAAACTCCTCTTCTCCCCAATTCTATTCAATACCTCCTCATTAGTTATGTGATCTACCCATCTAATCTTCAGCATTCTTCTGTAGCACCACATTTCGAAAGCTTCTATTCTCTTCTTGTCTAAACTATTCATCGTCCACGTTTCGCTTCCATACATGGCTACACTCCATACAAATACTTTCAGAAACGACTTACTGGCATTTAAATCTATACTTCATGTTAACAAATTTTTCTTCTTCAGAAACGCTTTCCTTGCCATTGCCAGTCTGCATTTTATATCTCCTCTACTTCGACCATCATCAGTTATTTTGCTCCCCAAATAGCAAAACTCCTTTACTACTTTAAGTGTCTCATTTCCTAATCTAATTCCCTCAGCATCATCAGACTTAATTCGATTACATTCCATTATTCTCGTTTTGCTTTTGTTGATGTTCATCTTATACCCTCCTTTCAAGACACTGTCCATCCCATTCAACTGCTCTTCCAAGTCCTTTGCTGTCTCTGACAGAATTACAATGTCACCGGCGATCCTCAAAGTTTTTATTTCTTCTCCATGAATTTTAATACCTACTCCGAATTTTTCTTTTGTTTCCTTTACTGCTTGCTCATTATACAGATTAAATAACATCGGGGAGAGGCTACAATCCTGTCTCACTCCATTTCCAACCGCTGCTTCCATTTCATGCCCCTCGACTCTTATAACTGCCATCTGGTTTCTGTACAAATTGTAAATAGCCTGTCGCTCCCTGTATTTTACCTCTGCCACCTTCAGAATTTGAAAGAGTATTCCAGTCAACATTATCAAAAGCTTTCTCTAAGTCTACAAATGCTAGAAACGTAGGTTTGTCTATTCTTAGTCTAGCTTCTAAGATAAGTCGTAGGGTCAGTATTGCCTCACGTGTTCCAATATTTCTACGGAATCGAAACTGATCTTCCCCGAGGTCGTCTTCTACCAGTTTTTAAATTCGTCTGTAAAGAATTCGCGTTAGTATTTTGCAACCGTGACTTATTAAACTGGTAGTTTGGTAATTTTCACATCTGTCAACACCCGCTTTCTTTGGGATTGGAATTATAAAATATTTGTTACAAAGGAATAATTTTAGATTCCTATTGTTTATTAAGTAATTCTTAAGTTATGTAGCAGATATTACGAGTGCAAATATTCTCTCACTGTTACACTTGCTTGTTCAGTGGTTTACACTGAAGTGTGTGACAATAAATGCAAAATGCAAAGTGAAGCGTTGGGGCGAATTAATCCTTTCCCTTACTATTACCGTTAAAGATAACTGATTTTGTCCCTTGTTATTGAAGCTGGTTGGGAGAACAGTTTACTGATTGACTAAGCGTATATAACCGACCTTCAAACTTAATGAAATTAGAATTAAATTAATACTGTCAGCTGCTCACGGGCGTTGATATCAACGGGGACCAGTGAAAATGTGACTCGAACCCGGGATCTCCTACTTACATGGCAGACGCTCTATCCATCTGAGCCACCGCGGGCACTGAGGATAGTGCGACTGCAGGGACTATCGCCCGCACGCCTCGCGCGAGACTCACATTCTCACGTTGTATAGCCACACACTACGTGCGTAGTGTCCCATGCCAACACACTCATTACTTGTGGAAGACATTCTTTCCAAGCCCCGTAACAGCTCGGGGAAGATGTGTGCAAACAGCGCAGAAGAAGAGGGTCATGGCCGGTATTGCCACAACTATATATTTATATGGATATGGTGTCTGTTCTTACGGACATGTCGCCGGCCGGAGTGGCCGAGCGGTTAAAGGCGCTACAGTCTGGAACCGCACGACCGCTACGGTCGCAGCTTCGAATCCTGCCTCGGGCATGGCTGTGTGTGATGTCCTTAGGTTAGTTAGGTTTAAGTAGTTATAAGTTCTAGGGGACTTATGACCACAGCAGTTGAGTCCCATAGTGCTCAGACCCATTTGATTTGAACGGACATGTCCGAAAGAACAGACACCATATCCATATAGGTGTATAATTCAAACTTAATCGTCGCAATCGGTTGGAATTATGTATGAAAAAGTGATCCTTTAACTCTGCTGTGCAGCGCAGTTTTAGACCACTGCACACGCCCTCTCTAGTGGTCGGTACATACCTGCAGCGTGGGCCGCCAGAAGCCGATATCCGGGTCCCTGTCCCACTCCTCGTCCGAGACTTGGACGCAGCGGCCGTCGCCATCGGGGTCGTAGGCCTGGTAGTCCTTGCAGCACTTGCGCACGCAGGGAGCCGCCCCCGCGCAGACACAGGCGAAGGCGACGTGCAGGACCCTGCCGCCCACGCGCACGCCGTCCACGCAGAAGGAGGTCGCCGGCACCAGCGCGCCCTCTGGGGCCGTGTCCAGGACCAGCACCTGCAGCTCCACCTGTGCAACGCACACTTCTTTTGCAAAAATGGTTCAAATGGCTCCGAGCACTATGCGACTTAACATCCGAGGTCATCAGTCCCCTAGAACATGGAACTACTTAAACCTAACTAACCTAAGGACATCACACACATCCATGCCCGAGGCACGATTCTAACCTACGACCGTAGCGGTCGCGCGGTTCCAGACTGTAGCGCCTAGAACCGCTCGGCCACTCCGGCCGGTACTCCTTTTGCAGCGGAAATCATCTTGCACGAGGTGCCTTAGAGAAATCTGGCCGAATTTTTGGTAACTGTGAATTTTATTATTTTTCTAATGATTAAATGCCGTGAAGTGAAATGAATCAAACAACTTAAAGCCGTGTTGACTGTTAAACGATTGCGATTGTTTCAAAAATATTAAAACGTTTTACAGATAGCGCTGCGAGTCACAAAATTTGTTGAATGAGATTTTCACTCTGCAGCGCAGTGTACGCTGATATGAAACTTCCTGGCAGATTAAAACTGTGTGCCCGACAGAGTCTCGAACTCGGGACCTTTGCCTTTCGCGCGCAAGTGCTCTAGCATCTGAGCTACCCAAGCACGGTTCACGGCCCCTCCTTACAGCTTTACTTCTGCCAGTACCTCGTTTCCCACCTTCCAAACTTTACAGTAGCTCTCCTGGTCTGGTCTGTGTCCTGGTTCGCAGGAGAGCCTCTGTAAAGTCTGGAAGGTAGGAGACGAGGTACTGGCAGAAATAAAGCTGAAAGGAGGGGCTGTGAGTCGTGCTTGGGTAGCTCAGATGGTAGAGCACTTGCCCGCGAAAGGCAAAGGTCCCGAGTTCGAGTATCGGTCCTGCACACAGTTTTAATCTGCCAGGAAGTTTCACAAAATTTGTTGACTACCTAAAATATTTAATGAAGCAAACTGTTCCCCCACGTACCTCATCCTAGCGACCTGTTAGACTCATGTCACTTTTCTTCAAAATCTTTGAAATCTATTAGCTCCTTGCAGTCCACCGAAATCTTCCCAGCACACAAAGTGGCTTTCGTCCCAACTATACCACCGACATCCAAGTTCTTTACCTTACGTACCTTTTCATCAACTAAATAAACGGAAATGAGCCATATTTGTGTCTTTTCATATACAAAAAGCATTCGAGACTGCTCTTAAAATTACAAACTTACGCACTCCCAGTTAGCTGTGTCCATCTTATAGTATCCTTCCTGTACTACCGTCTTGTCACAACATTTGGTCCCACATATTTCACGAGAACAGATGTGCCTCGAGGCTCCGTATTTTCACCCTTCTTTTACATCCTGTAAACTAAAGACATTCTCCATCCGCCATCCCCAACTTACCTCCTGCAATTTTCTGACGATACCGCCTACCTAGCCCCTCACTGCATCTTTCAGATCCCTCGTCCATGTTTCCATCTCTCGATCTAAACCAACCAATCCCTCTGACTAACACAATACAGTATAAGGGCGATCAAAAAGTTTTTATTCGAAGGCCACACTAACCCCTTACCTATGTGTAGGTGCTCATACACCATCAATCCGAGTCCTACTGGGTTACAAACAAGTGGCAGCAATACTCTCAAATGCAAACTTCTTGATCGTCCCATATATTTAGGACTACCCTTCGACAGAAAACTAACATGCAATGCACACCTCCTTACCGTCTGACACAGAGCCTCAAACCGACTAAAACTACTAAAACTACTAACACGTCATACTGCAGTCTACATTCTTCTACCATTATCGTCACCTATAACCCATCATCCATGCCATTCTTACCTACGTCAACGTTTCCAGGATCTTGCTTCCCCCAAATTCTACAGAACCTTGAAATCATGGAAAGATGTGGTCTCCACCTCGGCTTGAGAACTTCCATACCTTCGCCAATTTGCATCCTGTACCAACTCATTTACTTTCTACACATTCTTCTCTTCCTAGAACACATTCGGTTCCGACGCATTAGTCGCAAAATCTAATCCTGGCACCCAATGTTCCACTTGCTAATCACTAATCCAGGTACCCACCTTCCAGGCGCCTCTCCCAATGGCATTTCAACCAGCTTCCACTCTCCAACAATAAACTGTAGTCACAACGCTCCGCCTTACACCTTGCTTCCAGTTTGTCCTTACCCATTGCTCCACTTTACTGACTTTTAGACACTACCTGCGGATCTACATGGTCCCTTAGTCATACTCATAATGAACATCATCTTTTTCACGTCTCACCAGCGTCACCATACACCAAGGCATCATTCACATTACCATCAGTGACTATGCATTTTAGCTATATTACGAAATCGTCAAACAAGTTTTAGAAATCATCGATGTTTTTCGCCTGTGTATTTTTAAGTCGTTTATTGTCGTCTGTCCTTCTGTAAAAATCGTACATATTGTCCATCAATGCGTTTTAAAAAAATCATCTATTATTGTCATTTTTTTGTATAATTTAACCATCTTTTAGATATATGTAAACTCTGGCTGAAGACCTATTTGTATGTGACCGCCCACTTTCTGGAGAATTGAAAAAACAAACAAGAACCAAAATAAAAAAGCAATACTTTTCGAGGTATGAACCTCACCTTCAGGCTACAGCGCCTACAGAAAAACATTTAACTAAAGTACACGTAGATGTCAAACGTGTACTGCATAGTCGTGACATGACCTTTGGTCATCCTATGGAGAAAGAAAAGGATAACCTAATATGTTTATACGTTGGTCTGCAGCTGACATAATTTTTTTAAAAAAATAATCACTCACATTGTTTTATGAAATGACTGTCTTCCCGTAGTGTGTTCGATTACGTCCACTGTGATGGCTCCTTGGATCTTGTTGACCATTGTCCACGAACTTGCAAAGAAAACTTCAAACATGATATCACAAACACCTCTCCTATGCAACAGAAACAGGATTGCGATCAAAATAATGCTTGTTTCGATTTAACTATCGATAAGTCGATGCTGATGTCAGTTACTTGCAATGTCTTCTAAACACGTGCCTTTATTTACATACACGTTACGAGAGGTACTGCGGCTGTATCACTGCTGTGCTCCTCTCAAAGATATACTTTGACTGAAGCACCAGACTGAGGGCATATTGGATTTCTCCCAATACTCTAGCACACTGAGGATCTCTCGAAAAGGTACAGTCTATTGATATTAAGTGTCAGATAATACATTACCGGCGTGTAAAGGTTTCGGAAGGCATGAAACAGAAAAAAGTTCAAAGTTGTAAGCCATCACAGTGATATAATGGGAACTTACTATGTTGGGGTTGAAAACGTGCAATTTCAAATACGACAATTTTTCTTCATGTGCTGTCATTGAAAAAAGTTTTATTGTTCACCTTCACGTTCCTGAGAGCTTCTGGGTCTTGTTATTTCAATAATTTACAAATTAAGCACGAAAAACGGAAATGCGAGTGAATATTCTAAACACGTTGAATATCTCGTAAAAACAAACTGCCACTCATTGTCAGCACGAAAAACAAAACGGACTGACACTTGTGAGAAAGAATTAACGGGTGACTTAGTCACACTGTCAACCGCCTATAAAGTATAAAAGAAAATTTGCGAGCTAGTTATTTTGGCAGTTTTCGTTTCCAAACAGAAACGTCTTCAAACAAAGCAAACACGCAGTCGAAATATATTCTGGTACTGGTGCAGGCATATTCCTGATGGTACTTTTTGTCGTTGTTTCAGTAACTTTCAAGAGCAAAGGAAGAGTTTACTTTCTTGACAGTGCATTGTGATTTTCTGCACAAATCAGAACATACTGCACACAACCAGCACATTTATTTAGCAGTGGAGGAGCTGCTCCTTAAGAATTTCTGTGATACATACCACTATGCAAAAAACTAGTAAGCAGCTGACAGGTTCTCACTTTCAAAGAAAGAAAATACAGCAGTAGCTGTAATTTTTAGCATAAATTAGAACATACTTCACACAACCGGCACATTTATTTAGCATTGGGGGAGACTCTTAACGAGAATGAAGTGGGCAGCTTCTCACTGGCATAGAAAGAAAAGACAGTAATAGTTTCCAAATTTGCAGTGTTGGAAGCAGCTGAATATATATAGAGCTTCTGCTTTAATTCAGCCGATGGAATGGCTGCAGAAATCACGACGATATTTTGACAACAGAGACATCTATCTATGCTTTTGAGAAAGCCAAAGGATATCTTTGAAAGAAGTGCAGCCACAGTACCTCTCTTGAAGTATGTACAATTAAAGGCACGTCGTATAAACATCTTGCTGTCTTATCTCTGATGTTGGTCGACGAACTATATTACGTTGACAATTTGGTATGAAAATAACAGTCTAGGAGTTATTATGAAGAATTACAAATATATCTCTGGAATACATTTATAAATATTCTTAATTTTTATGTTTTTTTCTACTTTAGCGGAAATGAATTGAAACTGTTGAATGTGAGTTTCTGAACTTTGTAATTTCATTTAGGATCTCATTTTTTCACGTGTGACCATAGATGAGTATTACAATTTCCTTCAAGAAGTTTATTTCTCATCTTTTCTCTAAAGTATGTAGTACTTAAGAGCGCTCTATACTGCAACAGTGTCCTGTTTCGTCTATGGGCTTTGCTATAGTTCATGAAGTCTGAAAAAGTCAATGTATTCTTTAAAACGTGTTTTAAGAGTTCTATCTGTTTGCCAACGAAATATTTAGTCAGTTTCTCAGATGATGGTGAGATATCATGCACCAGTTTTTTCCTTGTGAAAAGCGACCTTGATATATGTATTTTTAAACAGCTTAACTATTTTGTGTGAAATGACTCCTGAATAAGGTATATTTAAATACGTGGTTTTTTGTATGTTGTTGTGGATAGTGGCTGTGTTAATTTGTATAACTTAGTTCCTGTTATGAGTTGTAAGAGTGGATATATTTCACGTTTATGATAACCACAGTTATGTGTTCTTTTTTGTATCATATTCGGCGCCGCTAATTGGAAATTTCTGTGCTCTGCATAAGACGGCTCCGAATTCAACTTGTTTGTTGGTTTTCTGTGTACATTAATGTTCACGGTGTGGTTTGTATTAGGCATTGCCACGTCTGAAATTTATGTTTTTTAAAATTTTTCTGATGTTCTGTGGTGAAGTGGATGTTTTTGTGTAAATTATTAAGTCTACCTGACAAAGTTGCTTCTTCAGTTTGATTATATACCATGAACACGACATTAATATATCTAGGAGATATCTTAACGTAATACTGTCATTTTAATATCAAATTTTCGAAATCTATCGTATTGTAATACAGTTCGTCGACCAACATGGGAGATAAGATAGCAATATGTGCAGAAGACCATTGCAAGTGACAGAGAACAGCAGGATCGACATATAAATGTTTAAACTGAGAAAAGCTTGGCTTTGACCGCCATCTTGTTTCTGCTGTAAAGGAGAACGGTCTGTGTTGTCATGTTTTAATTTTTCTTTGTTAATTCATGAACAATGGTTAACAATTTCCAAGGAGCCATAAGAGTGGAGATAACTGAACACACTACAAAAAGACAAGCATTTCTTATAAACAGTATTGGTGATTGTTTTTTAAAAAAATTATGTGAACAGCAGCCCAACAAACTAACGTATTAAGTTGCCATTCTTTTTCTGCACAGGACGATGAAGGCACATCCCAAGTCTGTGCAGAATAACGTCTACGTGTATTTATGTTAAATGCTTTGGTATTGCCATTATAGCCTAAAGATCAAATTTGTACCTCGAAACATATTGCTTCATTAAATTCTTTAAATGGTCAGCAAATTCTGTGATGGTAGCAGAATCTGAAATATCTTTACGTACTTCATGAAAAGAACAAATATGCACTGTATGAAATGTTATAAGTGCAAGTCATTAGAAACGCCGAACCTGCTTTGTAATAAAGCTATAGTCAGTGCCTAAAATCTGTGCCACACTGGATCTCGAACGCAGGTTTTGTGCTTATTGGAGGCAGTCACCTTCATCGTTATTCTGTGTGAGCACTCCTCCAGACCTGGTTCAACCTTTCATTGTCACTCAAGTTTTCCATTCATTTCACTTTAATATATTTCATTCATATCATTTATATGCATCCCTTGTGGCAGCATAAGCCACGGCAGTCCACAGAGTCCATTCCACTAATGGCGCTATTGTCCCGTAGCCTGCAGAAGAATTTCTGGTCGTAGTTTGGAAATCTTAAATGCAAACTTCAGAGTTAATGAAACATCGAGTCAGTCTTGAAGGTGTGCTCAGATAGCCTAACGGTAAGGCCACAATTACTAGAATACATAGCAGGGGCGACGGGGCGCGTGCGCAGCAGAAAGCTGCGATGCTGGCGTCAAAGCCGACTCTTCCAACGCTCAGCAGCCCGCCACTGCCCTAACCTGTTGTATGGTCTCTGCGCTTTAGACTGAATACAGCGTTGTTTACACGAGTGTAAGCTCTTTTCAGTGACTGACGAATATGTGCGGTGTTTCACTGTATTTATCAATATAGGAGTGGTTCTGAGAGTGTGTTCTTATCTACATCTACATTTATACTCCGCAATCCACCCAACGGTGTGCGGCGGAGGGCACTTTACATGACACTGTCATTACCTCCCTTTCCTGTTCCAGTTGCATATGGTTCGCGGGAAGAACGTCTGCCGGAAAGCCTCCGTGCGCGCTCGAATCTCTCTAATTTTACATTCGTGATCTCCTCGGGAGGTATAAGTAGGGGGAAGCAATATATTCGATACCTCATCCAGAAACGCACCCTCTCGAAACCTGGACAGCAAGCTACACCGCAATGCAGAGCGCCTCTCTTGCAGAGTCTGCCACTTGAGTTTGCTAAACATCTCCGTAACGCTATCACGCTTACCAAATAACCCTGTGACGAAACGCGCCGCTCTTCTTTGGATCTTCTCTATCTCCTCTGTCAACCCGACCGGGTACGCATCCCACACTGATGAGCAATACTCAAGTATAGGTCGAACGAGTGTTTTGTAAGCCACCTCCTTTGTTGATTGACTACATTTTCTAAGAACTCTCCCAATGAATCTCAACCTGGCACCCACCTTATCAACAATTAATTGTATATGATCATTCCACTTCAAATCGTTCCTTACGCATACTCCCAGATATTTTACAGAAGTAATTGCTACCAGTGTTTGTTCCGCTATCATATAATCATACAACAAAGGCTCCTTCTTTCTATGTATTCGCAATACATTACATTTGTCTATGTTAAGTGTCAGTTGCCACTCCCTGCACCAAGTACCTATCCGCTGCAGATCTTCCTGCATTTCACTGCAATTTTCTAATGCTGCAACTTCTCTGTATGATACAGCATCATGCGCGAAAAGCCGCATGGAACTTCCGACACTATCTACTAGGTCATATATATATGCTGTATTATATGATTTGTTTTATTGTATTATATTATTTGTTTTCAGTGAAAAATCATGATTTGCTTTCTGATCGCGAGATGTACTAACAGCTGTAGAAAAAGGAAATAAAGTTAAGAATCAAGATTCATGAATTTCCTAAGAACAATGAAACGCAAAATATCGATATATTCTCGTACACTTGCTGAATCATCTTCGGTTGCTAATGTTTCTGTGTGCTCTATGAATTTTGCTGATTCGGGCTATGAAAGGGACTTTGAATCTTCCTCCAAAATGCAAGAATAAGGCTTATACTGTTTCAGATCTGCATCTTCCATTCTCGAGATTTGATTTACGGGTTCGTAATGAAGGAAAACTTGAACACAAAAATAGGTTTACGATAAAGAAGTACAGCAGATTTTACGCTAAAATACGTTACGAACTAACGAACAAAACTACTAGTAGAGAAAACAATAACTATCCTGTAAATGGGACTGTTCATATTTTTGCCAACTATCGGAAATTATAGAAAAACAAATGAAATAACTTAGGCAAAAGAATACAGAATTTCAGGATCATCTCTTTAGATGTCAAAATGGTGTTCAGCGTTCTTTTTCTGACAGTCAGCAATTAGTATTGACATGATTTGGGCCTTTGTACTAGGATTTCAATATACAAAAAATAGGCTGATTAAATTTTAGAAAACAATCGTGCTTAGTTTGCATTCATCGCGAATCTCTCGCTCAGCACGAAGTCCCAAATGACTGAAAAAAAACAAGCATAGGTGACTCCTGTATATATCGTCTGAACCATGGAAGAGGGCAACAGACGGATTACATATCCCTAGATTTCCAGGAAACTGATGAGTCCTATAATGTTCAAATACAAGATGCGACGTTCCATAGTAACACGAAGTGGAATGAACACTTTAAGAGTACTAGCAGGGAAGGAGAACGGTCGACTAAGATTTATTGGGAGATCTGTAGGAAAGTGTAACGCATATATAAAGTGGATGGCGTATAGGACTCTACTGCAACCAATCTAGTTTTTCGGATTTGAATCAAGACTGATTAAAGGAAGACGTCGTAGCGATTCACAGGAATGCTGCCGTATTTGTTACCGCTAGGTCCAATCGACACACAAATGTTACAGAGATGCTTCCTGAACTTCCCTCTGAAGCAAAGACGGTGCTTTTTCGTGAAACGCTACTGAGCAAATTTGCAGAGCCTGCATTTGGAGCTTACTGCAAAATGATTTTACATGGTTGTTGTAATGATTGAAGTGATTTCATAAATTCACTATAGTTACATTAATTGACGTGTTGTCACAAAACTCAGCACTCATACAGAAAAACTCAAAAAGTTTTCTATCGTTGCAGTTGCACCTCAAATTTCTGTATGAGAGCGCAGCAGTGAGCAATTAGGCAAGATGGCGACAGGTGCCGACAAAGCGTATGCTGTGCTTGAAATGGATTCACGTCTGTCGTGTTATCGCGCAATAGGGGTGAGAGTGTCACTGATATGATACGCGAGTTGGGGTGGCAGTCACTGAATCAAAGGCGGTTTTCATTACAGCGAGATATATTTACGAAATTTCAATCACCAACTTTCTCTTCCGAATGCGTAAATATTTTGTTGACGCCCACCTACGTAGGGAGAAATGATCATGATAATAAATAAGAGAAACCAGAGCTCGAAGGGAAAGATTTAGGTGTTCCTTTTTCCCACGTGCCATTCGGGAGAGGAATGGTAGAGAAGTAGTATGAAGATGGTTCGATGAACCCTCTGCCAGGCACTTAAGTGTGAATTGCAGAGTAAACATGTAGATGTAGATGTAGATGTAGATGTCTGCCGTAACAGTGTAACGACATTCCAGAACGAAGTTCAGCAAAGATCTACCAAATGCCAACTCCATTTCGCGATAGTATGCGCAGTTTAAAGCTTCAGGATGCCTCTTCAAGGGGAAGCCAACGGGTCGACCAGCTGTGGGCGAAGAAACGGTTGACTGCGTGCGAGCGAGTTTCGCACTTAGCTACAGAATTCGACGTACAGAGCAAGTAGAGAGTTGAACATACCACAGCTGATCATTTGGAATATCTTCAGGAAACGATTCCTGTAGACTTATCGCTTGCAATTGCTACAAGCATTGACTCCTGATGACAAAGTCAGACACTGAATTTTCGGCACAGTTGCAGTAGTTTACGGAAGGGAATGGCTTTTGTGAGAAACTCATATTCAGTGATCAGGCAACATTTTTGGTGTATAGTATACTGAACAGGCGCAAGGTATGAATTTTGGGGACAGAGACTACCTACACTATCGTGGAGCACATCTGGGATTCACCAAAAGTTAATGTGTTCTGTGTAGTCTCACGGTTTGAAGTTTACCGCCCCTTCTTCTTCTGCGAAAAGACCGTTACAGGGCGCCTTATCTGGACATGCTGGAAAACTGGCTCATGCAACAACAGGAGGCCGACAGTGTGCGTCTCATCTACCAACAGGACGGTGCTCCAACGCACTTCCATCATGGCATTCGTGAATTCTTCAACAGGAAATTGAGAAACCGATGGGTGAGTCATGGTGGCGGTAGTCAGCAATTTATGTTGCTTACTCGCTCTCTCGACGTAACCCCACGCAATTTTTTGTTTGGGATTATGTGAAAGATTGTGTTTACGTCCCCTGTACCAACAAACCTACAAGAACTGCGAGCTCGCAGTAACAGTATTTTTGAACAGATTGATAGGGGCACGCTGCGCCGAACGTGGAAAGAACTAGATAACAGACTTGATGTCTGCAGAATAAGTAGGGGAGCACATATGGACCACTTGTATTACGTGAGAAAGCTTTTCAAGTTTTTCTATGTGTGTGCAAAGTTCTGTGACAATATGTCAAATAATACAGCTCCAACAAATCTATGAAATCGCTTTAATCATTTATAAAGACCTTGCACTGACGCCAACGTAGATTTCACTAAGAACCCTGAAAATAATATAAGAGAAAGAGCTCGTAAGGAGACATATAGACAGTCGCTTTTCTCTCGCCCCACTTTCTAGTGGAATAAGAATGCAAATGACCAGTAGTGATACAAGGTACGCTTCTACATACAATATAGAGTGGGTTGCAGAGTATGTATGTAGATATAGATGTAGATCTTTCAGATATATCTTAAACAAAGTTTTATATGGAGAAAAACTTTTAACTAAATACAAATTTATTTGTTTTTTATGAAACAGATGGTCACTGATATCTTAAAACCAGGTAAACCCAACAACAAAACTGAAAGTTATCGTCCTACTGTCATTCTGGCTCTCTCTTTCCAACCATTAATCCCGACTTGTGGGGTCTGCTGGGTAATCGGATGCAACACGTTTATTTTTAAGGGGTGGCCGGATGCCCTTCCTGTCGCCACACCATACCCCCCAGGAAGGAATTAGTGTACTCCAACTCTCTGTGTCGAGTGAATCCGTGGGACACTCCGAACGTGTTCAGATGTCTGCGATCTGTGTAACTGAGGTGGAACGTGGGGACCAGCCCGGAATTTACCTATCGGGATGTGGAAAACCGCCTAAAAACCGCATCCAGGCTGGCTGCCACACCGGCCCTCGTCGTTAATCCGCCAGGCGGATTCGATTCGGGGCCGACGCGCCTACTCGAGTCCAGGAAGCAGCGCGTCAGCGCTCTCGGCGACCCTGGCGGGTCCTCCTGCCATTCTGTCTAAGATGTAAAAACTACTTGACAAGCTGCTTTATAACAGGATACGTATCGAAATACTCGGAAAGATTCCTATTGAACAGGCCGGATTCCGACCAAGCCACAGCTGTGTGGATGACTTCCTTTCACTGACAACTTACACAAAGCTGGGTTTCAGAAACAACTAAATACCTCTGCTGTGTTTATTGATGTGACAGCACTTATGATAGCGTGTGAAGGCAGTATGTTGTCTATCAGCCGCTCAATATAATACTCTGCAGAAGAACAACACAAATTCTTAACAATATGCTGCCTGAAAGACTACTTCAGGTAATTATAGGACATACCGCCAAGACCCTCAACAGTGGCCAACCTCAAGGCTTACTCCTAGCCCCGCTGAATTTAGGTTGTATGTTGCAGACATGCGAGCCACTCAGTCCGGGATGTTTTCTTATGCTAATGACTGGGCGACAGCAACACAGCACCGAAGATATATTAACAAAAGTCCCAAGCAGAATGGGACAATATTTTCGTTAAATAGGGACTTGAAACGAATCGACTTGCTTTCATTACTCTAGCCATCCGATAAATGTACATATTTTTCGAGGTTAACCGCCTGGCCCATAAAAAGTATCCACAGTACCTTGTAGTTATACTTGGCAGAACGGTGTCATTTACACAACATCTAAGAAAGACTGCAGCTAAACTGACGACAAGTAATATTATTCTCCAAAAATTGGGTTGTACAACATGGGATTCTGAAACTCCGAGCTTACGAGCATCTGCCCTCGGTCTTGCCTACTCAGCGACAGAATACTGCAGCCCTGTCTGAATAAACAGCAGCCACAGGAAACTGGTGGATACGTAACTAAATCAAACAATGCGGACTGTTGCTACCACAAGCAAATCTACTCCAGTACGCTGGAGACCTGTGCTGGGCCGGATTCCACAAACTGCCCTGAGAAAAAAGAATAAACTTCTAAGGAAATATAAGAAAAGCTGCAACAACCAGCAGCCACTAATTCATAAGGACACACCTGCTATCCCAATCAACAGATTTCGCTATAGACTTTCCCCACTCAGAGCAGCTACCAACGTGGAGAACTTTGACTTCAATCTCCACGAAGCTTGGGGAGAAGGATGGTGTAATAAGAACCCACCAAACCTCCAGAGCTGTCTCCGAGCCAATAACAAAGCTTGTGAACCTGGTCTTCCTGGAGGATGTGGAGTACACTTAACAGGATCTGGACGAACCATAGGAGATGCAGTGACCCACTGTGCAGATGGAAAAAGATTGCCGGTGTGCAGTGCACCAGTGGCTTTCCAAGACAGGCTTTCAGACATATTGTTGAGGAATGCTTTCAAAATTCGTACTCCGGCAACTCCTCCGACGCCTTGGACGTTACAGCAGATGTGCTAACTTATATAAATAACACGTCTCTAAATTTGTTAAGTATGAACATATTCTACTCTGAAGAGCCAAAGAAACTGGTACACCTGCCTAATATCGAGAAGGGCCTCCGCGAGACCGCAGAAGTGCCGCAACACGACGTGGCATGGACTCGACTTTTGTCTGAAGTAGTGCTGGAGGGAATTAAAACCATGAATCATGCAGTGGCGTCCATAAATTCGTAAGACTACGAGAGGTTGGAGATCTCCTCTGAACAGCACGTTGCAAGGCATCCCACTTATGCTCCATAATGTTCGTGTCTGGGGAGTTTGCTGGCCAGCAGAAGTGTTTAAACGCAGAAGAGTGTTCCTGGAACCACTCTGTAGCAATTGTGGACGTGTCGCATCGTCCTGCTGGAACTGACCAAGTACGTCGGAATGCACAGTGGACATGATTGGATGCAGTTGACCAGACAGGATGCTTACGTACGTGTCACCTGTTAGAGTCGCCTATAGACATATCTGGGATCACATATCACTCCAACTGCACACGCCCCACACCACTACAGAGCCTCCATCAGCTTGAACAGTCTCCTGCTGACATGCAGAGTTCATGGATTCACGAGGTTGTCTCCACACCCGTACACGTCCATCCACTCGATACAATTTGAAACGAGACTCGTTCGACCAGGCAACATATTTCCAGCCATCAACAGTCCAATGTCAATGTTGACCGGTCCCAGGCAAGGTGAAAGCTTTGTGTCGTGCAGTCATCAAGAGTACAAGAGTGGGCCTTCTGCTCCGAAAGCCCATATCGATGATGTTTCTTTGAATGATCCACACACTAACAATTGTTGATGGCCCAGCATTGAAATCTGCAGCAACTTGCGGAAGGGTTCCACGTTGAACGATTCTCTTGAGTCGTCGTTGCCCTCGTTCTTGCAGGATCTTTTCCCGGTAGCAGCAATGTCGGAAATTTAATGCTTTATCCGATTCCTGATATTCACGGTACACTCATGAAATGGTCGCGGGGGAAAATCGCCTCTTTATCGCTGCCTCAGAGATTCTGTGTCCCATCGCTCGTGCGCCGAATAACACCACGTTCGAAGTCTTAACTATCTTGATAACCTGCCATTGTAGCAGCTATAACTGATGTAACAACTGCACCAGACACTTGTTGTCTTATATAGGAGTTGCCGACTGCAGCGCCGTATTCTGCCTGTTCACATATCAGTATTTAAATCGCATGCCTACTCCGGTTTCTTTGGCGCTTCAGTGTATTTGTATTTATATAAATAATACGTCTTTAAATCTGTAAGTTATGTATATATTCTATTTGTATTTGTAAAGTTATAGGTAATTATTATACAATTAATAATAATAATAATACAGGTTGTCTTCTTTGTTTTTTTGATCTCTTTTTTTCCGCAGATGGACGTATACAATTTGCATCGGTTAGTTGCCGTCTTTAGCGACTATAAGTAAAGACTTATTATGATCAGAGGCGTTTCGCTTTATTTTAAAGCGTGTAGGTGGATTGCTTGATAGCTTTTGACTCCATTTCAACACTGTGCGTATTAACAGTTCTTGAGAACCAAGGCACTGATTCAACCGCTGTTGGTGCACTGATGAATATATACATCATTGCTAGAGTTTTCATTGGCTACCTGCAGCAGGGAGCTAGCGTATCTTTGAAATAGACTCCACAAAGAGATTGCACAGATTGAGTGGTCATCAGGCGTCTTCAGTCTACTCCCCGCCTCCCAGCCTTATGCCAAACTTGTGTCTGACTATAGTTTCTGAATGTGTTGGTGGCGTAATGCTGTCCTGTAAACTTTCTGATGGTACGGAACATCCGATAGCGTTCGCCTCTAGGAATCTGGCATTAGCACAAATGAACTATTCCAAAAACGGGCATGAGCAATAATCTCCGACATGAAAACGTTTCACGTATTCCTGTATGGTACGAAATTCCATCTGCTAACTGATCATAAGCCAGTGACCAAGCTCTCAGACAAAACGGGCCAACAACAGTAGCATGGGTAATATTTCTGAACATTTATAATTATGAATTACATTATCGACCCACTGCCTAACTCATAAATGTCGATGCAATATCTCTCACGCCTATGTGGCCAGACATCCTGAAAGAATTTTCCATAATCTATTGTTAAGAAGCAGCAGTCAAAGGACAGGAGCTACTACTTCAAGAAGTACTAATAGCTGTTCAGGGGGGACTCCAGAGTAAATTCTTTAACGAATTGAAATGGTACTTAAGATGTCGATGTTGCGTCTTCAATAGATGCCATAAAGTTCGTTTTACTCGTTGCTACTGAGGAGTAAGAATATCTTTACAAAGTTCTTTGCAAAAATGATAAATGATAGCAGTCTGACCAAAGTTTGCATTGGCACGTACGAGGGTTGGAACTTAAATAGTGGCAGCTATTTATTCACAACCCATACAAAAGAGTTACATGTTTGCACCTGTTACTGACCTTCATAGTAGTCACCAGCCTTGTGTAGAACTCGTTGCCTCCGATGTGGAAGGCGTAGTATACTGTTAGCAGAGCCTGTTCTGTTGATGGTGCGAATGAAGCGGTCCACTGCCTGTCGAATCTCTGCAACAGTTCTGAAGCGAATGCCACGAAGTGGTTCCTTCATCTTCGGAATCAAATCAAAGTCAGAAGGACTTAAATCCGGGGAGTATGGTGGATGGTACAGTACTTCCCAGTCCCATCGACCGAACAGAGCAGCCACAGACTGCGCTGTGTGCGCCCGCGCATTGTCGTGCAAAATGATGGCTGGGTTGCGCAGAAAGTGTCGCCGCTTCTTTCGCAAAGCTGGTGGCAGGTGATGCTCCAAAAACGAACAGTAATACTGTGCATTTGATTCCGAAGATGAAGGAACCACTTCGTGGCATTTGCTTCAGAACTGTTCCAGAGATTCGACAGGCAGTAGACAGCTCCATTCGCACCACCAACAGAACAGGCTCTGCTAACGGTATACTACGCCTTCCACATCACTGGCAACGGGTTCTTCACAACGCTGGTGACTACTTTGAAGGACAGTAACAGGTGCAAACATGTAACTCTTTTGTATCGGTTGTGAATAAATAGTTGCCACTATTTAAGTTCCAACTCTCGCATCTTGCATACTGTTCGATTTTCTAAGCCCATCTTCGTGAGCCCGCAATCTGTACTTGAGTTCCTGTTACTGTGCAGGTCCCCTCATCTCGGCTTGCGCTTTACCCAGACCCCGACTTAGCTGCAAGGCGTCATCATAGATCACGTGGAACACTAGGTTTTCGACGTCAAGGCCAGACCAGAGCTGATGATCCACAACAGAAATCAGCTATAGTTACGACAACCTCCATAAACTGTGCCCGCACCAAGACCTCAGAGTAACCTTTGCAACAACTGTGATCTACTGTGACCTCATCCACAGACATGCAACACCTGGCCACCCCAGGCTGGCAAGAGATCACAGACGCATGTGGGATCGTTCACATAGCTGCGGGTCCCACTGAAGACGAACCATCACCTCCTACATCTGCGTCTACATACGTACTGCACAAGCCATCATTCGGTGCGTGGCAGAGGGTACCCCGTACCACTACTAGTCATTTCACTTCCCGTTCCACTCCCAAATAGAGCGAGGGAGAGAGTCTATATGCCTCTGTGAGAGACCCAGTTTCCCTGTATTTTAGCACCGTGGTCCTCAAGCAAAACGTATGTTGGCGGTAATAGGAACACTCTGCAGTCAGCTTTAAATGCCGGTTCTCAGATTTCTCAATATCGTTCCTTGAAAAGAACGTCGTCTACACACCTGGGTTTCCTATTTGAGTGCCTGAATCATCTCTGCTTGAATGCATCTCAGCTTGCTTGCTTGTTGTTCGAACCTGCTGGTAACAAATCTAGCAACCGGCCTCTAAATGGTTTCTATGTGTTCCTTTAATCCGGCTTGGTATGGATGGCAAACACTCAAGCAGTACTCAAGAACTGGTCGCAGTAGTGTCCTACATGTCGTGTCCTTTATAGATGAACCACACGTAGATAAAATTCCCGCCGGCCTTTGTGGACGAGCGGTTCTAGGCGCTCCAGTCTGGAACCGCGCGACCGCTACGGTCGCAGGTTCGAATCCTGTCTCGGGCATGGATGTGTGTGACGTCTTTAGGTTAGTTACATTCAAGTAGTTCTACGTTCTAGGGGACTGATGACCTCAGATGTTAAGTCCCATAGTGCTCAGAGCCATTTGAACCTAAAATTCTCCCAATAAACCGAAGTTGACCATTCGCCTTCCCTACTACAATCCTTACATCCTTATTCCATTCCATAGATATGTAATCCATGTGAATGTGCCTATCAGTATATTACTAATGTTGTATTCGAACATTATGGGTTTGCTTTTCCTAATCATGTGCATTAACTTTCATTTTTCTACATTCATCACACCAAGTAGAAATTTTGTCTAAGTCATCTTGTATCTTCCAAAAATCACTCAGCGGCGACTCCTCCCGTAAACTAAAGCGCCATCAGCAAACAGCCACAGATTGCTGCTCACCCTGTCCTCCAATTTGTTTATATAGTAAATAACAACTGCCCTATCATACTTCCTTGGGACACTCCTGACGATGGTGTTGTCTCTGATGAACACTAACCGTCGAGGACAACGTATGGGGTCTTCGAGCCACCCACCTATCTGGGAACCTAATTAGAACTATATTAATACCGTCAGCTGACGACGGGCGTTGATATATATCAACGGGGACGGGTGAAAATGTGTGCTCCGACGGGGACTCGAACTTGGGATCTCCTGCTTACATGGCAGACGCTCTATCCATCTGAGCCACCGAGGACACAGAGGATAGTGCGACTGCAGGAACTATCTCGCGCACGCCTCCCGCGAGACCCACATTCTCACCCTACATGTCCACACACTACATTCGCGGTATCCCACCCCAGCACACTCATTACTTACCAAGTCCCGTAAGAGTTCTGGGAATGTGTGTGCATCCGCACAGCAGAAGGAGGTCATGGCCGGTGTTGCCAGAACTATATACTTATATATCTGGGAACCTATTCCGTGTGCTCGGACCTGCGTTAACAGCCGGAAATGGGGCACCGCATCGAACACTTTTCGAAAATCTAGGATTATGGAATTTGCCTCTTAGCCTCCATTCATTTGAGCAAAGGGCAAGCTGAGTTTCTGAACACGTGCTGATTCGTGGACAGAAGCTTTTCCGTCTCAAGGAAATTTGTTGCCTTCGAACTGAGGATATGTTCAAGAATTCTGCAGCAAGCTAATGTTAAAGATATTTATCTGTAATTCTGCGCGTCCATTCTTTTACTTTTCTTGTATTCATGAGTCACATGCGTTTCTTTCAGTCCCTTGGGACTTTGCTCTGGGCGAGAGATTCGCCATAAATGCAAGCTAAGAAAGGGGCCAATGCTGTAGAGCACTCTTTGTAAACCGAATTTAGATTCCATTCGGACCTAGCGACTTATTTCTTTTCAACTCTTTCAGTTGTTTGTCGGGAGTCTGTGCAATGATCAAAGGACGACGTTTCTGTTCAATTCTCCTGCGTGAATGATTTTTTAAACGCAAAAAAGGAAAAAAAAACTTAGGTTTGCGTTCCACTACCTTCTACCGCCACACACCAGATTGGTCAACGATTGACTGCGTGGAAGTTTTACTCCCAACTAGCATTTTTACACAGGATCAGAATTTTCTCCAGTTCCCGGCAAGATCTTTGGCTAAGGTATAATGATGGAATTTATTTTATGCTTCATGCATCGATCTTTTTACAGGCGCATTGATCTCTACTAACTTTAGCCTGTCGTCATTTGCGCGTTTTCATTTGAACTGAGAGTCGAACAGCCGTTGCTTCCTCAGCATTTCCCGAATTTCGTTTTTAAACCACGGTATGTCTTTTCCTTCCTAAATCCAGTTCTTCAGAGTACGAATCAATCTGTTTAAACGTTGCCCGTAATACCTGTACGTCCATCATGTTGGAACTAAATGATGTCAGTTCCTTGTCTAAGTGGGTTCGCTAACAACTGCTTATCTGCTCTTTCTAGCAGAAATACTCTCCTAGCCTTTTTGATTAAATTTTCATCTTTAGTGACCACAGTTGCTATGATGACATCATGGTCGTTAACTGCTGTGCATTTCTTTTGTAGCAATGTGTAAAAGGTCCGATGCCCGTCAGATCACCGAAGATAAGTGCTGTCGGGCTGGGCTAGCACTTGGATGGGTGTCCATCTGGTCTGCTGAGTGCTGTTGGCAAGCGGGGTGCACTCAGCCCTTGTGAGGCAAACTGAGGAGCTACTCGATTGAGAAGTAGCGGCTCCGGTCTCATAAACTGACATACGATCGAGAGAGCGGTGTGCTGACCACATGCCCCTCCATATCTGCATCCAGTGACGCCTGTGGGCTGAGGAGGACACGGCGGCCGGTCGGTACCGTTGGGCTTTCATGGCCTCTTCGGGCGGAGTTTAGTTTAGTTTAGTAATGTGTAAAAAGTGGTGGGCAGGAATTATTAACACTCATCTGTACACAATGACGGAAGAAACATTGCAGCACCGAAAAATAATTAATGTAGAGTACTGAAATTTCGAGAATATATTGGTCTAGGAAACATTTAAGTGATTAACAATGCAAGATTACAGGTTAATGTAAACGCTAGATAAGCCACTGCAAAAGCGAAATGCTGGTGCGTTAATAAATGGTGCAACCGCCAGAATGGTGAATGGAAACATGTAAACGCGCTTGCGTTGTACCAGTTTGTGTGATGGAGTATTACGCCAGATGCAGTTAGTTAGTCAATGCTGTTTGTGGATGACGCTTGAGGTGCCGTCCGATGAAGTGCCATATGCGCTCGATTGGAAGACATCTGTTGATCCGGCAGGCGAGGGCAACACGCCGACACTCTGTAGAGCATGCTGGGCCACAACAACGGTATGTGGGCGAGCGTTATCCTGCTGGAAAGCAGCCCCTGGAATATTCTTCATGAATGGCGGCACACAGATCGCATCATCAGATTGACTTACAAATAAGCAGTCAGGGTGCTTGGGCTAAGCACGAGAGTGCTCCTGCTGTAATACGAAATCGCCTCCCAGACCGTAACTCCAAGTGTAGGTCTAGTATGTGTAGCACGTAGACAGGTAGGTTGCAGGCTCTTAACTGGCTTCATTCTAACCAATACACGGTCGTCACTGGCACCGAAGCCGAACCAGATTTCATCAGGGAACGCAACGGATCACCGCCGTGCCCTCGAATGAGCTCTCGCTTGGCGCCACTGAAGTCGCAAACGGTGGTGGTCTGGGGTCAGTGGACCAACGCTGCGAGCAGTCATGTACAGTGGCTACATTCCTGCCAAGTCTCTCTGCAGTATCGCAAAAGGAACATCCAGCTTCTGGTAGCAGTGTTTCACGACCTCATTCAGACTCTGTTCAAGTGGTTCAAATGGCTCTGAGCATTGTGGTTCAAAAAATGGCTCTGAGCACTATGGGACTTAACTGCTATGGTCATCAGTCCCCTAGAACTTAGAACTACTTAAACCTAACTAACCTAAGGACATCACACACATCCATGCCCGAGGCAGGATTCGAACCTGCGACCGTAGCAACAGTGCGGTTCCAGACTGTAGTGCCTAGAACCGCTCGGCCACCCCGGCCGGCCTCAAACTCTGTGAGGTGTTGATAAAGGCTTCTTCGTCACCTTAAAGGGATTCTTGCCTAAAGCAAACTCACCACGTCCAGTCTCAAAGGTAACGAACTCTTACAACCGTTACAACGTGTATTTAAAACCTGATTTGCATCGTCAGAGTGGCATTACTAGCGCCACTTTCATGCATCTGGCACGAAGTCTGAATAGACGTCATCTTTCACACACAGATACGCGTATGCCAACTTTTGTTTGTGTTCCACAATTCATTATTGGTCCTGCGATTTTTTTCCGTCGTGTATTTAAAAGAATTAGAAATGTTCAACATGAAGCTCTTTTTACAGATATTTTGCGATGTGCATGAGAAATGACTCGCTCCACACCATTATGATATACAATGCAAAGTGATCCATGGAACATGAAACTAAGTAACTAACTAACTGTCTGTACTGCCACTTGCGGCACTCACAATACCACAGGCTGGCCTACAGCTACCCCTGCAGCCAGAAAATTGGCGTCAACCATCCATCTATCTCGACACCGCTTTTGTACAGCACCAGCACTAATATAGTGCTGGACTCACAAGTGGAAACTTCAGCGCCCAGCTCACTCCTATCCACAACACAGGACACTGCCCAGTTCATTACTATCCCTAAATGACAGAGGGTGTCTGTGGCAAAGTATTTTAGACTTTCTTAAACTGCTCATGACAACTATCGCTATTAATTTCTGTGAATTCCATCGATCACGAACGAAGTGCTATGTACGAGGGTGAATCAAATGAAAACCTTAAATATTTTTTAAAATATTATTTATTGTGCGGAAGTGGTACAAAGTTGTATCACTTTTCAACATAATCTACCCCACGCTCAATGCAAGTCCTCCAGCGCTTACAAAGTGCATAAATTCCTTTAGAAAAAGTTTATTTTGGTAGTCCGCGCAACCACTCATGCACTGCGTGGCGAACCTTTTCATCAGAACGAACTTCCTTCCTCCCACTGCGTCTCTGAGTGGTCCAAACATATGGAAATCACTTGGGGCAAGGTCTGGTGAGTATGGTGGATGAGGAAGACACTCAAAATGCAGGTCTGTGATTGTTGCAACTGTTGTACTGCAGTGTGGGACCTTGCATTGTCATGTTGCAAAAGGACACCTGCTGACAGCAATCCACGTCGCTTTGATTTGATTGCAGGCCGCAGATGATTTTTTAGGAGATCTGTGTACGATGCACTGGTGACAGTGGTCCCTTTAGGCACGTAATGCGCCATTCCTTGCTCGCTCTCTTCGTTTCCGGTAGGTGGAAGTGAACCCAGGTTTCGTCCCCAGTAACGATTCTTGCAAGGAAGCCATCACCTTCTAGTTCAAAGCGCCGAAGAATTTCTTCACAAGCATGAAGACGTCGTTCTCTCATTTCAAGAGTCACCTGCCGTATCTTGCAGACACTTTGTGAAACTGGAGCACATCATGCACAGTGTGGTGTGCTGACCCATGACTAATCTGTAAACATGCTGCAATGTCATTCAGTGTGTCACTCGGCGGTTTTCCTTCACGATAGCTTCAACTGCTGCAATGTTCTGTGGAGACACAACTCGTTGCGCCTGACCTGGACGAGGAGCATCTTCCACTGAAGTCACACCATTTGCGAGCTTCCTACTCCATTCGTAGACTTGCTACTGTGACAAACATGCATCACCGTACTGAACCTTCATTCGTCGATGAATTTCAATAGGTTTCACACCTTCACTACGCAAAAACCGAATAAGAGAACGCTGTTCTTCCCTGGTGCAAGTCGCAAGTGGGTGGCCATCTTTATACTGATACTGCGACGGTATGTGTGCATCTGCACTATGCTGCCACGTACAGGCTATTCTGCACGCTGTTTGTAGCACGCTTGCCAACTTACAGGATAACGGCGCGAAATTTAGATTTGTTATTGCAACTTTAAGGTTTTCGTTTGACTCACCCTCGTACCACTGCAGCTGAGCTGCATCTTCCATGCTAACCGAATGTACTAATGTAGTATCAGAGCCTGATACCAAATGTACAGAATTTATCAACATCAACGTGTATGTACACGTCATGAAGCAGATGGATTGTCTTGGATTCCCAAAGTGTTAGGTTTTTCATTCGAGGGCATTCAATAAGCAATGCAACAAATGTTTGCCAAAAGCAGGTTCGTTCTATTGAAGATTACAATACACTGTATTATTCTCCACTCTTTTGGTTACAGAACCCTATTTTTTAACACAATCTCTGTTCAATATGACGGCCTTATGCCACATTGCTGGGAAGACCTGTGTGCTCCTCTTGGCTGTGCATTTGTGTGGGGTCTTGGGTTGTCATGGAGAAGGAAAAGATAGTTTACATGTTTGTGGCGGCGACCACGCTGACATCGTTCCTTCAATTTCATGAGGTGCGTGACCTTGTTTTGATGATGACAGACGCCTCGCCCAATGAATCACTGTGCTTTTGTTATCTGCCAGATTGCCAGATCTCGACAGACATTCTGCAAGCACCTATGAATGCTCTGGTTTTCTGCCAAAAGAAACTCAATGACAGCTCTCCTCCGTTACAGACGCCATTGTGAAGGCACCGCCACCTATCGTAACTTCACGAAACTGTATGGGCTGAAGCAGGAACATTCTATGATGTTCCGCAACAAATTCCTCATTTTTTTAAGTAGAATTTGTTGCGAAAGGAAGTTGCGTTACTTATTGAACACTCCTCGCATCTTGTGAAATACGTGTATGTACTCTTACACAAGGTGCCTTCTGCTATGGCTGCTTACCTGTTGAGACCCTATATGCAGGTGAAACTCGTCCATGTCTTCTCCGGGCAAGTTCACCAGCTCAAGCTGCGACTCCTGGTCACAGGTGGCTGTCGCGTTGTACTCGGCTCTCACGCCAGACAGAACCCGCGTCACGTTCTCCGGCTCAACGAAGGTGTTGTCTGCAACCAGCAAAGTTGTGTGCTAACTCGCATAAGCTCACCAGATAAAATATTGCCCCCCCTCCCCCCGCTAAAGGCAAACACTAGGGGCAGAGCAAGTGGACTGGTCATGTGACCCTCTACTGTTAATGTAAGTTATGGCAGTGAATTAGCGTGTATGTGAACAGCCGATTTTATGCTATCAGCGCAGTAAGACGTGTAGAAAGAAGAGTTGACAGAAGGTAGAAAGAAGCTTTTGTCTTTGGGCGTGACCGTTACCATGCCATGTGTGAAGTTGCCCAATCTATTAGTGTATTAGTACAGACTGTCCTAGATGTCGGCAAGGAATTGTGTAACAGATGCAGAGATGCGTGAAACAAGATTTCAGCTCACAGGCAGAAGATACGAACGTCACAACTTGTCAAAGGCAGCCAGTTAAAATTCCGACAGGAGCTTCAAATGGCTCGGAGCACTACGGGACTCAACTGCTGTGGTCATCTGTCCCCGAGAACTTAGAACTACTTAAACCTAACTAACCTAAGGACATCACACACATCCATGCCCGAGGCAGGATTCGAACCTGCGACCGTAGCAGTCGCACGGTTCCGGGCTGCGCGTCTAGAACCGCGAGACCACCGCGGCCGGCCCGACAGGAGCTGTTGATGTTAGTGAAGCAGGTTCATCTCGGCCAATTTGCGAGCGAACATTGTGAAGGGAACTGCGTGCAATGGGAAAATGGAGTCGGATAGCTCACAGATGGCTATTGTTCCCTGCGCGACAGAAAGGTGCACATCTTCGATGCGCCGAACAATACAGAAACCTGGCAGCAGGCGTATCGTATGCTCCGTCGAGTAACGAGTTTTTTCTTTCTTCAATTGAGGCGAGATATCGAATGAACCGACGCCCTAATGATACGTTTAAGTTACAGTGAATATAGTGCAGGTTAAAGGTGATTTTGTGATACTTTTGGGACGTTTTTCGTATCAGGACCTGGGCCAACTCAATCACGTTACCGTCAGCATGAAACAAGGTATTTATTTCAAGACTCTCGGTGACCAATTGTGGCATTTCTAGTACATCTTAATTATCAGTATGCTGTGAAAAGCCATGTTGACAGGGCTGTATGGATACCTTACTACTTTGACGAAAATTCAGGTACCCTATGAGGCATCGACTGGCCTAATTCCGTAGAAAATGTTTGAGGCACTGAGGAAGTCTGATATCACTGTGTAGGGAAGCAGCTTACTCACGCTGCATAAAATTCACATCAGTCTTTCCATTGTGTGCCAGCCAGTCCGCTGTAACTAGCTCTGATGTCGTAAATGTTGCGCAATACTTTAAAAATCAAGTAAATAACCTGAAACGTTTCTAGCATGTCAGGTTCAAATGGTTCAAATGGCTCTGAGCACTATGGGACTCAACTGCTGAGGTCATTAGTCCCCTAGAACTTAGAACTAGTTAAACCTAACTAACCTAAGGACATCACAAACATCCATGCCCGAGGCAGGATTCGAACCTGCGACCGTAGCGGTCTTCGGTTCCAGACTGCAGCGCCTTTAACTGCATGGCTACTTCGGCCGGCAGCATGTCAGGAGTAATACTAAATCAATATGTGTTGAATATCACTTCCATAACTTTAACCATTTTCGAAATTTGGACGTTTTTCTGTAAAAATCATTGGCGCAACAGAAAAGAGCTAGAAACTTAAAAATTTATATTTAGATTCCTTTTGCATAATAATTTAGTAGAAACAGTATTCTGGATCTCACAAATTAAAATTTTAGTTGAAATCCATGATTTTCTGGTTTTTGTCTTAAAAATTAAGGAAGCAAGATAGATTAAGTAGGCGAATAAATAAGGCTAGGATGTTTAAATTTAAGTAGAAAGGAGATCCCCTATAATCATAAAGATGTGAGAAGTTTCAACTGAATAACTATAAAACTATAGCGATAGCGTATCTCCAAAGGGCAAGTTCAGAGCTCGTCTACTGCGTGTAGTGTAATTAAATTAATTCTTTCGCCCAAAATATTTGACTTAGCTACGTCAGACTTTTGTTATGATTACTTACCTGTGTGCTGATTGCATATTTAAATTGAGAGCTTCATCGGCCATCAGCAAAGGAAGCAATGATTTATTCGGTAACTTAAAGTGGTGCATTACTAGCCCAGCGGCTAGTCGGGAGAGCGGATTTGATCAGGCGTTCCCTTAGCCGTCCGCACCGCGGCTTTATATATAAGAACGCTGGGCGAGAAAGAAAGGCCCCAGTTCTCTCCAGACACTAATTAGCGCACAACCTGTACTGGGAGTCACGTCGCGTCGGTATCGTTGCTATAAACAGCCTCGGATGCCGTAATAAGTTCCTCGGGATACGCGTAACCATGAAATCGTTCTCGAGTGAAGTGTTACTTCTGGGATGACTTTAATGATCCATCTTCAGTTTGCGTATGTCGTATTTTCACGTGCCGCCGCGGGACAGACATTCTACCATTATTTAGCGTGGCGTTTGATGAACATTATCATCAAATTATGGCGAGCATTCACTTAAACATTTAATTTGAACAGTTATAGTTGCATCAGCGCATTAGACTCTGAACTGCTCTGGTAGTTGGATTGTGTGGATTCCTTTTTGGTCTGTGACTTTCAGAATATAGTGAACACTTTAGAGAGAAAGTTTTTTTTTTGTTTTTTTTTTTTTTTATTATGAATCCCAGACAATCTCTTAATTCCTCAGAGCTGTAGCTATAAATGTACTTCTCAGATGAAGTGAGCACTAGGAATTCTAATTACAGGCTTCACGTTTTGCTAATCACTTTCTGGTTGCCAATATTGTAGTTAGAAAGCCAGTGTTGAGAACGGCAAACAACAGCATTAAATAATTAAAAGGAACATTTAAATAACAATTAAGCAACCCGCTGCCCCACATACGGTGCATCTGCCAGGAAACAAACTGAGTAAAAGTGAAAGTGATTTTTAAATATTCGGATTCGGGAGTGAAATGCGACACGCGTCTGAGTAATAGAACAGTGATAGTGTTACGTGTGTATGTGGACGACGCAATTGGATTAACAACGCATCTGGATTGACGGAGCTGGCACTGAGTCTAGCGGCGCTGCCGGCATCGCGAGAAGCCAGTTTCGCCTCACCGCAGTTGTCCGCCGGAGCAACCGCAGCCGAGCCTGCAGTTGCGGGCCACGTAAACACACAGCAGCCGTCGAAGTGCCGTCTGCAGTTCAACGCGCCGCGTCGCATCAGTAATCCTCGTACGCCGCGCCGGCAACGCCATACGTTGTGCGGAAGGAACTAAGTTAAGTGAAAAGCTGTTAAAAATTTTACTAACCTGCACTAAAAGACTGTCGGCGATGGAACCGCCAGAAGAAACTGAGGTTAAACTTAAATCAGAACCTATGTCTGTTGAGGGAACTGTAAACCCAGACAACGGTTAAAGTGTAAATATGCATGAAAATAGTAATGTTAAAGTGAAATATGAAGTATTGTCTCCTGACAGTAGTGTGAAAGGGGCAGTGATTCAATAATAGAGAACCCTGTAGTAAAGCAGAAGTCAGAAATTGTTAATTTATTGGATGATAGTTTATCTGATGAGTTAAAAAAAACGAAACAGTCATCAGAGGTGGTAGAGTTTAAAAAGGATAAGTTAGATATGACTGATCAATCAGAAGTTTCACTTAGTTTTGATGATTCTGGTGTTGGAGCTAGTTTTTCGTCACCTGAGTGTGATAAAAAGCCAGCTAGTGAGCAACCCAAAGATACTAGGGATATTGATTTAAATGTAATATTACAAGCAATAGCTGCCAGTAATGCTAAAATGACAGCTGAATTAAAGTATGAGATTGTTGCCAGCCAAACTAATTTTAATAAACGATTGGAGGTAATGAACAATACCTTCAAGGCTGGTTGCAATAAGTTGAAAGGGGATCTGGACAGTTTGAATTATAAAATTGATTACAATCATGAGGATATTAAGAAAAAGGTTGCTCAACAATTTTCTGAAATGTATAAAACAGTAAAATCCGAAGTTGCTGAGGTTCGCAGAAACTTCCAAATGGAAGATGGGAAGCTGGAGCACAAGTTAACAGAAAAGATCGAGGCGGAATCTGAACTGTGCTCAGATAGGTTTAAAAATGTTAATATAAAAGTAAACATATGTCAAACAGAAGTAGATGCAATCAAAACTGATACTACTCATATTGTGCAAAGAGTAGATAATGTTGAAATGAGAGTAGAAAATATTAGTACTAACATTGCTAACATTGAGAGTAAATTAGCTTCAGTAACTTCTGGTAATGGTAGTATGCAACAAGTTGTAGCTGCAAACGCCGCTTTTATCGGGTGTCAGCAGTTCTTGCGGTTCGATCCACATAAAAATATCCACACGCTAGATTTCTGGAACGATTTTGAAGATGTGATTCCCCCAACTTGGTCTGAACGAGAGAAAATCTCATTTATTAGAAGCCATTTAGCAGGTGACGCCATGCGTTGGTCAGCTGATGTTATGTTGAAGTGTAAAACATTAGCGGAATTTAAAACAGCTTTCATTAATGAGTATTGGTCTAGTAATAAGCAAAATGAAGTGTTGAGAGAATTTTGGAGTGGAAAACGCTTCAATGCAGGCAAAGAATCTATTAAAGAGTTTGCTAGGTCATGGATTTCACGTTTGTCACATTTGGCGGAAAAGCTGAAACCTGAAATGATTATACTAGGTCTTGAAGCCAAACTGCCATGGTATTGGTAAACTAGAATTATATCTGCCCCTAGAGACAATCTGGATCGTTTCATTGAATATTTGGAACGTGTAGAGTGCGTTGCTGCCAATGAGGAGCAAGCACGTAATAATAGAAATGGTAATAACACTAGTAGTAATTTTAAGAACGAGCAGAATGGCAATGTAAACATCAGAACAGTAGGTGTTCGCCATCCTAAGAGAGGTAGGAATTGGAGAAATAATTATCAGAACCAACAATGGCATCCAAATGATAGTAATTTTGTTCCGAACAAAATTATGCAGGTAAACAACAGTGCGGAAAGCAATGCTGTGCCAGTTAACTATAATGGAAATAAAGGAAACAGTAGTAGGCCGAGGCAGGAAAACTAGTTCCCGTCTATGAGGACACTGGCGCTCACCAGGCGGTTACTTTTCCTAAGCCAGTAGTTATAGTAATTGGTAAGACAGATCAGAATACTCAAACTGAACATGTGGATGAGGGATCGGTAGCATCTAAGGATACAGTAGAAATATTAGATCACTCACAGTATTTGATAGATACCGTGTTAGAGACGCTTTCTAATTGGGAAGAGAGAGGGAAGGCGCAGCAGTGTAATGGTAGGGAAGAGCTACAAAATACTAAATTGTCAGGTGAAGAAGCAGAAGAAATTCATGCTTATATTAACGATGAGGATGATGTGCTCTTATCTAAAGTGCATGTGCAGGATACTGTACTAATAGATTTAGGACAGGAGGTAAGTGAGAATGTAGAGGATAGCCTGTTGGGGGTCGATGAACCCAGTAGCTGTGACCAGTTGTCACTTGAGAAGGAACCCGACGATAATAGTGAAACTGGTTTAGCTGTAACTAGTGTTATGCCCGGTCTGGAGGCGCAGAATCGCTCAGACTACAGTAATTTGGGTCATGTTCTGCAAATTAAATGTAATGAAGTCGTGCGGTGTTTCGACTTGAAATTAATAGACCGACTGGAAAAGGCAGCGGAAAATGTAATTCAGGAAACCCCTACACACTTTGACCTAAATGTAATGAAGACAGATGTCGATCACTTTAGTTGGAGACAAATCCAAAAGGAACTATTGGATGAGTTTGAGGAACCACCTGTACAAACTAGAATAAGCCACCCTATAATAATAGTGAATATGTTGGGTATCAATGTACGTTGTCTCTTAGACAGTGGAAGTGAGGCGAGCGCGATATCTCAGTCCTACTTTGATGCATTACCTGGTAAAGACAAGCTTACAGTAATGAGGGTATCAGGACTAAGAATAATTGGTGCTACTGGCAAGGTGTCAAAAGCGGTAAAGCAAGAAGCTTTGCTGCCCTTTGATATTAATGGTAATTTAATTGATCATCCATGCTTAATTGTAAATAATCTCAGTATTGAGGTTTTAATTGGCATAGATTTCTTGTCGAAATATCAGAGTGTTGCTGACTTTGAAAGAAGCCAGTTAAAATTGGTCTTGCCGATAACCGGAGTAATTACGGTACCTTTTATTGATAAACATGTAGTAACTAATGATGAAACTTGGGAGCTGCCTATACGAGTTCTGAAAAATAGGAGATATTGGGACGAAGGTGTTAATCTTAGTAAAAGTAAGCTAAACACAGACGAGAAGGAGTTAAAGGCTAGGGCAAATATAAGGAAAAGAACATTAGAAAGAAAAAAGCGTCACGACGCAAAAGCTGTACCCATCAGTTTTGAAACCAAGGAAAAATCAAAGAAAATAATGCAAAAAAAAAAAAGAAATTCATGTTCGAATACCAAGGACCTTTCAGGATCATAGGAAAACCACATGCCAATGTATATAGGCTAGAGTACCCTAAGAGTAGAAAGCTATTAGGTCTCAGGAACGTGATCGACCTAAAGAAGTTCATAGGTAGTGAATGAATTATGTAGGGAGGAGGTTGTTCTGTAACCTCTACACAGTGTGGCAGCTGTGCAGTCCCAGCTGTGTGAGATCTTCATTCCTTTTCAGGTCTCAGTCATTCTTCATCTTTCCTATCCACCAAAATTTCGGCTCTTACTCTCAAATACTAAAATCTTCCGGTATGACTATCAAGCCACATTAAATTAATGAATTCTGTAGGGAGGAGGTTGTTCTGTAACCTCTACACAGTGTGGCAGCTGTGCAGTCCCAGCTGTGTGAGATCTTTCCCATTTCAGATTTCATATTCCACCCGCCGCCCCACAACTGCTTAATTAGGTTTCTAAAATCAACCCATGAGTTGTTAAAAATTACATTTGCTGACATGTTTCACGAGCAGCTCCTCATCAAGATCATCAGCGAATTCAAACATACAAACACAATGTACACATGACATTAAGAGTAAAAATACGAGGGTTGGAACTTTAATAGCAGCAACTATTAATTTACAGCCCATACAAAATTGATACGTGTTTCAAAGTTTTACTGACCTTCAGAGTAGTCACCAGCATTGTGTATAACCCGCTGCCAGCGATGTGGAAGTCGTAGGATACTCTTAGCACTGCCAGTTGTGTTGAAAATTCGAGCGGCGCAGTCTATTGCCGGACGAATTTGTAGCAGTTCTGCAGCGAATGCCGTGAAGTGTTTCCTTCAGTTTAGAAATCGAGTTTAACTCACGAGGGCCTAAGTCAGGGGAGTGCGGTAGGTGCTATAGCACTTAGCAGCCTCTTATTCAAACAAAACAGTAAACAACTTGCACTGTACGTGCTTGAGCATTGTCTTGCAAAATGATGGTAAAGTCCTGCAGAAAATGTCATCACTTCTGTCTCTAAGATGGTCGTAGGTTGTGTTCAAAAAATGAACAGTATAGAGACAGAAGTGATGACACTTTCTGCAGCACCTGACTATCATTTTGCAGGACAGTGCAAGCTGTTACTGATTTGTTTGACTGATGGGGCTGCCAAGTGCTGTACCACCTACTGCACTCCATTGACTTAAGCCCTCGTGTGTTCAATTCGATTTCTAATCTGAAGGAAACACTTCACGGCATTGGCTTCAGAACTGCTACAAATTCGTCGGGCAATAGACCGTGTCGCTCGAACTGTCAACAGAACTGGCAGTGCTAAGAATATCCTACGACTTCCACATCGGTCGCTTGGTTCAAAATGGTTCAGATCGCTCTGAGCACTATGGGACTTAACATCTGAGGTCATCAGTCCCCTAGAACGTAGAACTACTTAAACCCAACTAACCTAAGGACATCACACACATCCATTCCCGGGGCAGGATTCGAATCTGCGACTGTAGCAGTCGCGTGGTTCCGGACTAAAGCACCTAGAACCACTCGGCCACATCGGCCGGCATATTGCTGGCAGCGGATTATACACAATGCTGGTGACTTCTTTGAAAGTCAGTAAAACTTTAAAATACGTATCTATTCTGTACGAGCTGTAAATGAATAGTTGCCACTATTAAAGTTCCAACCGTCGTATGTAGAAGCATTTACAATCCATTTAAATATCATATAAATAGGTTAATATATAGTACTGTGTCATTATTGTGTTCGTGATGTTGGTGCTAACGTTTCAACGTATTTGTGGCGTTAGAAGTGTGCATACCGAAGGAGGTGCTGCAATCGTTAGCACACTGGAGTTGCGTTTAGAACGATGACGGTTCAGATGTTTGTCTGACCATCGAGATTTAGGTTTCCCGTGATTTCCCGGAATTGCTTCAGGAAAATGCTAGGATGGTTCTTTTACAAATGACATGGACGAGTAGCTTCCCTGCTCATCCCTATCCTGAAGTTGTGCTTCATCTTAAAATGGCTTCATTGTCGATGAGACGTTTAACCCTAAACCATCATTCTTTCCATAACAGTATACACTAAAAACAAGGGATTGAAGAACAGAAATGATGTTAGAAAAATGTAACAATAAGTGATCTGTTGCTTTTAGCGAGCTAATAAAGCCGTGGTACAAGACAAGCTCAGAGTTTACATGGGAGTTGTGGTATTCCTGCTCTCCTTTAGGTTGCAACTTAAGATGTGAGCAGCTACTTCGATCTGATGTGGCGCGCCTACCGCGGACCGCAGCTGGCCGAATGTCTGACTGCCGCACAGGTCAAACGGCCGCAGCTCCACAGCGAGTAGACCAAAGCAGGGTGGTGCCGGCGGCAGTGCCAAAAGTATCGCCGTGCGCCAGCCAAGACTACGTTCTGATTCCGCCAACCAGTGAAGCAGACGGTCAGAAGTGTGTAGTTCTCTGCACATCGAGGATCTGCGCTGGGCAGCAGAAGGCAGTGACACGGCCAGCCCAGAAGCGATTAACTTTACCGGAGCCGCCACTGCTGTGGCCGTCCAGTCCGCCGTCCACCATCACTCTTCAACCGTTGCGCCGCTGGGGACCAGACTATGGCACCTTGAGCACGTCTGGACTTTGTCATTGTTTCGTTGTTTGTAGCTGGGAACATTAACTTTTTCATTCCTCGTGCTCGACACAGACTTAGTGTACATGGCGAGTGTGCTCCATAGTGGCTAGTCGGAACTTTAATTTTTGTCCTACCAATTATATCGTCCAACAAAGACACGATTATTTGTTTTTCCCATTACTGATGTTTTGCAAAACATTTCCACAAAAAATGGTTCAAATGGCTCCGAGCACTATGCGACTTAACTTCTGAGGTCATCAGTCGCCTAGAACTTAGAACTAATTAAACCTAACTAACCTAAGGACATCACACACATCCATGCCCGAGGCAGGATTCGAACCTGCGACCGTAGCGGTCGCTCGGTTCCAGACTGTAGCGCCTAGAACCGCACGGCCACTCTGGCCGGCAGTGTCCACAAATAGCTCTTGTTGCCGCAGTACATTTTCTGAAGAAGTATTTGCACTGAAGAGCCAAAGAAACTGGTACATCTGCCTAATATCATGTAGGGCCCCCGCGAGCACGCAGAAGTGTCGCAACACGACGTGGCATGGACTCGACTAATGCGTGAAGTAGTGCTGTAGGGAACTGACACAATGAATGCTGCAGGGCTGCCCGTAAATCAGTAAGATTACGAGGGGCTGGAGATCTCTTCTAAAACAGCAACGTTGTGAGGCATCCCAGATATGCTCAATAATGTTCATGTCTGGTGACAGGCGGAAGTATTTAAACTCAGAAGAGTGTTTCTGGAACTACTCTGTAGCAATTCTGGACGTTTGGAGAGGCGTGTTGTCCTGCTGTAATTACCCAAGTCCGTCGGAATGAACAATGGACACGAATGGATGCAGGTCACCAGACAGGATGCTTACGTACGTGTCTCCTCTCAGAGTCGCATCTAGACGTATAAGGGGTCCCATATCACTCTAACTGCACACGTCCCACACCATTACAGAGCCTCCACCGCTATAGCAGTCCCCTGCTGACATGCAGGATCCATGGATTCATGAGGTTGTCTCCATACCCGTACACGTCCATCCGCTGGATACAGTTTGAATAGAGTCTCGTCCGATCACGCAACATGTTTCCAGTCACCAGCAGTCCAATGCCGGTGTTGACGGGCCCAGGCAAGATAGAAAGCTTTGTGTCGTGCAGTCATAAAGGGTACATGAGAGGGCGTTCGGCTCCGAAATATTGATGATATTTCGTTGAATGGTTCACACACTGACACTTGTCGATGGCCCAGCATTGAAATCTGCAGCAACTTGCGGAAGGGTTCCACTTCTGTCACGTTGAGCGATTCTCTTCAGTCGTCGTTGGCCCCGTTCTTGCAGGGTCTTTTTCCGAATTCCTGATATTCACGGTACACTCCTGAAATGTTCGTACGGGAAAATCCCTACTTCATCGCTACCTCAGAGATGCTGTGGCCCATCGCTCGTGCGCCGACTATAACACCACGTTCAAGCTAAAAAAAAATGGTTCAAATGGCTCTGAGCACTATGGGACTTAACATCTGTGGTCATCAGTCCCCTAGAACTTAGAACTACTTAAACCTAACTAACCTAAGGACATCACACACATCCATGCCCGAGGCAGGATTCGAACCTGCGACCGTAGCAGTCGCACGGTTCCGGACTGAGCGCCTAGAACCGCGAGACCACCGCGGCCTGCATTCAAGCTCATTTAAATCTATTTAACCTACTATTGTAGCAGCAGTAACCGATCTAACAACTGCGCCAGACACTTGTCTTATATAGGCATTGCCGACCGCAGCGCCGTATTCTGACTGTTAACATATCTCTGTATTTGAATACGCATGCCTATGCCAGTTTCTCTGGCGCTTCAGTACAATTTCTATGGGGTTTTTGTTGATTAGTTTTGGAAGACACTTCAAAAAGATTTTTTTGTATTGATGTTATTATTTAGCTAAGGGCTACTGGGTGCATTCAACGTAATTACATCAATAAATATTTTTTCAGTTTAGGTTCCATGGATGAATTATGTCGGATGTAACAGGAACAGTCGCTGAAACGTAGCAGTCAACATCCTCACAGTATGCTAGCTCTACGGAATCTAGTGCTAAATGACTGGCTTCAGCTGGATGTGGCGCACCTACCGAAACTTGTGGTCTTTCTTTCTCGCCGAACTAAGGACATTTTCAGTGCTAGAGACTGTGTTAGACTGTATCAACGCTGTGTGACACAGGGTTCTCTTATTTTCTATGTAGCGTGCTTACGACTGCGTGATAGGGCTCAGTTTATGAACCACTGGTAATAGGAAACCTCTTGTTAGGGTAATAAGCATTTCAGTTAGAAACACATCATTAGGCTGCAGGTACCGTTTCGCACTGATGACATCAGAGACTTCTGTGGCATTATCGGCATGCACTAAAAACGTGAATGATGTACTCAGTCCATAACCCTTCAGCAACTTTTCATAACACAAAAATGTTGATCAGAGTAGATGTCACAGCATGCAGATACTATTCAATGGCATCCTTGGAACATTCAGTAGAGATCCAGCTGGCGATTTTAGGTACAGGTAACCACATTGGTATAGGAGGGGCGTTCAATAAGTAGGGAAAAACATTTTTTTAGATCAGGTTGGTTCTCTTCAGGATTCCAATCAATACTCCGTATTATTTTCCACTTTTTTGGTTACAAAACCCCACTTGTCAACATAACCTCGGTGAGCCGTGGCGCGTCTGGCGCCAGTGTTCTCGCACTTAGAATGGCATCGCTGCCAGAGATTATAGGGTGACCATCTTTGCCTTCCAAGATTCAGGCCGGTGGTCGGATGGTTAAGGGAGAGAGAAAAGAGACAGCGGAGTGGAAATTCGCAGGGTCGGAGGTGGCTTGTTGACGTTTACCGTGAGGCCTGTGGTACGAACCCTGTACGCTATGGGCAAGGTCAGCGAGAGATACCGGCAGTGACTTGATGGGATCTCGGGTTTGGTATCGCGGTGGTGCACTGTTGTGTTTTGGGGCTTTCCTGCTGCGAGAGCATGTATAGGTTCTTGTTACTGGCCACTGAAGTTGAGATGTGTCTATGGCGTGACGGCGGAAATGTGTGATGCTCGCCGCTGTTACATGTGAAAACGCTTCGTCTGCCTTGTGTCTCTGCAGGAAATTATGTGAAGTAAATAGCTGATACCACGGCGACGTCTTGCTCTCACGCGTTGATGAATATGTCTCGGAATTACTGAATGGTGAAGATATCCCACGTGTAAAGCAAATCAAGCCATTTGCGCCATACTAAGGTACTGTTTTATTCTGCTTAAATCTGTGTCAGTTATATGTGCATTTATATGCCCTTCTTTAGTTGCAGAAGTTATAGAAGTGTGTAAACAAGGAGCTATGTGGAAAGGGATGTAAAGTTGAAACCTTTCCAATAAGTTAATACACTCGAACTCTGTATTACTAAAGGTGCCTTTCGATACCAGCACCTACCTTGGGTAATTAGTGTTATTTGGAGGTTGCCATGGTACTGTAAGTAATTATTATACACAAAATTGTTTGTTCTGATTATACTAAATTGGAGATGTAAGGCCGGTTGCGTGCCGCTGTAAATTACTATTGTCTTCTCTGTGTGGCAGCTTAGCATTGTCAGTGGCTACAATCATTATTCCTGTGATATTTCGAGTTTTGTATTCGCGGGTTTGCTTAAGCTGACACTGTTGAGTTGTAAGATCTACAAACAGGCAAGTCAAACTGAGTATTCTATCATCTCAAGACGATATTCTATTACGTGGTACCTTAGTTTGTTATAGGTTAGAAGTATTTAACGTGTTATTAATATTCTGCTGTTTGCTTCGTCTAAAGAGGAGCTAGTTCTGTGAAGTAGTCGTTTATATTTTATTAGTGTGTTACGTGTTGAGTCTTTTCATGTTAATTGTTTTTAAGAAGCTACAAATGACTCTGTGTATATTGCAAGTAGCTGAAACTGACGTGTTCACGGGGGTCGCGTTTTGACGGGGTTGATAGTGGCCCTTTTTACTACGGCTCATCCGGCTATCCTCCTTCAGTACATTTGTCTCGCTTATATCGTTACTACGTTTGTCGAGTGGAATTAGGCTTACTGTAATCACCTTATATGTTGAAGTTAAGTAACTCCCTTGCCAGGGCGCAAAACTTCGTGAATATAGTCGTACTCTCATCTGCAAAGATTGATAGTGTTATTCATTTGTTCCCGTCACATTTTGATTATTTATCTTGTTATATTTAATGCCAGTAAAATGTAAGTGTTAGCGAGGTCCGAATTGGGACGTTGTATTCTCCTCTTGTGGAAACAAATTTAAGTGATTTGATTCCTTTTTTTTTTTTTTTTTAGTAGCCTTTAGATGCGTACATTCTGCCTCCATGTTTGGTGTTTTTATGGCTTCCACGTTAATTAAAATTACAATAAAGGTAAATTTGGCAACGGAGGGTTTCGTGTATTTATTAGTTCCTAAGTGGATCCTAAGTTCAGGATCCCTACTAATTGGTAGCAGAATTTCGCGATTCGAAGGGGGGGGGGGGGCGGGAATAGCATTTTCTCGTGCCTTCTGTATACTGTATTTGTCTGGGTTTTTTTCTGAGTTGCATATTTCTTTTGGGTTTTAGGACAATTACAGCCATGTCTGTGCCGACGTGCTTTGATATCAGCCATCTTCGACGTGAACATCTGGTTTATGAGTTGCAAATACTCAGCTTACCTAGGGACGGAATCGTGACAGAACTGCCAGCCGTCTCCGTACAGCAACTACTATACCTCTTTCATGCTCGGCTGATATCTACGGCGACATCGGTGAGTTTTTATCACACATTTCTTCTTCCGTCAAAGACATCTGGACTTCGTGACACTAAAGGAGCTGAGGCGGGAATATTCCACGAGAAATTCCGCATTTTTTCACTCGAAACTATCAGACAAAAAAAAGTTTTGCATTAGTTGTTGAACGCCCCTTGTACGTAGAGACGCCAATAAACCATCGACATAATATGGGAGGGATGACGTCACACTGTGTAAACGTACAGGTCTAGAACGAGCTGATATTTGCCTTATGTGGGCGCACGTAACTAGGAAGCACGCCCTGTGTTGTTCCACTGCAAGGGATTTTTCCTGCGATTTCCGCATTTTATTTCACATGAGTTATGGGTAGTTTCGGTATAACACTGGAGAATGCTACAAAATGCAGTCGCTGAGAATTCTGCTGGCTGTGGTGGGTCACGAGTTTGCTTGCGTGCGCCACGTCAAGAACTTCAACGGTGAGTGACTCATTGGCGTTTCAGGCACAGGCGAGCGAGAGAGAGGACTCTCTCCCCACTACCCCTCGCCCCTCACAGGCATTTTCCTGAACTGCCTTCTGTAGATCCTACAGACAAAGCATCGTTTCGCTACCCGTGACAACCGCACCATTCCACTGTATTATTTTCAGAAACAGGTTACGTCACTTAATACAGGTAACTGCTGCGCCATATACACTACTGGTCATTAAAATTGCTACACCACGAAGATGACGTGCTACAGACGCGAAATTTAACCGACAGGAAGAAGCAGCTTTTCAGAGCACTCACGCAAGGTTGGCGCCGGTGGCGACACCTACAACGTGCTGACGTGAGGAAAGTTTCCAACCGATTTCTCACACACAAGCAGCAGTTGACCGGCGTTGCCTGGTGAAACGTTGTTGTGATGCCTCGTGTAAGGAGGAGAAATGCGTACCATCACGTTTCCGACTTTGATGAAGGTCGGATTGTAGCATATCGCGATTGCGGTTTATCGTATCGCGACATTGCTGCTCGCGTTGGTCGATATCCAATGACTGTTAGCAGAATATGGAACCGGTGCGTTCAGGAGGGTAATACGGAACGCCGTGCTGGATTCCAACGGCCTCCTATCACTAGAAGTCGAGATGACAGGCATCTTACCCGCATGGTTGTAAGGGATCGTGCAGCCACGTCTCGATCCCTGAGTCAACAGATGGGGACGTTTACAACACAATAACCATCTCCACGGACAGTTCGACGACGTTTGCAGGAGCGTGGACTATCAGCTCGGAGACCATGGCTGCGGTTACCTTTGACGCTGCATCACAGACAGGAGCGCCTGCGATGGTGTACTCAACGACGAACCTTGGTGCACGAATGGCAAAACGTCATTTTTTCGGATGAATCAAGGTTCTGTTTACAGCATCATGATGGTCGCATTCGTGTTTGGAGACATCGCGGTGAACGCACATTGGAAGCGTGTATTCGTCATCGCCGTACTGGCGTATCACCCGGCGTGATGGTATGGGGTGCCATTGGTTACACGTCTCGGTCACCTCTTGTTCGCATTGACGGCACTTGGAACAGCGGACGTTACATTTCAGATGTGTTACGACCCGTGGCTCTACCCTTCATTCGATCCCTGCGAAACCCTACATTTCAGCAGGATAATGCACGACCGCATGTAGCAGGTCCTGTACGGGCCTTTCTGGATACAGAAAATGTTCGACTGCTGCCCTGGCCAGCACATTCTCCAGATCTCTCACCAATTGAAAACGTCTGGTCAATGGTGGCCCAGCAACTGGCTCGTCCCAATACACTAGTCACTACTCTCGATGAACTGTGGTATCGTGTTGAAGCTGCATGGGCAGCTGTACCTGTACACGCCATCCAAGCTCTGTATGACGCAATGCCCAGGCGTATCAAGGCCGTTATTACGGCCAGAGGTGGTTGTTCTGGGCACTGATTTCTTAGGATCTGTGCACCCAAATTGGCGTGCAAAGAGTGTCAGTTGTAGTATGATGTATATTAGTTCTAGCATTATATATTTGTGCTGTGAATAGCCGTTTATTATCTGCATTTCTTCTTGGTGTAGCAATTTTAATGGCCAGTAGTGTAGTACTTCTTCACTGGTGCGTGCACTGCCGTTACAAAAACTTTTTGCTCTGAGGGTGACATAGATGAAACCGGTTAACAAAAAGCCAACATTAATATTGATATTACGAAAGGAACCCGATCTGTTACGTTCTGACGGCTAACCGTTGAAACGATTTGGATGAAATTTGATACGGAGGTAGTTTGAGCCCTGAGGAAGTGCGAGGTAAAAGGTACTTATTGATCTGAAGAATATAAACCGAATTTGGGTGAAATTCCTGTTCTTTAAAATACCTATTTAGCCCTTGACTTTTGAACTTGATCGTATTGGTGAAAATTCTTTTATTGGTTGATATGTTCTTCATAATATGATTCAAGGTAATGAATATAATATTTATACAATTCTCAACGTGTTTAATCCACATAGCATACAGCTACTTGAATACCAGTATACATACGTGCCCACTGCTGCCCACGCCCCTCTGCACTTAAGAGTGGGCATTAACACTGTGAGAGCTGGCGCATCGTGCGTTGGGACAGTCTGGGAGTGGACAGAGCGTGGCGCACCTCACGACCTATGCTTATGCAAACAGGCACACACGTGGGGGCAGCTGACATTATTGCACGTGCAATAACTTACTTACCATCACTCACGATGAAAAAACTGCTGATACGCAAGCACAGCTGTGGGTAGTAAAAAGGTGATTTGGGCTGCTGTCAAGATTGGAATGTACTAAAAATGTCTTATTATTATTGGTATGTCTACTAGTCTGGTTAGAAAAAGTCCACAGCTACACAACGGGCTTCAATTTCATCGGCAAACAATGAGCATTCTAAAAAAAAAAAAAAAAAAAAAAAAAAAAAAGCTTCAAATGTGTGTGAAATCTTATGGGACTTAACTGCTAAGGTCATCAGTCCCTAAGCTTACACACTACTTAACCTAAATTATCCTAAGGTCAAACACACACACCCATACCCGAGGGAGAACTCGAACCTCCGCCGGGACCAGCCGCTCAGTTCAGGACTGCAGCGTCTTAGACAACTCTGCTAATCACGCGCGGCGAGCATTCAAAAAATTTATGAAGTACACCTAAGGTCAGTAGACTGATAACTCTTCTCGTCAGAGAAGGAATCTCTGAATGAAACGGAAGTGCATTATTTTGAACCACATTGGAGCACTTTATCTCTCTCGAGTGGTTCAGAGAAGTCACAACTGGATGGTTCTCTTCACTGTGTGTAGATCATCCCACAAAAAAAAAGCCCTTGCACCGAGACAGTGCATATCTTCACTTCCTGAACAATGAGCTTTCAAAATGCATCAACTGGCCTTCAAAGTAATGTCCTAAATTTCCTGTTACCTGTCCACCTTCGCGGCTGAGAGGTCAGCGTATATGACTGCCATACAAAGCGCCTGACTTCCATTCCCGGTTCTGCGGGGGACTTTTTCTTTGTGGGAGAACTGGACCAAGTTTGTTTCATGATGCCAACTGAGGTGCTACTTGAATGTGAAGTAGCGGCTCCTAGGCCTCCAAAGCCGACAACGGCCGGAAAAACCATGTACTGAGCCCACACCCTCTCATACGTCCAAATATCGCCACTGACTGATGTAAGCTATCCCTTGATTTCCAGATTTACATTTTATTCCCTTAATTTCCAGATTTACATTTTATCTCGCGTCTGAAGATACCAATAGCATTCAATACACCCCGGCACCACTGAAGAACGCCTAGCAGGGAGTAAGAATTCAGTTACCACGCTGGCTGAAGTAGCCGCTGCACCCCTTGGCATTGCCGGTAGACGGCGGGGTGAGGCGCTGCGACTAGCTGTGAGACAGACAGTTACGGCAGCGCACGCTACTGAGGGAAACCACAGCGATTCTGGCGCGAAGCGAGCATTTTCTTAAATAAAAATTTACTAATGAAAGCAGTTTTTCCCCTGTAGACGTTAGGAGATGCCTTCTGGTCTTAAACACCTTCTTACAGCAATATTACGACCCAAGAAAGCATTCATTTCAACAAAGAGATGAATAGTGTTCAACATAACACAACTATACGGAGAGCTACGATGTGTCGCGATTGTAAGTACAAGATCCAGACTGCGTCCCGCAGTCGCCAGTCGCCGATGGGATGCCTTTCGATATGGTTCTGTCGTAGGAGCATGCTATCAAGAAATCGCTAGTTTCGAGTTAATAAGTAACATATTGTTTCGTTTATCATCAGATTACGGTGTTTTCGTAAGTAAACGCATCTTAAGAGCATCACCGAACATTATTTCAAGTAATATACCTCCCCCCTTTCGTTACACAGACATTACAGGATACAGAAATGCACTTTCCAGATAATCCGATGACGTTGAGTCGGTTTCTGCGAGGGACATCAACTACGAGAGCTTTGTGGTAAAACAGGTAGGATGTAATCCTACGTGATGACTCACTGAAGCCGGCCGTTGTGGCCTTGCGGTTATAGGCGCTACAGTCTGGAACCGCGGGACCGCTACGGTCGCAGGTTCGAATCCTGCCTCGGGCATGGATGTGTGTGATGTCCTTAGGTTAGTTAAGTTTAAGTAGTTCTAAGTTCTAGGGGACTGATGACCTCAGAAGTTGAGTCCCATAGTGCTCAGAGCCATTTGACTCACTGAAATAATCCAAGGACGGCTTGCCTTAATCTCTGTAAGCCTCGGATGGGAAAGCACGGCCAGTCTCACTGTTTCTCTCATGCCGACTTCTATGTACTCCCTAACTACGCTGAGAAACTTCTGGAGGTTTAGTGAAAAGGGGGCGGGGATCTTACACTGAGGAAGGTGCCTGGCCCGTCTTAGACCAAAGCTCCCTATTACCTAGTTTTTTCCTCACGATGCTCATTGCGGTTGCTAACCTTACAAAGCCTACAGGGAAGAAACTGCTTTCGAATGACAGATTTATCTGTGGAGTAAATAAACATTATGCAGTAACAGAAAATATCCATTCTGACGGAATAAGAGAAACAGAATCCGTGTATCAAACCCACTGAGGAAGGGCTGTTAGAGCTTAACGTTCCATCGATATCAGAGACGTTACTCGAGCTCGTAGTGTGGAAGAATGGGGAGGAAAATTAGCCGTGACTCTTTCAAAGGAAAATAGAATTAGCCTCAAGGGATGTAGGGAAATCACGGTAAACCTTTGTCTGGATGGACAAACCGAGATTTGAAACGCTGTACTCCGGAATATGAGTCCACTGGACCACGTGGAGTAGAGATCACGGTAATCATCCAGATGTACATTCTCCGTGGCGTCCTTAAAATATACTAAGGTAAATGTCGAAATAGTTTCTTTGATGAGGGCACGACTATTTGCTTTCTTGTCCTTCCCCAAATTGAGCTTGTGCTCCGCCTCCAATGACTTCGTCGTCGACGGAACGTTAAATCTTGATCTTCCTTCCCTTCTTCTTTTCCAAGTCAAGAGCCAATCGAGATGTGGTGGTGTTCAACAGCGGCACTCACTGAGACTGACGGAGCTCTTGGGCAGCCACCACCAGGGGTCGTCGCTGTTGTCCTGGCTGGCGTTTGCGTCACGACACACGTGTTTGTCGTCCATGAACTGATGCTGGCCGCAGCACTTGCGCACCAACAGATCTCCGCTCGACACTGAGGCCCAGACAGCCAGCACCAGTGGCAGCAGACGTTGCCACGGACACAGCATCGCCTCGCAACCTGCAACAACAACAAGCCGACATGTTCTCATTAGAAACTTTGAGGTATCGAATCGAGAATTAATTGAAGCCCTCAGCTGCCGACAGATGTTGATATACCTCGATGGGGACAGCTGAAAATGTGTGCCCCGACCGGGACTCGAATCCGGGATCTCCTGCTTACAAGGCAGACGCTCTATCCGTTTTTTTTTTGGTTCATCTCATTTTGTTCTAATTTGTTCGTTGTATGTGATCGGGGCGGACGTCTCAAGACACCCGTTCAGGCCTGTTTGTTCAAAAATGGTTCAAATGGCTCTGAGCACTATGGGACTTAACATCTGTGGTCATGAGTCCCGTAGAACTTAGAACTACTTAAACCTAACCAACCCAATGACATCACACACATCCATGCCCGAAGCAGGATTCGAACCTGCGACCGAAGCGGTCACGCGGTTCCAGACTGAAGCGCCTAGAACCGCACGGCCACATTTGCCGGCAGGTTGTTCGTTGATCCGTTCACTCAGGTTTTTTTTTTTTCATTACAGAGGGTAGCTAACCCTCTGACCGAACACACTGAGCTACCGTGCCGGCATCCGTCTGAGCCACCAAGGACACAGATGAATAGCGCGACTGCAGGGACTTATCCCTTGCACGCTTCCCGAGAGACCCACATTCCCAACTGTCCACACTCTACATACTTAATGTTCCTAATAGCATTCAGCTGTTCTCATCGAGGTATATCAACAACACCTGTCGGCAGATGAGGGTTTGAATTAATTATCATTTATTCTAGAGAAGCTGCACAGTCATCAATGGTATCTGTTCTTTCTGGCCGGCCGGAGTGGCCGAGCGGTTCTAGGCGCTACAGTCTGGAACCGCGCGGCCGCAACGGTCGCAGGTTCGAATTCTGCCTCGGGCATGGATGTGTGTAATGATCTCCTTAGGTTGGTTAGGTTTAAGTTGTTTTATGTTCTAGGGGACTGATGGCCGCAGAAGTTAAGTCCCATAGTGCTCAGAGCCATATGAACCATTTTTGTTCTTTCGGGAGCAGTTACTATCTTCATATATAGTTAAAGGCTACCTGGCCATTGACCTTCATCTGTGTGAATGTGCACAGGTTGCCCGATCTCTTACGGGAATCGTCACCTTAGTGGACGCGAATAATGAGTGGATGGGCAAATATCTATTAGGAACATTACCTATGTAGATTGTGGACAGTTGGGATTGTGGGTCTCTCGGAAAATGTGCAAGGGATAAGTCACTGCAATCGCGCTATTGATTTGTGTCCTCGCTGGCTCAGATGAATAGAGTGTCTGCCATGTAAGCAGGAGATCCCGGGTTCGAGTCCCGGTCGGGGCACACATTTTCAGCTGTCCCCATCGAGGTATATCAACACCTGTCGGCAGCTGAGGGTTTCAATTAATTATCATTTATTCTAGAGAAGCTGCACGGTCATCAGTGGTATCTGTTCTTTCGGGAACAGTTACTGTCTTCATATATTATGTAATGTGGTTGTGACCACTATGTCTCACGAGAGGCGGACCTGCCGGTATAAAAGCAGGCGGGAAGTTTCGTGTTGTCAAAAGAGTAGCTGAAACAAGATGATATCAGAAGTGCTCAGTGACTTCGAATGAGTACTAGTCATTGGATGTTATTCAGATAACACATCCATCAGGGATATTTCAACCAGCTACCCGCAGTGGTCGACGTACCTTCGTATGGCGGGAGGTGGAAACACTTAATGCACGCAGAAACATAGTCGAACATGATCGTTTCTGTTGTCCTGATGTTATTTGGGGAGGGGGGTAAGGTATAATAAGTGCACTGACCTCCAAACCTTTGAACACGGGAAATTCACTGGTTAGCGTTATTGTGACAGTGTTCTCCTTCCCCATGTCTGTTGTGTCCGCCCACTCATGAGATATGTGGATGCCTAGGAAACCTGCTTCTTGGTTCGCTAGATAACAATTCAAGCAGATCGTATTAATAAAGTTTATTACAAAAGAAAATGATCACAGTACTCAACTTTTGTGAAATACGCAAGTGTAGTGAGCAAAGGGCGACAGACAAACATAAGCAATCTCTTCAGTATATACATTTCGTAATACAAGCCAAACAATGCAGTTCCAAAATCGCAGCTGTAGCGTTCGTAAGTCGGCTAGGCTCCAACTAGGCCGCTGCCACGCGGCACTGCGCTTATGTCCTCTTCGTGTAGACAGCGCTACTGTCTCGTTGTCGTCCTAGAGAGGGGTCGGTCAGCGTACTATTGGCTGACGCCGTCTCACAGCCCTCTATACTCTAACGTTCTTGCCCGTCGTACCGGCGGTCGATTTTACACCGGAACAATGTCCATATTTTCAGGGGTGTATTCAGTCCTGGGATCATTTTTATGGATGACAATTGTAACTTTTCGAAATAAAACTAATAATAAGGAGAATATTATAAATTATAACTGTAGAAGTTCTGGTCTTTGGTTAAATCAGTAAGAGACTCGAAACAGCATATCCAGACACTCTGGGATGATGATGGCATTGAAACAGAGGATGACACGCGTAAAGCTGAAATACCAAACACCTTTTTGCAAAGCTGTTTCACAGAGGAAGACCGCACTGCAGTTCCTTCTCTAAATCCTCGCACAAACGAAAAAATGGCTGACATTGGAATGAGTGTCCAAGGCCTAGAAAAGCAACTGGAATCACTCAACGGAGGAACGTCCACTGGACCTAACGGGATACCAATTCGATTCTACACAAAGTACGCGAAAGAACTTGCCCCCCTTCTAACAGCCGTGTACCGCAAGACTGTAGAGGAACGGAAGGTTCCAAATGATTGGAAAAGAACACAGGTAGTCCCAGTCTTCAAGAAGGGTCGTCGGGCAGATGCGCAAAACTATAGACCTATATCTCTGACGTCGATCTGTTGTAGAATTTTAGAACATGTTTTTTGCTCGCGTATCATGTCGTTTCTGGAAACCCAGAATCTACTATGTAGGAATCAACATGGATTCCGGAAACAGCGATCGTTTGAAACCCAACTCGCTTTATTTGTTCATGAGACCCAGAAAATATTAGATACAGGCTCCAGGTAGATGCCATTTTCCTTGACTTCCGGAAGGCGTTCGATACAGTTCCGCACTGTCGCCTGATAAACAAAGTAAGAGCCTACGGAATATCAGACCAGCTGTGTGGCTGGATTGAAGAGTTTTTAGCAAACAGAACACAGCATGTTGTTCTCAATGGAGAGACGTCTACAGACGTTAAAGTAACCTCTGGCGTGCCACAGGGGTGTGTTATGGGACCACTGCTTTTCACAATATATATATATATATATATATATATATATATATATATATATATATATATATATAAATGACCTAGTAGATAGTGTCGGAAGTTCCATGCGGCTTTTCGCGGATGATGCTGTAGTATGCAGAGAAATTGCAGCATTGGAAAATGGCAGCGAAATGCAGGAAGATTTACAGCGGATAGGCACTTGGTGCAGGGAGTGACAACTGACCCTTAACATAGACAAATGTAATGTGTTGCGAATACATAGAAAGAAGGATCCTTTATTGTATGATTATATGATAGCGGAACAAACACTGGTAGCAGTTACTTCTGTAAAATATCTGGGAGTATGCATGCGGAACGATTTGAAGTGGAATGATCATATAAAATTAATTGTTGGTAAGGTGGGTACCAGGTTGAGATTCATTGGGAGAGTCCTTAGAAAATGTAGTCCATCAACAAATGAGGTGGCTTACAAAACACTCGTTCGACCTATACTTGAGTATTGCTCATCAGTGTGTGATCCATACCAGATCGGGTTGACGGAGGAGATAGAGAAGATCCAAAGAAGAGCGGCGCGTTTCGTCACAGGGTTATATGGTAAGGGTGATAGCGTTAGGGAGATGTTTAGCAAACTCAAGTGGCATACTCTGCAAGAGAGGCGCTCTGCATCGCAATGTAGCTTGCTGTTCAGGTTTGGAGAGGGTGCGTTTTTGGATGAGGTATCGAATATATTGCTTCCCCCTACTTATACCTCCCGAGGAGATCACGAATGTAGAATTAGAGAGATTCGAGCGCGCACGGAGACTTTCCGGCAGTCGTTCTTCCCGCGAACCACACGCGACTGGAACAGGGAAGGGAGGTAATGACTGTGGCACGTAAAGTGCCCGCCGCCACACACCATTGGGTGGCTTGCGGAGTATAAATGAAGACACAGATGTAGATGTAGTGAACTTAACTGGTTTCCTAACTTTAGCTTCGTGTGTGTTTGTCTTGTAAATCTGGACAACGCAGGTGGACTGATTATGGAAACGCTATCTCATTAAATGAGTCGCCAAAACTACTTGAAACCGTATTACTGTATTTGATTAAACCTTTACCGAAATAACCGGAAAGCTTAAAACTGTCCTACGAAAATGAGTGCTGTGCAGTGCGGTAAATAGTGCTTTAATGCGTCATGTCACAGTTCGTGACTTGCAGTTTCAAAATGGTTCAAATGGCTCTGAGCACTATGGGACTTAACTTCTGAGGTCATCAGTCCCGTAGACTTAGAACTACTTAAACCTAACTAACCTAAGTACAGCACACACATCCATGCCAGAAGCAGGATTCTAACCTGCGACCGTAGCGGTCACGCGGTTCCAGACTGTAGCGCCTTTTGCAGTTTCAACACACAAACCTAACAGAATTAAAAATCTACATAAAACTGAAAAAGAATTTTCAAAGAATAAATAACCAAAATTTTCCTCTGAAAATACCCTGAGATTTTACGTAAGAAAATTAACTAAATACAATCCCAGACACTAAATATTGCACACGAGAAAGTAACACTGCACTGTAAGCGTAAGTTTTTCTGGTTAAGCAATGAGATCTGGACTAACTTTACCTAAACTGAATCTAATAATAATTTTGAATTATAACACTTGACTGTGAATGATCTTATTGTCCCGACTGTGATGAAAAACAGACCTGAGAAATTTTCATGGCTTACCTGCGGCTACGGAAACTCGGTACCGTTCGAAAGTGCTGAACATTAAAGGTACAGCGCAGCGGCAAGCCAGTTAAAAAGTAAAGAAAACCTTGCGCAGTGCACTGCAGCGAAGTGCAACTGTTGTAAGCAGATCGTGCTTCAGTCTTAGCCACTGAGCTTCGCAAAGTGCTATGTGGCAACACACATAATCAGAAAATAAAATTTTCGAGGAGACAGTGGAGTATATTGCATTTACTGAATAATGTGTAGAGACTAGCGTTCAAAGACTATGCTGAAACTCTGATACCATCCCCGCCGCAGCCGCATTGGTCCACAAGCCCACGACGACTGTCGCAGTCCACTTCACACCTTGGCCCCCCACACCGAACAGGGTTATTGTGTGGTTCGGCCCCCGGTGGACCCCCCCCCCCCACCCCCCCCCCCCCCCCACCCCCCAGGGAACGTCTCACACCAGACGAGTGTAACCCCTATGGTTGCGTGGTAGAGTAACGGTGGTGTACGCGTACGTGGAGAACTTGTTTGCACAGCAATCGTTTGTGGAGACAGTGTTAGCGCAGCAATCGCCGACATAGTGTAGCTGAGGCTGCATAAAGGGAACCAGCCCGCATTCGCCGAGGGGGATGGAAAACCGCCTAAAAACCATCCACAGACTGGCCGGTTCACCGGACCTCGACACAAGTCCGCGGGGCGGATTCGTGCCGGGGACCAGGCGCTCCTTCCCACTCTGGAAAGCCGTGCGTTAGACCGCGCGGGGATAATCGGGCGGGCCATTACAAATATGACTCTGACATGAAATTAATTATTGAAATGGTAAAGGAGTGGTAAATCTATAACTTATGGGTGCAATTCATATTAACAGATAACCCATTCACGTCTGAACAATGAAACTACTAACCCGAACGAATAAAAAAAAATCCCACTAAAGCTTTCCGTTTCCCAAACACAACCTAATTCGCGCACAGGCAAGCAAAGCACCAACAATATTACCTGTAAATCTTCACATTTTTCAAATTAATCTTTATCAAACCATGTTTCCAAAATTCGACATCCTGTGTATCTTTATCTCTGCGCTCCGCAAGCTATTTCCAGACCGCTCAGTAGTGTGGCCGGCCTGAGTGGCCGAGCGGTTCTAGTCGCTGCAGTCTGGAACAGCGCGACCGCTACGGTCGCAGGTTCGAATCCTGCCTCGGGCATGGATGTGTGTGACGTCCTTAGGTTACTTCGGTTAAACTAGTTCTACGTTCTAGGGGACTGATGACCTCAGAAGTTAAGTCCCATAGTGCTCAGAGCCATTTGAACCATTTTTTTCAGTAGTGTGACCAACACCCGACCCACTCACTTCTCGCAGAATGCAACAACAAAGACAATGCTCCCGGCAACCAGAGTTCACAGTGCATCTACTCAGAACATCTGCGGCGTAACATATCGATCACTGAAAACTATTGTTTTAAAAACATCCATAGTATAGATACCAAGAATGACACATCGAATAAAAGTAGAGCTCAGATTACTTTCCTCGAATACAAAAAATAAACTAGAAGCCTTACACGAAGAGCGACCCCATCGGACTTCCCGGGTGGAGGCGCTCTTGGAACGAGGGAATATTTGCTGAAAGGATTGACCAGTCTGTTGCACCGACTTAAATCCAACCGAGCGCTTGTGGGATGTGCTGAGCAGACATATTGTAGCACCCCACACGCTCCAACGACCATGCAGCAGTTGTCGCCCTACCACAAAAACTACTTATCGAACTTGTGATCAGCAGAAGAGCACGTTGCAGGCCATGTACTGACATTCGTAGTGATCACCCATCCTTTCGTAATGTCCAGGGAACCATCATAAATAGCGACGACTTCAATGCAATTATTGTCTTTTTTCAATAGTGTCATTTTTGTTTCCTCTCATGACACCTCCTGTACTATACATTAGCAGCTGCTTCTGTGGGTGGCCCAAGATTCATCGAGCTGCGTTACTTGGCAGTGAGAAATCATTCGAAAGTCACTTTCCAATACAGTTTTGCACACCAATGTGCTATTTACTCCATAAACAAAACTAGAGAGCAGTCTAAAAAGGTACTCAAATAGACACACACAACCAGCGCAAATTTCCACTGGGATAGAAAGAATTTGTCTTCCGCAAAACTTATGCAAGTCTGCCACGTTGTTGTTAAACACTACCTCCAACTACCAGATGTTCAAAAATGTTCAAATGTGTGTGAAATCTTACGGGATTTAACTGTTAAGGTCATCAGTCCATAAGCTTACACACTACTTAACCTAAATTATCCTATGGAGTAACACACACACCCATGCCCGAGGGAGGACTCGAACCTCCGCCGGGACCCGCCGCACAGTCCATGACTGCAGCGCCTAGACCGCTCGGCTAACCCCCGCGCGGCACTACCAGATGTGTCGGCGTTGTAATATGAGACTTGTGACCAGCTCTCCCTTTCTCACAATAACCGGAAAGCAACTTTATTCATCAGTGAGGATCTCTTGTTGCTGGCTTCATACAAGCAACGCTTTTAAAAGTCGTCTCCGTCCCGTACAGCCTACGACTCCCTACCTACCCTCGCCAGGGCTGTCGGATAACTGCATTTTGGGAGCTGCAAAATCGCTGTACAGATTTATTATAACATGCAGAGTTTTTGGCTAATCATCCTCCAGAGCTAAGTAGCCATTTCAATTGCCCATTTCCAGTTTGTGCTTACTGCAAGGTGCTGAGTCGTGCGACCCCTCCGAGAAGTTTCTTTCCATCCTGTGGAATTCACTCGTTATTTGAAATCAACAAGGTGGGGAAGGATCACCACCACTAAGGTAGATTAAAAGAAGATTTTCCCATTATGTGCAAACTGGAGAACAGTTCCCGTCCCCTGGAAATACGGAATCTGGCATTGGTGATAGCAATAGCGATCGTCACTACCCGACTGGCTCTGTGTAAAGAGTAAATGCAGCGCATGAGACGGGAATGCAATAACAATATCTGGTTTCACCACCCACGAGGGGCGTTCAGTAAGTAATGCATCACTTTTTTTCAGTTGAAAAAATGCGGAATTTACTATGGGACGTCGTGCAATATCCTCGCTTCAGCCACTATAGTTTCAAGAAGTTCCAACAGATGGCGGCGCTATCTATAGCCTTTAAAATGGCGTCTGCAGTGGAGGTGCGTTTCAAGTAGAGAGCTGCCACTGAGCTTCTCCAGGCGGAAAAACAGAGCATCGCAGGTATTTATAGGCGCTTGCAGAATGTCTACGGAGACCTGACAATGAACAAAAGCCCGGCGAATCGTTGGGCGAAGCGTCTGTCACCATCGCAACAAGGTCGCGCAAACCTGTCCGATCTCCCACGTGCCAGCCTGCCGCACACAGCAGTGACACCTGGAACGTGCGGACACTCTCATTGAAGGTGATCGACGGATCACAACTGGACGTCTCCTGTGGTGGTGTTGAGACACTCTTCCGCCAGTTGGGGTACTCAACGGTGTGAGCCTACTTGTCTGCTTGCCACCTAAGTGAAGATCATCAGGGCACAATTTCTTGAGCGCGAGGGGACGGCCAGTTTTGTACTGGACGTCGTCTCAGAGGCAACCCACGGAGTGCTACCATACCATCTGTCCCCCAAAGAAAAAGCTGAAAGCCGCACCCTCAGAGGGTAAAGTCATGGCAACCGTCTTCCGGGACACTTAGGGGTCATTCTGTTTGATATCCTCCCTCTTGGGGCAACGACCAGGTCTGAACACCTCTGAACTTGAAGAAATGTCTTCAGTGTGGTCGTCGGTACAAAAATGTAAAGAAACTTCTCGTTCTCCATTACAAAATGGTTCAAATGGCTCTGAGCACAATGGGACTTAACATCTTAGGTCATCAGTCCCCTAGAACTTAGAACTACTTAAACCTAACTAACCTAAGGACATCACACACATCCATGCCCAAGGCAGGATTCGAAACTGCGACCGCAGCAGTCGCACGGTTCCGGAATGAAACGCCTAGAACGGCTCGGTCACAGCGGCCGGCTCCACTTTTTTTTGTCAGGCAGTGTACTAACCCCTAGGTTTCTGCAGAGCCACTTCTCTGCGATAGGAGGTGAGCGTGAACAGCGTCGTCTGTTCAGTGATCACTGTGAAGGACACAGAGATGCCGCGTACTCGTGGGAGGCAGAGTTATCAGCACGTGAAAGAGTCCTCATTTGGCTGCCTGGTCGAATCGTGCAATATCCAGATATTCGAGGCATTCAGGTTTGACAATAGCCCGACGTTGGATTGCATAGGATCGTAAACACTGGCATACTCGTCGTCAGTGTTATGGTCGACAACTTCTGACCACAAGGTAGCCATATTGTGCACCAAGTATATCGTAACCCCTTCATGTTTGCACCTTCCATGCTAGTAATGGACTCCCTGCAACAGTCTCTGTTATCCTCAATCATTGGTCGGAGACTAGCAGTTGCTGTATTAAGGAATTACCGCGCGATGCCTAGGCTGCCGTTAACATCACTATAGAAACGTGCTGCTTTTGGAGCGACGGCGTGACAGGGAAGAATGGAGTGCTGATATATGGCATCACATTGTGTGCAGCGATGAATCACGCTCCTATGTTACCCGGGACGATCATCCTGGGCGGGTATGGTGGTGACCTGAGTAGAGATCCCGTTCTTCCAACCACAGCAGTGTTACACTTGGTGTCATAGTCTGGGGAGACATCGAGTATGACTTCAGGTCACGGCTGGTAGTCAATGATGTAGCTGCGACGGCACAAAGAGACGTTACGAGCATCCTGCGTCCTGATGCGTCACCTTTCTGGTAGAATTTTCCAACAGGATAATGCTCGTCCACACACGTGTGTCTCTAGACTGTCTGCTGATGGTCAGGTACTTCCCTCTCCAGATGCTTAGGTATTTCTGTGGCCAGCAAAATTCCTAAATCTGTTCAAGATGGAACATGTGTGGAACCAGCATGTGTCAACTTCGTCCAGTGCCAGCATCTAGGACATAAAGGACCAGTTACAATAGTTATCAGCCAGCTTGCCTCAAAAGAGAACACAGCGGCTTTATGACACTTTTTCCAATCGAATCAGTGCGTGCATCTAAACCAGAGAAGGTGCAACATCATGCTGGTAAGTGGGTTCATACTGTCAGGTTTTCTTTGTAACCAATGAAATAACATTACATATTCTTTCAATGCGTGAACCTTCATTTCATTTCCTCGTCCACTTTCGGGTGCTTCACTTTGTTCTGAGGCAGTGTATTACAGTCTCCATCTTTAGAATTGTTATATTCCGTCTCAACAAAACGGAAAGATATGCGTCGGGAAGGAGGACTCTTATCAGGATACTGTGCTCTGAAGTTATCCTCTACTTCAGTATCATTTGGCCTACCTTCAACCACAATGAAAGGAAAGTAATTACGATGCACTTTTTAACCAAGGACAGCCTCTATTGGAGGCAACATATGTTTTAAAGGCATTACAGCACTGTATTAGCTGTTCCTGTACTGTAAATAGGGAAAGACTGTTGCAGCTACAGTTCTGCTAACTTACAGTCTCCATAGATCAATAACATTCCTCTCTTCTCTTCGTTGGTCTACATTGCCTCACGCATCCCGTGCACTGAAGACGGCTGACTGAATCACTGATGGTCATTTTCCATGTGTTTCCATTTGTTAACTGTCAACTCCAGCAAGTGGACGAGTTACGTTACCCCTGATAATCCTTCTGATTAGTTTAAGGTACTTTGTCAATGATATCCGGAATAACGGAATCCCAAGCTACTTTTACAAGCGCGTTTTACGTTACACACGGTTTTAGGTTTGACATTATAGTGACAATGTTGCTTAAGAATAGTTGGTGTACATACGGGCCCATATTTAAGGAGGGTCCATAATTACACCATCTCTTCTCTTAAACAATGTAAAACATTTAACTAATTTTATGGGGATATGGTCAGTCGAATTTTGTTTAAAGTTCATACATGCAACTCACACAGGAACAAACAAACTAATATAATTTTCAAATTGCGATAATAGACCTTAGTGCTTTTGTTTATTCTTGCAGAATGCCGAAAACGAAAAAGCGTTATGAATGTAAGAACCCGAGGCATCAGTGAGGCTTCTTTGAAAGATGCTGCAAGAACATTCGGAATGCTTTGTACCACCTTGCAGAGATTTCTTAGACTTGATGAAATCCCTGAGCAAGCGGTTCAAAAGACAAAGCTTGGAAGGAAACCGATTTTAAATGCAGACCTCGATAAAAAAGCTAGTTTCTTATCTCCTTGAGAGGGAGCAAAAATTCTTTGGGTTCACTTTGGCGGATCTGAGAAGAATGACATTTATACACTACTGGCCATTAAAATTGCTACACCACAAAGATGACGTGCTACAGACGCGAAATTTAACCGGAGGGAGAAGATGCTGTGATATGCAAATGATTAGCTTTTCAGAGCATTCACACATGGTTGGCGCCGGTGGCGACACCTACAACGTGCTGACATGAGGAAAGTATCCAACCGATTTCTCATACACAAACAGCAGTTGACCGGCGTTGCCTGATGAAACGTTGTTGTGATGCCTCGTGTAAGGAGGAGAAATGCGTACCATCACGTTTCCGACTTTGATAAAGGTCGGATTGTAGCCTATCACGATTGCGGTTTCTCGTTTCGCGACATTGCTGCTCGCGTTGGTCGAGATACAATGACTCTTAGCAGAATATGGAATCGGTGGGTTCAGGAGGGTAATACGGAACGCCGTGCTGGATCCCAACGGCCGCGTATCACTAGCAGTCGAGATGACAGGCATCTTATCCGCATGGCTGTAACGGGTCGTGCAGCCACGTCTCGATCCCTGAGCCAACAGATGGGGACGTTTGCAAGACAACAACCATCTGCACGAACAGTTCGACGACGTTGGCAGCAGCATGGACTATTAGCTCGGAGACCATGGCTGCGGTTACCCTTGACGGCGCATCACAGACAGGAGCGCCTGCGATGGTGTACTCAATCAACTACAAACCTGGGTGCACGAATGACAACACGTCATTTTTTCGGATGAATCCAGGTTCTGTTTACAGCATCATGATGGTCGCATCCGTGTTTAGCGACATCGCGGTGAACGCACATTGGAAGCGTGTATGGTGTACTCAACTACAAACCTGGGTGCACGAATGACAAAACGTCATTTTTTCGGATGAATCCAGGTTCTGTTTACAGCATCATGATGGTCGCATCCGTGTTTAGCGACATCGCGGTGAACGCACATTGGAAGCGTGTATTCGTCATCGCCATACTGGCGTATCACCCGGCGTGATGGTATGGGGTGCCATTGTTTACACGTCTCGGTCACCTCTTGCTCGCATTGACGGCACTTTGAACAGTGGACGTTACATTTCAGATGTGTTACGACTCGTGACTCCACCCTTCATTCGATCCCTGCGAAACCCTACATTTCAGCAGGATAATGCACGACCGCATGTTGCAGGTCCTGTACGGGCCTTTCTGGATACAGAAAATGTTCGACTACTACCCTGGCCAGCATATTCTCCAGATCTCTCACCAATTGAAAACGTCTGGTCAATGGTGGCCGAGCAACTGGCTCGTCACAACACGCCAGTCACTACTCTTGATGAACTGTGGTATTGTGTTGAAGCTGCATGGGCAGCTGTACCTGTACACGCCATCCAAGCTCTGTATGACTCAATGCCCAGGCGTATCAAGGCCGTTATTACGGCTAGAGGTGGTTGTTCTGGGTACTGATTTCTGGGGATCTATGCACCCAAATTGCGTGAAAATGTAATCACATGTCAGTTCTAGTATAATGTATTTGTCCAATGAATACCCGTTTATCATCTGCACTTCTTCTTGGAGTAGCATTTTTAATGGCCAGTAGTGTACTTGCCCAGAGAAACAGTTTGACAATCCCTTTCAAAAGAGGATAAGCAGGACGAGCTTGAGCTGACCTTTTTCTTGAGAGACCCAAGGATCAGCTGTCAATTCACAAACCTTGTGGAGATTCGTATAGCTAAGCCTTAGGCTCCAGTAAAGAGAATATGATACTTTTCTTTGATTTCTTGGCAGACGCTTTCAAAAAACACTCTTATCGAGCAGACCGAGTGTGTAATGTGGACGGGACAGGCCTGTCCATTATCCAAAGTAGAATCCCAAAAGTGATCGGGATGAAAGGGAAGAAACAAATTGAAGCTCTAACGTCTGCAGAAACAGGGGCTACAATCACAGTTATCGCATGCTTGAGCGCTTCGGGACATTATGTACCGCCAATGATAATTTTCCCTAGAACCAACATGTCACAAGCTCTAATGAGAAGCTGCCCCCCTCCCCCCGTGGTGCAAATGGTAGAGTGCCATCCTTCAGGATGGGTTAAAAATAATTTGTTCACAGAATGGTTCGTTCACTTAATTGAGAAAACATGTCCGACTGAACAAAGGTCTATTCTCATTATAGCCACGTTCGCAATCCAGATGTGGCTGACTTGGCGAAAGGACACCACGTTGCTGTCGTCTCACTTCCACCACATTGCACCCATAAACTGCAGCCTCTACATAAGATGCTCATGGGAACTCTGAAAACCTACTACAGCGAGGCGATGAGAGCATGGCTGCATCACAATGGGCGTCCTGTCACATCTTACGACGTTATGGAGGTTTGGCCAAGCCTACCTTCGTACCCAGTCAGTTGATACAGCAATAAAGGGATTCAAAGTAATTGGGTTATACCCTATGAACCATTATATCTTCACCGAGGCTGATTTCATAGCTCCTGAGTTGGTTGCAGGAAAAACTTGCTCCACAGTGGAACGTAGACCTAATGTTTCTGAATCACATGCTCCTCCACTTGCTATCTCCGGGCCATCGATATCATATGCTTCTTCTTCGAGTTATCCTGATGTACTGCCACATGAAGCTCTAGGTATGCCAGTTGATGAATCCACTGAAACACCAGGAAGTTCTCCGGGACTTCAACAAATGCAGTTTCACCATTCGACATATCTCCTGTCGCCAAAATTAAGAGAACCACAATGCGAGGACGAAAAGCAGCAACCGCCTGCCACATCACTGGAACGCCATACAAAGATCAGTTGACAAAGTCGCTTGACAAAAGTGCTGTCAAGAAGAGGTCGTTGAGTTTCTCTGGGGTTAGAGGCCGTACTACGGACAGAGGTGCAAAATCCAAAGGCCTTAAAAAAAATAAAAAATAAAAAAAACCTATATGATTCATCATCGGATTCTTCAGGCTCATGCAGCCCTCACCTTGTGGGTGGCGATAACGACCTTGAAGTGAACGATGGGGATACACCAGACTCAATCGATGCAAGTTGCATCTTTTCTGATGAAAAGTTCTCCCAAGACAGGAGAGGAGAGGTGTGGATTAAATGAGTTATATGCCAAATGTGGGCACACTTAGATTGTGCTGGCGCTGAAGGAGTTACTTACGTTTGAAATTACAGTACATAATTTCAGATCTCAGTATAAATATACGAAAGTTGCTTATGTAGGCTAGTCTACCATTTTGTATTGTTTTAACCCATTTCATTAAAACATTTTAAAAGATTTCTTGCACCTTTTTGTGGATGCCCGTATTTGCACCCCCTTTTTTTAAGTTCCATTTCACAAGCTGTTTATAAATCTTTGTTTTCGAATAGAAATAATAGATACTAATCATTGTTTCGCCTTTCACCATTTCTTAAACTTGTTATAGTTATTAATGGAGGTATAAAATCTACAATTTTTACGAAAGAAGATTGCTTTAAGACAAAAACAAAAGAGGGTGTCCGTATTTACACCTTTTCCTCTAAGCATTAACCACACTGCTGCACTCTAGTGGCCGTCCTATATGTCACAGAGAATTGCCATTCTCATCTTAAAGTTTTGAATATGGCTGGTTGGGCAGCGACCGTTCACAAAGTAGAATTAAAGCAGTCTGATGTCACCGTAGCTCGACACGTGTGAGCAGCCCACAGTGGCTTGCCTTCTACGTATTCTATTTCAAACAATTTGTGACGAAAGCTTTATCGCTTGATATTTAGTTTCATACGTGACATGTAAGTACTGGTTCTTTTTTTTATTCCTAGTCACTACTTACACTTAAGAATTTGTTCCTATAATTTTGTAATTATTTCATAGGCCAGTTTGAGTGTTTTACTTATGATGACGGCACTCATAGCAGTGCCGAAACCTAGGTCAAAACACTTCTTTTTTGCGACCGAGGGCGGCTAATGCTTCAATTTTATTTTGCTATTCTAATTATTTTGACATGCGCCTATGGTGTGTGCGTGTAGCAAGTCACAGGGACATCCGGCCGTGTCTCCTGGGGGCGTCACTTCTTCTATCACACAATGTATATGCTAAAAGTAATCGAAGACGTTCGCTGTAACCACTACTCTGAGCTGAAGAGTTCGCCACAGGAGAAAAATTCGTGGCGGACTGCGTGGCATCAGTAGGATGACTTATATGTTAGCCCCCCTCTCCCCTCCGCCCCCTCCCCCCCCCCCCGCCCCCTCACCTGCCACAAAAATCTATCATATCTTGAATGAATAGCACTGTTGAAGATTTTTCAAGGACACGAGGGCAGAAACGCTGAAAACACGGCACGAGAGAGAGAAATGTAGCTTCTATGTTACTGCTATCGTTACAGTGCTTAGATACTGAACTGAAGCCTGAATGAACCCTTACGCTTGGCGTCGAGTTTGCGAGGGTCTTGCGACTCGCCTTCCGAAGGTTGCGGTTGCCATGTGGAAACCACTGCTGCGCCTGTTCTTATCTCTCTTCTCTTCCCTCCACCCCCCCATCCGTGCACCTGTCACCGCCAGACGTTTCCGTCTTCAGGCGCTCCATTCATGCAAGCTTTGCTCAATTCACCGTTGCTATATTCTAGTATGTAGCACGTGAATGCCGACTTTGGTAGTGAAACACAACTATTTCACTACTCTATGCGAAAACTGCAACACCAAGAAGACATGTGTAATTACAAAGAAATTTGTTTCAGAGATTAGGGATCCGACAGTAAACAAATGAATATAATTAAGGAACTTTGACCATGAGATTTAATGCTTTGAAGGCGCCACGTCCTGCAATCAGAACCTCTACATGTCATAGCAAGAAATTAAATGGTTCAAATGGCTCTGAGCACTATGGGACTTAACATCTGAGGTCATCAGTCCCCTAGAACTTAGAACTACTTAAACCTAACTAACCTAAGGACGTCACACACATCCATGCCCGAGGCAGGATTCGAACCGGCGACCGCAGTGGTCGCGCGGTTCCAGACTGAAGCACCTAGAACCGCTCGGCCACACCGGCCGGCTAGCAAGAAATGAAAGGTGGCCTGGAAATGGTGCTTGGAAACACTCTGCCATATGGTTTGCAGGCGCGTCCACAAACCATCAACAGTGGTCGCCGCAGGAACAAGTTGCCGACCGATCACAAAATGGCTCTGAGCACTATGGGACTCAACATCTGATGTCATCAGCCCCCTAGACATAGAACTACTTAAACCTAACTAACCTAAGGACATCACACACATCCATGCCCGAGACAGGATTAGAACATGCGACCGTAGCAGCAGCGCGGTTCCGGACTGAAGCGCCTAGAACCGCTCGGCCACACCGGCCGGCGACCGATCACATACCAGGCGTGTTCACTGAGGGAAATTTCAGGTGGATGTGCTGTCCGTCGTTCTTCGCACAAGACTTACACGTTCCTTGCCATTTGTGTCTGGGCAGTATCTTGCTGAAATACGGCATGTCGAGCTGTCTGCAGGTGGGACAGTGCCTCGGGCTCTAAGCCTACCCAGATACAGCGGTTGCTGTTCAGATTGCCGTCAATGCACAGGAGATTTGATCACATGTTGCAGCCAGTGGCGCCCAAAACCGTCACACTCGGATTCTGTCTGGTCAATAGATGCCGACGTAATAGCATGCACGCTACAAGTCCATCTCTCAGCAGACGGCGTCGAACTGTCGACACGGATGTCCACACGCGCTGCAGTGTTCCAACATCGAGCCAATGCAGTGGACGATGATGTTTATCGGTTACGGCCATGCCGACAACATATTGGTTGACCCGTGTTTTGGTCACTTTGTGTGGTCCAGTACCCACTCGTCGCTTATAGGACCATCTTCTATCCATGGGCAACAAACTCGCTTACCAGAAACCAATCACTCTGTCCCTTTCTAACTCACATACATGCTGATACTGCACATTTTGATGTCGACGAAACATATTGACATTTGAAACTTCCTGACGGATTAAAACTGTCTGCCAGCCCGAGACTCGAACTCGGGACCTTTGGCTTTCGCGGGCAATTGCCCTACCAACTTAGCTACCCAAGCACGACTCACGACCCGTCCTCACAGCTTTAGTGAGTCGTGCTTGGGTAGCTCAGATGGTAGAGCACTTGCCCGCGAAATCCAAAGGTCCCGAGTTCGAGTCACGGTCCGACACACAGTTTTAATCTGCCAGGAAGTTTCATATCAGCGCACACTTCGCTGCAGAGTGACAATCACATTCTGGAGATATTGAGATTTGCTTGCACATTTCCTCTTCCTCTGATGGATCTGAACCTAATGTGGTGTAACAACGGACCTTTCCAGTCACACAGAAGAGGGCGCTATTCTTCCTATTTGCACGCCATCTTTCTGTAGTCTTAACCACTTATTATGAGCTTACTGTTCTCCACCTCCTACTATTTTTGAATGATTCAGAATATTCCTTTTTGTTGTTACAATTTTCGCAAACGATGTTGTTTAACTTACCAACACAAATAGATATTCAGAATTGACTCACTTCATCTAATGTGACACTGCAGTCATCTGAGCAGTTTATGGCCTGGCTCTTGAAAGAATGCCCCCAGGGGCTCGGCATTCATTTGCTGGGTACGGGCTTGGCGACCCCGGGGTTCCTGAGCTGGGGACTGGTAAGCGCCGCCCGTCCCCTGTCACCGTAACCTCTGAGCATACTTCAGCGAACACCGTGCGGCGAGACGGTGGAACGTTGTGTGTCTCAGGGAATGGGGATCTTGGCTTGACCGCCCGGATCGCGAGGATGGAATAAACCTCTATAAAAAACCCTCAATCTCAAGGTGTGCTGCGCGCTGATGAGATGCATGGCTGTTGAGGTGGAACAGTCGATAGCGGGCAACCTCTAGGGAACCTGCCGCACTTCAGTTGTATAAGGCTTACCTAGGCACGCGGGGCTCTGTCTAGGTGGACTTGTAGTTCCCTAGCTGCTCGTGGGACCGAGATGGATCCTTCGAAATCCTCTTTTCTTCCTCCCAGCGGAAAGGGTGGGCCGCTGGAAGGTTCTAACACCCAGTCTCTTAAGAGGGCCCGTGCAGTCAGTCCCCCTGACTCCGGCGCTTCTTTAAACAGTCCAGTCTTAGGTAACAGAATGCATTCTGGTAATCCGAATGTGTTTCTCATTGTGAAACGGAAGGAGGGTAGTTTTGAGAAGGTTTCGCCCTTCTATATACAAAAGGGATTGGAGGGAATCTGTGGCTCCTTAAAATCGGTGAAGCGCTTACGTAATGGGACCTTATTAGTGGAAACTTCCACTTCCCAGCAAGCAACTAACCTCCAATCTGATAAATGCCTTGGAGAGTATGCCATAGACACTGAACTGCACAGCACCTTGAACTACAGCAAAGGTGTTGTGACGTGCCGGGATCTAGTTGACATTCCCAAGGAAGAACTGCAACGTAAGTGGGCTCCGGCAGGTATCGTTGATGTTCAACATATCATGAGGAGGGTTGATGGCAATCTTGTCAAATCCGACTCCTTTATTCTAACCTTCAATAGCACGAAACTTCCTGAACATGTCAAAGCTGGCTTCCTTCGCCTTAGTGTGAGGCCTTATTTCCCGGCCCCGATGCGCTGTTTCAAATGCCAGCGTTTTGGGCATACCACCCTCGGCTGTAAAGGCGAAGCGACTTGTGGAAACTGTGGTCAGGCTGCTCATGAAGGAGTTGGTTGCTCGTCTCCGGCTGAATGTATTAATTGCTCTGGGAACCACCCTGTTTGGAGTCGGGACTGCCGCATATTTTTAGAGGAACGCAAGGTCCAGGAAATAAAAACGACCAAGCGTATCCCCTATGGTGAGGCCAAGAAGATTTATAAGTCGATGCAACCTCCCACATTTGCTACATCTTTTGCATCCCTGGTACAGAAGCCTCCTCCAAAAGTCGATGCCTCGACACAGACTGAGGTGATGAGTGTTGGCACTAACACCTGCAGCTGTCAGTGCACTTGCACCGCAGCTGGTGTTTCAGAGCCAGTCGCCCCTACTCGAACGGCAGACAAAGGTACAGTGGCGAACTTGGGCCAGCCCCTGACGCCTCCAACAGCTGAGGATGTTCCGAAGCCCTGTACAGCCATTACCACTCCAACATCAGCTCCCCCACAGCCCACCAAACCGCAGAAAGCTCCCATACAGCAACAACAGCGGGTCAAATCCCGTAGTAAACCGTCTGACCATGCAGATGTGGTTTTCCGTGAGGCTTCTTCTGACTCTTCCCCAGAGTTGATGGAATCCGATGTCTGTGTGGGGAAATCATCTCGCCCCACGCCTGCCCCTCCACCTGCTGCAGTCTCCCCGCCCCGTCGGAGAGACAGGATGAAGGTGCTACCCCCATAATAGATGGCTCCCATACTCCAGTGGAACTTGCAAGGGTTCAGGACGCATGTGGAGGAACTTCGTCTACTCTCTCAGGGTCGACCACTGTGTCTCTGTCTCTAGGAGACGTATTTCCATCCCTCATACTCCCCTGAGATACGAGGCTATGCACTCCACAAAAAGGACGACCTGCGTGGAGAGAGAGCTAGAGGAGGCGTCGGTATTTTCGTCAGGACGGACTACCACTCCTCGCCTCTCTCACTTACGACGACTTTACAGGCCGTGGCTGTGTCCGTGCACGTGCGTCATCCGTTGACTGTATGTTCACTTTACTTGCCCCCACATGATGCTCTTGATGAAGCGGCCCTCACCGACCTTATTACACAGCTCCCCCAGCCATTCATTATTTGTGGTGATTTTAATGCCCACAATGTGCTTTGGGGCTCTGCAATTACCTGCCCCAGGGGTAGAGCAATTGAGAGGCTTCTCCTGTCATCCTGTGCCTACTTGCTCAATGGAGGACAGAGTACTCATTTCTGCACGGTGACTGGGTCGTTCTCTGCCATTGATCTCTCGCTTTGCTCTCCAGCTCTTGCCGCTAGTGCTCGCTGGGAAGTGGTCGCTGACTTGCACGGCAGTGATCATTTCCCTATCTGGATTCACCTGCCAGATGGCGCGGGCCCCGAAAGGAGACCACCACGATGGGTGCTCAGTGGAGCTGACTGGACGCTTTATAGCCAGTTGGCCCAATTCGAACACCGTGCGAGTGTTGAGATGTGGGTGGATCATATTACCCACACGGTCCACCACGCCGCTGCAGCGTCCATTCCACAGTCCACAGGCCACCGGAAAAGGCCACCTGTGCCTTGGTGGAGTGCCGACTGCCGCTCTGCAATCAGGACCAGGCGTGCGGCTCTGCGTCGGTTCAAGTGTCGGCCGACTGCTGAGAATCTTGCAGCCTTTCGGGTGGCGAGGGCAAGATGTCGCCGCATTATTCGTGAGAGCAAGAAGAGGTCGTGGCAAACGTTCCTGAACACCATTAATCGTTCCACCAAAAGTTCCATTGTGTGGGAGACCATCCGGAGAATTTCTGGCAGAGGAGGGAGGTGCCCCATAGCTGCTGTAATGACTAACGGCACTCTCCACATGGAGCCGCGAGACATTGCCCAGACTCTGGCAGCGTATTTTGCCACCGTTACTGCAACAACCAGTCAGATCCAGGTTTCCAGCGCCATAGAGCGCTTGCTGAGAGATGTAGTCTGAACTTCCAGTCCACCTCTCCTGAAGCTTACAACTGCCCATTTTCTATGTGGGAGCTGGATTCTGCATTGTCTGGCGCTCGTGACACATCCCCTGGTCACGACAGGATCCATTACAGTATGCTATGGCACCTCACAATGCGCAACAGAGACCTCCTCCTCGCCCTTTTTAATGACATTTGGGCGTCGGGTCACTTTCCTGACGCGTGGCGTGAGGCAGTTTTAATCCCTTTTTTAAAACCTGGGAAAGACCGCACGAGCCCAAGTAGCTACCGTAGTATAGCCCTCACTAGTTGCATAGGGAAGACCTTGGAGCGGATGGTCAACCGCCGCCTTGTCTGGATGTTAGAATCCCAGCAACTCCTTAGTCGCTTTCAGTGTGGGTTCAGGAGGTTTCGTTCCACCTTCGATAACCTTGCCCTCCTGGAGGCGGCTATACAACAAGCTTTCCTCCGCCGTCATCACCTTCTAAGCGTATTTTTCGACATCGAGAAGGCCTACGATACCACTTGGAGGCGTCTCATCCTGGCGCAGCTTCACGAATGGGGTTTTCGTGGTTGTCTCCCTCTTTTTATTCAGTCTTTCCTCTCGCCACGATATTTTAGATACCGAATTGGTGACGTCCTGTCTGATCGTTTTGAGCAGGAGAATGGTGTCCCTCAGGGTAGCGTTTTAAGTGTGACTCTGTTTGCCATCGCTATTAATAGCATTACGTCCCTAGTGAAAAGTCCTGTCCAGTGTTCTTTGTTTGTGGATGATTTCTCTTTGTTCTGCTCTTCTTCAAGCCTTGCAACGACAACTCGTCAGTTGCAACTTACGATTAGGCGTTTGGATGACTGGGCGCAGAAGAGTGGATTTAAGTTTTCCACCGAGAAGTCTGTATGTGTTCTTTTTAACCGTTCTCGTTCGATTTTAACCTTTCCTGAGTTGCGCTTGAGGGACACTATTCTTACTTTTAAAGCCACGGTGAGATTTCTGGGTCTCCTTTTTGACTCGAGGCTCACGTGGTTACCTCATCTTAAAGACCTGAAACGGCGGTCGCTTCAGGCTTTAAGTATTTTAAAATGTCTTAGCCACAGTACATGGGGAGCTGACAGGACTTGTCTGCTCCAGTTTTACAGGGCGTTTGTGCGATCTCGGCTCGATTATGGGTGCACGGTGTATGGGTCTGCGAGGCCTACTTACTTAAAGATGTTGGACGTTGTGCACCATGAAGGGCTTCGGTTGGCCACTGGGGCATTCCGAACTAGCCCCATACCAAGCCTCTGTGCAGAGGCAGGTGAACGCCACTTCATCTGCGGCGACGGCTACTTACGGTACGCCAGGCGTATAAAACTTTGTCCACACCCTACACACCTGCATACCATACCGTTGCTCAGCCTCCTCTGGCACGGTTATTTCATAACCGGCAACGTGCGACGCAGGCCTATGGGATTCGCGCACAGGATTGCCTCGCTGCAATGTCTGTGGCTGGTCTTCGTGTTTTACGTCGCGGTTGGAGCAGATCTCCACCTTGGCTCCTCCGGCGTCCCAAACTTATTTTTGATTTGACTCGTTTTAAGAGAGATGGCACACCAGATTTTACGTTCCAATCTCTGTTTTTTAACATTTTAGATGTGCATCACGGTTTCACTGTCGTTTATACTGATGGATCGAAACAGGAGACTTTCCTTGGCTGTTCTGTGGTGTTCCCTGATCGTGTCACCCGGATTCGCCTCCCTGCTGAATATACCGTTTTCGCAGCGGAGCTCCACGCGATCCTGAAGGCACTGGAGCAGATGGATCGTGTTCGGGGCGATCGATTTCTTCTCTGCTCCGATTCTCTTAGTGCCTTACAATCACTGCAGAGCCTATACCCGACTGAGGCGATGGTCCAGTTGATACATGACCAACTGTACTTGCTCCACCAGCGGGGTAAAGAGGTATCCTTCTGCTGGGTGCCTGGTCATGTCGGCATATGGGGCAATGAACAGGCTGATCGGGCTGCCAAGGAGGCCTGCAGAGAGCAGGATGTGGTCCAGTGTCCTATCCCCTTGCAGTCAGTCATCGCTGCACTCCACAGGAAGTGCATGGAGTTGTGGGAGGACGAATGGCTGGCGGTGACGGCCAATAAACTGCGGTTGGTAAAGTCCACCACTCGGCCGTGGCGTTCCTCCTGCCGGTTGCTCAGGCGGGAAGAGGTGGCCCTCACACGTCTGCGGATCGGGCACTGTCCTCTGACGCATAGCTATTTATTACGGCGGGAGGATCCTCCGTTTTGTGACGCTTGTGGTGTGCACATTTCTGTCCGGCACATTTTAACGGACTGCATTTTATACCGTGATGCACGGGCAGAAGCACAAATTGATGGGGATCTACCTTGTGTTTTAGCTAACGATGAGGCGTGTGTGTCTAGGGTTTTTAAGTTTTGTGATGTGTCTGGACTCTGGCCTAAACTTTTAGGCTGGAGGTTTTAGTGTGTTGCAGAGTGGCTGACTCCTCCCTTTTTTCCTTGTGGTCAGCCAGCCACTTCCATCTGCTCCATTGTTTTAGCTCCCTCTACCATTTTCTTCCTGTGTTGTCCATGTTTTACTGCTGACGCCCTGCTTCATCCCACGCTTCAGTGCGGGTGAGCACATTTTTTCAATGATTGTTCCCCGTGTTCTATGTTCCGTTTTATGTCAATGTTCTGAGGTTTTCTTTTTTCTTGACACCCGTCTCACTATGATGCTGCACGGGCGCTGAAGACCTTGCTGTCGTGCGCCCCCAAACACCTCTACTACTACTACTACTACTACTACTACTACTACTTGAAAGAATGATTCTTTCACTTAGCAGAGAATTCTCTGCTGTTTAGAAGCTTCGTGTTGGCTAGGGGATCGTAACTGGAGTGTTGCTTTCCGCGAGCAATGACCTTACCGGCTGAGCTAGCCAAGCACGACTCACCACCCACCCTCACAGGTTCAGTTGTATCAGTGCCTCATGTATTACCTCCCACGTGACTGTTTCGTGGTGCACTTTTTCAACAGCACAATGCTAGTTCCAGTCGGCACCCGTCTCTGTGAACTATGTACGTAATGCTGAGGTTGTCCTGTGGCCAGCTAGATACCCAGATGTGCTCCCTATAGAACAAGCGTGGAATCAGCTCGGACGTCAACTGTTGTCGCCCAGCTTGCCTCAGGGGATGATACAACGGCTTTATGACATTCTTTGCAATCGAATCAGTACATGCATCGATGCCAGGCAAGTGGTTCAGATCGGGGGGGGGGGGGGGGGGGGGGGGGGGAGGAGGGATGCAACGTAGCACTGATAAGCAAGCTCATGCTGCTAAGTTGTTTGTAAATTCCATACCATTTTGTAACCACTGAAAAAACATCACGTACTCTCCAAACCAGTTACGTGTCGTTTCGTTGTCCCCTCACCCTCAGGATGCATCACTTTTTTTTGTCAGGCAGTGTACTAACCCCTAGGTTTCTGCTGAGCCATTTCTCTGCGATACTGTTGTTCCCAGAAGTGTTCCTCCCAAAAGATTTGCTGGAGAGCTTCTGAGATATGCTGTGTATCCGCTACGCACAGTACGGTGTACAGAGGACGGATGTGGATATCAGTTTTTCACGTTAAGAATTAGAGCCTCGGAAGTTGTGAGGTTCTTCGAACGTTACGGTAAAACGGTCCTGTCAGTAATCCAGGCTGTCTATGCTTCATTTATTTTCAGAAAATGGAACACGTCTCCATTATGAAAGAGGCAAACTACAACAAAGAAGGAAGGAGATTACAGGCGGTTCCCGTAGCGGAGGCACGTCAGGCAGAGGATATTCAGCAGTAAGAGATGCATTACTTTAGCTTGAGAATATACTTGTATTATACTACATAAACACATTGTTCTATTTCGACATGTGGTTACCCGTTCTCAGTAGATACTGTCATGTTTTCACTAGACGTTTTCACGAAATTTCAATCACCAACCGTCTCCTTCGAATATTAAAGTATTTTGTTGGCTCCCACCAACATAAAGAGAAATGAGTATCGTGATAAAATAAGAGAATGGAGAGCTTTCACGAAAAGACTTAGGTATTCATTATTCCCACGTACTAGTCGAGAGTGGTGTGCTAAAGAAATTCTAGAGGTGGTACTATGTATCCACTGCCGAACACTTAAGTGTGAATTATAGAATAATCGTCTACACAGATGTACAAACCGAAGATAGTCATGTACAGTAGCGGCCAGGATAAATCTGACTGCAGTTCACCGTCTCAGAGAGTGGCTCTGATGCGAAGTTCTAGACTTCTGCAGTGTATTTGCTAATAGTCACGAATTACCTGGGTTCTCTTCGTTCTCGTTTGGAAGTTGTTAATAACAATATCAGTAAAAATAGTAAATAATAACAATACCATTGTTGTTCAGTTGCATGCCAGAGAAAGTTATATAGCAGTGGTTCCAGACACTCAAAATGAGTGACATTTTCGAACAATCGAGGGTAGGGGGACAACGATGAACAGACCTAAAATGAACTGTTAGCGGTCAGCACGATAAAGACCCGATGGCAGAAGATTTTTGTCCCACAACTGTGTTTAAGGGAGTAGTAAAATAAAAAGACTTGCGGATCTATTAAAAAGCTGCCGGCCGCTGTGACCGAGCGGTTCTAGGCGCTTCAGTCCGGAACCGCGCTGCTGCTACGGTCGCAGGTTCGAATCCTGCCTCGGGCATGGATGTGTGTGATGTCCTTAGGTTAGTTAGGTTTCGTAGTTCTAAGTCTAGGGGACTGATGACCTCAGATTTTAAGTCCCATAGTGCTTGGAGCCATTTGAATTTGTTAAAAAGCTGGAAGTAAAGTGAAGCATCAAAGACAACCCAACTCAAAGAGTACCAAATGAAAGACTGTAAATTGTGTGTTTAAATTCAAGTACTGTTGTTAAATGATCCTTTAAAATCGAAGAGATATGAAGGTCTTAAGAGTTGGGAAAACTGAAATAGTAATCCAACGACCGAAATCAGACGAAAGGCGCTTATCTGTTGTTGTTGTGGTCTTCAGTCCTGAGACTGGCATGATGCAGCTCTCCATGCTACTCTATCCTGTGCAAGCTTCTTCATCTCCCAGTACCTACTGCAGCTTACATTCTTCTGAATCTGCTTAGTGTATTCGTCTCTTGGTCTCCCTCTACGATTTTTACCCTCCACGCTGCCCTCCAATACTAAATTGGTGATGCTTTGATGCCTCAGAATATGCCCTACCAACCGATCCCTACTTCTTGTCAAGTTGTGCCACAAATTTCTCTTCTCTCCAAATCTATTCAATACCTCCTCATTAGTTATGTGATCTACCCATCTAATCTTCAGCATTCTTCTGTAGCACCACATAACGAAACCTTCTATTCTCTTCTTGCACAAACTATTTATCGTCCATGTTTCACTTCCATACATGGCTACACTCCGTACAAATACCTTCAAAAACGATTTCCTGACACTTAAATCTATACTCCATGTTAACAAATTTCTGTTCTTCAGAAACGCTTTCCTTGCCATTGCCAGTCTATATTTTATATCCTCTCTACTTCGACCATCATCAGTTACTTTGCTCCCCAAATACCAAAACTCCTTTGCTGCTTTAAGTGTCTCAAAATGGTTCAAATGGCTCTGAGCACTATGGGACTTAACATCTGAGGTCGTCAGTCGCCTAGAACTTAGAACTAATTAAACCCAACTAACCTAAGGACATCACACACATCCATGCCAGAGGCAGGATTCGAACCTGCGACCGTAGCGGTCGCTCGGTTCCAGACTGTAGCGCCTAGAACCGCACGGCCACTCCGGCCGGCAAACCTGGTTCCTAAATCTCTGTCTTACCATTATATAATCTATCTGATACCTTCTAGTATCTCCAGGCTTCTTCCATGTACACATCCTTCTTCCATGATTCTTGAACCAAGTGTTAGCTATTATTTGGTTATGCTCTGTGCAAAATTCTACCAGGCGGCTTCCTCTTTCATATCTTACCCCCAACCATATTCACCTACTATGTTTCCTTCTCTCCCTTTTCCTACTATCGAATTCCAGTCACCTATGACTATTGAATTTTCGTGTCCCTTCACTATCTGAATAATTTCTTTTTTCTCATCATTCATTTCATCAATTTCTTCGTCATCTGCAGAGCTAGTTGGCATACAAACTTGTACTACTGTAGTAGGCATGGGCTTCGTATCTATCTTGGCCACAATAATGCGTTCACTATGCTGTTTGTAGTAGCTTACCCGCACTCCTATTTTGTTATTCATTATTAAACCTACTCCTGCATTACCCCTATTTGATTTTGTATTTATAACCCTGATTTCACCCGACCAAAAGTCTTGTTCCTCCTGCCACCGAACCTCACTAATTCCCACTATATCTATCTGTAACCTATCCCTTTTCAAATTTTCTAACCTACCTGCCCGAGTAAGGGATCTGACATTCCACGCTCCGATCCGTAGAACGCCAGTTTTCTTTCTCCTGATAACAACGTCCTCTTGAGTAGCCCCGCCCGGAGATCCGAATGGGGGACTATTTTACCTCTGGAATATTTTACTCAAGAGGACGCCATCATCATTTAATCATACAGTAAAGCTGCATGCCCTCGAGAAAAATTGCGGCTGTAGTTTCCCCTTGCTTTCAGCCGTTCGCAGTACCAGCTCTGCAAGGCCGTTTTGGTTAGTGTTACAGGGCCAGATCAGTCAATCATCCAGACTGTTTCCCCTGCAACTACTGAAAAGGCTGCTGCCCCTCTTCAGGAACCACACGTTTGTCTGGCCTCTCAACAGATACCCCTCCGTTGTGGTTGCACCTACGGTACGGGTATCTGTATCGTTGAGGCACGCAAGCCTCCCCACCAACGGCAAGGTCTATGGTTCAAAGGGGGGGGTTCTTATCTATAAATACCAAAATTAATTATAAAACTATATTTGTTATCTATGAACGTAGTGGAACATTTGACGATCTACAGGAAAGAATCTGAATAATAATAATAAGAGACAGACAAGACCACAGATTAAATGTGCAAACGAAAAAATCACTTTTGCGATCGTATAAGTCGGGTGGACGGTGCTCCGTGGACTAGAAGCATCTTAAATGTATTTATTGTTTCAAAGTTTACTAACAGAGTAACAGTTCCATGACATGTCAATCTCAAAACTATTTCAGAATAGTCCTCATGCCTTCTAAAACTTTAACAAAACGAAAACACTCAGCTGTATACTAGTGAATGCTGTGCCAGACAAAGCGATTTAATGACAAGAAGCTGAGTCAAATGGGGTAAAAAAATAATCTTCAGAATTCACTGTGAAACTTATTGTGGCCCTTAGTCAAAGGATTAACAAAACAAAAAAAGTAAATAAGAACAAGAGTTAGATATGAAAGACGTAAACTGTTGTCTTTGGAATAAGTGTCAGTTACCAGTAGCTGGAGTGTAATGAGTAGAATGAACTCAGAATAATGTGGCCGGTAGATGCGCAGTCATGTGTGTCCCACACATGGGGATAGTGGTACTGGCAAGGGTTGTGGGCAGGTGCTGCAGGGGAAATGACGAGCGCTGGAGGGGAAGAACCGCTCTAAACTTAAGCCTAGGCTCACATTTTTTGTAAATATTAAGCGGGATCTCTCCACCCCACACTTAGATGATGACCATTCAAAACGATCTGTTGTCACCACTATTTTTTTTTAGTGTCTACAAAGAATCCCGCTGCAAATGGAACAAAAGCAGCGATTTATTTTCGTCTGGATTCTTAATAATTTGTAGCTTTCACAAAAATGTCAAGTGTGGCGAATTTTGAGGAAAAGCTACATCTCTTCGTTTCCTATGCTAAAACTTGCTTCTTTTTCCAAAATACGTCAGAGTTTATACAATGTCACCTCACTGTCATGTTCTGAACATGGGCATTTGCGATAGCATTCTAAAACGGTGGTTTATTAAATGAGGAACTGTAGATAAGTAAGGTCAATAGCTTCTGAAAAAGCAAATCCTCTGCACAAAAAATAAATATTTAATGTCTTTACTTATATTGTTCCAAAACTCACAACATTTTTCATTTCGCCGGTTATCGATTGTCCTTAAAAATTACATTCTTTCGGCGAAAAACTCTGTAGTTAGCGGAATAACACGGCATTTACTGAAATTTTGCACAATAACTACACATTTGCCAAAATCTCATTTCGATATCTCAGACCGTTTATGAACTATGAGGAATGTTGAGGATATTTCATTCTGGCTTCATCGCTGGTGTGTGAGATCACAAATGAGATTTCTCGAGATTGGTGACAAATAGAGACATCCATCCAAGTCTAAGGAAAAATTAATTATATTAGCTAAATTTCATATGCAATAACATGTTACGTAATACGCACCGAACGCTCGGCCAACAATTTTGGAGACTGATCAATTTGTTTACCGATAGTTTCAGGATTACACCCGCCTGTGATCGGAAGCTTACATTTCGTATGCACGTTTTCATGTTTTTCATTAACAGAAATTCTTCATTATCTAAACTGCATGTTCAACAACAGTTCACTCAATGTGTGAAAAACTACATCAGCGTGAAGTGATATACAACAGAACGCAGCAAAATTTACAGGTTCACGTTTTCGGCGCGTTGGCACCGTAGTGGAGGTCCTTCGATGACAGCTACAGCTCTAATGATGTAACTCTGCTTCGAAAATGTACACTGGCGAAGTAAACAAAATACTGAAAAGGCTATAGGTCGGACTTAGTAAAACTTTCCTGTTCAATAAACAAAATGTTCAGAGTAGTTCAGTGGAGATATTTTCGACCGGTCGCAACTTGTTTCTCTTTCATTGTTATGTATCTATTCAGCGGCAGACATTATGCTTAAAAATAGTAAACTTGACAGTATTTTCTCTTTTCACAATAACATTAGCCATTGCGCTAACTCACAGTCTCGTTGAAGGCTTGCCGAGAAAGCTCCTGGTGCTCAGGATCCTCCTTGTAGTCGTCCTTTCGCCTGAGATTCAGACCAAACACTTAAGGTCTCACTCGCAGCGTAACGGGAGTAAGAACGAAGTTGGAGCGCGCTGGACTGGAGTCGAAAGTGGAGTGACCGTGGAGATAGTAAGACGAGCCGTTACTCACTGCAACATCCTGGCATTTCTTGTCGCCTTTCCCCTCTTGAATGCAGTGCAGCGCCTTCACAGACCATTCAAGACTCTAGTTGGAGGAATCACAAGGCGAAGATTTTCTGCTATCTTTCTAGAGCGCGCGTAGAGGGCCAATAAAGCTATAAAGCGTTCCACAGAGGGTATATGCACTTGGGGACAGACGCGGAATCATCACACCGAGTCAACTGAACCAAGCGATTCCCGAGGACACGGTCGCGGGCACCGAGTAGTGGCGTGTGACGTCCCACTCGAAAGAGGCCCCACAAACATACATTTGCTTGAATTGCACTTAAAAGGTTTGTATAAAAATCAGACAACGAAATAAAATGAACATGTCATACCATATACTTGGGGGAATAAAGGCGAATCCGAAAAGGTGCCGGAAGTACCCGCCTTCGACTCGTAAACACAGTTGAAAACGACGCTGCAGGTTCTCCAATGTTGCTGTCATGATGTCTGATGCTACCGCCTGGATTTCACGGATGATGTTCTCTCGTAAATCTTCCGAGTTGTGAGGTTTGTAGACCTTGCCCTTTAGGCCATCCCGGAGGAAAAAGTCAGGTGGTGTTAAATCAGGTGACCTTGGGGACCACAATCCTTTTCAAGTAACTGTGACGGGGAGAACCGATTCGACCTAAGCCATAGTCACTCGAGACGTGTGGCATGTGGCTCCAACCTGGGGCTACCAGCTCAGCGTCCAGCTGGTTCTCAAACATTTCGATGTAACCTGCACTTGTCACAGTAGACTCGAAAAAGAATTGATCCGATGATGCGATGCTACGATATTGCACAGAACACACGTACACTCCTGGAAATTGAAATAAGAACACCGTGAATTCATTGTCCCAGGAAGGGGAAACTTTATTGACACATTCCTGGGGTCAGATACATCACATGATCACACTGACAGAACCACAGGCACATAGTCACAGGCAACAGAGCATGCACAATGTCGGCACTAGTACAGTGTATATCCACCTTTCGCAGCAATGCAGGCTGCTATTCTCCCATGGAGACGGTCGTAGAGATGCTGGATGTAGTCCTGTGGAACGGCTTGCCATGCCATTTCCACCTGGCGCCTCAGTTGGATCAGCGTTCGTGCTGGATGTGCAGACCGCGTGAGACGACGCTTCATCCAGTCCCAAACATGCTCAATGGGGGACAGATCCGGAGATCTTGCTGACCAGGGTAGTTGACTTACACCTTCTAGAGCACGTTGGGTGGCACGGGATACATGCGGACGTGCATTGTCCTGTTGGAACAGCAAGTTCCCTCGCCGGTCTACGAATGGTAGAACGATGGGTTCGATGACGGTTTGGATGTACCGTGCACTATTCAGTGTCCCCTCGACGGTCACCAGTGGTGTACGGCCAGTGTAGGAGATCGCTCCCCACACCATGATGCCGGGTGTTGGCCCTGTGTGCCTCGGTCGTATGCAGTCCTGATTGTGGCGCTCACCTGCACGGCGCCAAACACGCATACGACCATCATTGGCACCAAGGCAGAAGCGACTCTCATCGCTGAAGACGACACGTCTCCATTCGTCCCTCCATTCACGCCTGTCGCGACACCACTGGAGGCGGGCTGCACGATGTTGGGGCGTGAGCGGAAGACGGCCTAACGGTGTGCGGGACCGTAGCCCAGCTTCATGGAGACGGTTGCGAATGGTCCTCGCCGATACCCCAGGAGCAACAGTGTCCCTAATTTGCTGGGAAGTGGCGGTGCGGTCCCCTACGGCACTGCGTAGGATCCTACGGTCTTGGCGTGCATCCGTGCGTCGCTGCGGTCCGGTCCCAGGTCGACGGGCACGTGCACCTTCCGCCGACCACTGGCGACAACGTCGATGTACTGTGGAGACCTCACGCCCCACGTGTTGAGCAATTCGGCGGTACGTCCACCCGGCCTCCCGCATGCCCACTATACGCCCTCGCTCAAAGTCCGTCAACTGCACATACGGTTCACGTCCACGCTGTCGCGGCATGCTACCAGTGTTAAAGACTGCGATGGAGCTCCGTATGCCACGGCAAACTGGCTGACAGTGACGGCGGCGGTGCACAAATGCTGCGCAGCTAGCGCCATTCGACGGCCAACACCGCGTTTCCTGGTGTGTCCGCTGTGCCGTGCGTGTGATCATTGCTTGTACAGCCCTCTCGCAGTGTCTGGAGCAAGTATGGTGGGTCTGACACACCGGTGTCAATGTGTTCTTTTTTCCATTTCCAGGAGTGTATCTTTGGTGAATGCAGGGGTCTGTCGACTAGTGCACGTAGATTATCATTACATCACAAACGTGTATTATGAGAGGTTACGTAGCTAGGGTAGAAGGACGGAGCCTCAAAATTACAGACCAATATTCTTAACATCGGTTTGTTGCAGGATTCTCGAACATATTCTCAGTTCGAATATAATGAATTTCCTTGAGACAGAGAAGTTGCTGTCCATGAATTAGCACGGCTTTAGAAAGCATCGCTCCTACGAAACGCAACTCGCCCTTTTCTCGCATGATACCTTGCGAACCATGGATGAAGGGTATTAGACGGATGCCAAATTCCTTGACTTCCGGAAAGCGTTTGACTCGGTGCCCCACTGCAGACTCATAACTAAGGTACGAGCATATGGGATTGGTTCCCAAGTATGTGAGTGGCTCGAAGACTTCTTAAGTAATAGAACCCAGTACGTTGTCCTCGATAGTGAGTGTTCATCGGAGGAGAGGGTATCATTTGGAGTCCCTAGGGAAGTGTGGTAGGTCCGCTGTTGCTTTCTATCTACATAAATGAACTTTTGGATAGGGTGGATAGCAGTGTACGGCTGTTTGCTGATGATGCTGTGGTGTACGGGAAGGTGTCGTCGTTGAGTGACTGTAAGAGGATACAAGATGACTTGGATATGATTTGCGATTGGTATAAAGAATGGCAGCTAACTCTAAATATAGATAAACGTAAATTAATGCAAATGAATAGGAAAAAAAATCCTGTAATGTTTGAATACTCCATTAGTAGTGTACCGCTTGACGCAGTCACGTCGATTAAATATTTGGGCGTAACATTGCAGAGCGACATGAAGTGGGATAAGCATGTAATGGCAGTTGTGGGAAGGCGGATAGTCGTCTTCGGTTCATTGGTAGAATTTTGGGAAGATGTGGTTCATCTGTAAAGGAGACCGCTTATAAAACACTAATACGACCTATTCTTGAGTACAGCTCGAGCGTTTGGGATCCCTATCTGGTCGGATTGAGGGAGGACATAGAAGTAGTTCAGAGGCGGGCTGCTAGATTTGTTACTGGTAGGTTTGATCATCATGCGAGTGTTACGGAAATGCTTCAGGAACTCGGATGGGAGTCTCTAGAGAAAAGGAGGCGTTCTTTTCGTGAATCGCTACTCAGGAAATTTAGAGAACCAGCAATTGAGGTTGACTGCAGTACAATTTTACTGCCGCCAACTTATATTTCACGGAAAGACCACAAAGATAAGATAAGAGAGATTAGGGCTCGTACAGAGGCAAATAGGCAGTCATTTTTCCCTCGTTCTGTTTGGGAGTGGATAGGGAGAGAAGATGCTAGTTGTGGTACGAGGTACCCTCTGCCACGCACCGTATGGTGGATTGCGGAGTATGTATGTAGATGCAGATGTAGAACCACGCCTCATCACTGAACCATGTGTACTGCAATATTCCTGGCTTCTGAGCAATAAATTGGTCAAACCTATGGCAAAACAGAATGTGTTTGTCTTTGGCATTGACATTCAGTTCCTGAACATCTGTAAACCTGTATGGATACATGCAGATTTTCTTTGCAGGTCTGTGGCATGTGCTCCGTGACATTCCAGATTCCTGAGATAAACGTTGAACAGACTTTGCAGGAGATGGCAATCATCTTTGTTTCACGTCAGTTCCTCCAATAATGGCGGCTATCCCCTACCGAGAAGATCCAGTACCGTTCCACAGCACACCATCTTGTATGCAGCATTTAGACGGTACGTGCTCGTCACCAAACCGTCCAACGAACATTCGCTGACATGCCTTAACAGAACAAGTAACCCACTATTGTCTCATAAGACAGAATAGCAATACATTGTCACTAAACATTGAACACAGAGCTACAGCCACAGCGACGCGCGGGAACACACTGTTGCGTCAAACGATGTTGCGTGAAACGTCACAAATTACACTGTGCAATTTCAATGGAATGATTACACATGTTCGTGGCGCCTCTTTGTAGTGGGACACCCTATAAAAAGTCCCACATAGGGTGTATGCATTCGGGGACAATACGGTATCATCACACCGGGTCAGCTGAACCAACCGAATGCGATATCGGCTTCAGCCCGTGAGTGACTGTTTTAAGGACACGATGGCGGGCCCGTCTTTCCTGAGTCACCGTGTTGTGTCGTGTGACGACCTACGTGCGCAGACAGACATATCTATTACTCGGCAAAGCGAAAGGGATATCTGGTAGTAGCAGGAACTCACTTGGTCGCGTCACTAGGTACAGCCAAGCTCCAGTTAAAGTAGAGCATGTTGTTACTTGACAATGAAAGCTTGTTGTGAACAAAGTTACGACATGGACTAAATGTGATATTAGTGCAGAAATTTCTGCTCTGCTATGAACAGTAGAAGGAAATATCAATTTTATGAGACTCCACGGATTATGTAGAACAGCATTGAACTTCAAAGCTAGCAAAGAATCTTAAACACAGAGGATGCGTGAGGCTGGGGACTGGGATCGGAGAGCGGACTGCATGGTGATGTGGATTAAGGTGAACGTAATTTTGTGCATAAAAACGTCTAGAAAGCTTAATAAATTTCTTTATTTATTGTGCCGCTTTGGCTATTGCCATCAACAGTTATCACAAACTTATAGCTAACAAAACAAGGTTGAATGTCAGCGTTAAAAATCTATGCTTAATCGAACTAAGAACGTGTTTTTGAACATGTCGCCACTCCTTTGAGCCAGTTTGTTGTTGTAGATAATGGCGTGCATTTTGTTTTTGTAGATGCTATCTGTTCAGATGTGTTGCGTGTGTGTCTGTGTGCTTATATTCTGTGGATCTGTGTTTATATGTAGGTGTTGCTCTGTTTGTTGGTGTATGTTCGGTGACTCTTTCATCTTGCTTCTAATTTTGTGGTTTAGTTTATTTATCGCGTTTGTTTGTATCCATTCTCAACAGCTATTTGTTTGATTGTATGTAGTTCGCTTTTGTAGCTGACCTAATTTACAGGAGGTTTATTCAACCTGTGTAGCATGTCTCAGAAACCAGATTGTTAATGTGTTATAGGGTGGTTTATGTCTATGGCTGTCGGTGGCTGGGGTGGGTCTAGTGCATAAGGAGAACTGACGTTGGTGGTCGTGTCTGTGTATTGTGTCAAGGAAATTAAACTTTTTAAATTTCTGATTATTTGGTGAATTTTATCTGTGGGTGGATTGTGTTTGTGTCATTGTGGAGCTGTCGTATGTGAGCAAGTTGGCTCTGAGCACTATGGGACTCAACTTCTGAGGTCATTAGTCCCCTAGAACTTAGAACTAGTGAAACCGAAGGACATCACAAACATCCATGCCCGAGGCAGGATTCGAACCTGCGACCGTAGCGGTCCTGCGGTTCCAGACTGCAGCGCCTTTAACCGCACGGCCACTTCGGCCGGCTGTGAGCAAGTGTTTCATCTGGAAGAGTAACATTAGTCATTTTACATTTGAAAAACACGTTATGGACATGAACCACAAGCCAAAAGACATTTGTAGCAACAGCTCTCCAGAGAAGCTTAGAATAAATGAACGCATAGATGTTGGTGAAACTTCACGGAAATATGTTTGGGCGCTACACAAGAAGAATGTGTGTTTGCCCAAGGCCAAACCATATTTCCATAACTATACAGAGCTGCTAAAAATGATTCATTCATTTCCAGACATCTATATTTTCTAAAGTATTGCATGTACAACCGCCGTCAGTCACAGATGTGACTTAAATGCACAATGCATTTCGAGCCCTAGATGGTATATCAATTTGCTTTCCAAATTTTCCTGAAGAAATACAGTCACGGAAGAAACACTGACAGCAGTGGATAAAATTACGAAGCATAAATATGACTGATTCAAGAATAGAACTGTAAATTCAACACATTTAAGTTGTGCCCATCAGTTGGCGTTATGAGAGCAGTGCCTTGACAAAATCAAATGCGTGTGAATTCCTAAGGGACCAAGCTGCTTAGGTCATCGGTCCCTAGACTTACACCCTACTTAAACTAACTTTAACTTTGGTGAGAACAACACACACACCCATGCTCGAGGGAGGACTCGAACTCCGGCGGGAGGGGCCACGGAGTCCGTGACATGACGCCTCAAACCGCGCGGCCACTCCGCGCGGCAGTGCCTCGACAAAACGAATACAAAGCAAAAAAATGAACATTTTGCCTCGGAGCTGATATTAACGACGATGCGACCTTCGGTTAACCTAGGAAGGTTAATCCACACAAGCTGAGAGTCTGGGGCACTGAAAATCCTCATGCAGTTGTGGCACATGAACGATTTTCGCCCAAGGTTAATGTTTTATGTGCAGTGTCACAGACGAAGCTGTATAGGCCGTTTTTCTCCTGTTGAAAACTATGATGGATATCTCTTACCTTGGTATGTTGCAGTTGTGGTTGTTTCCACAACTGACTGCTGATTCCGAGAACTTAATCTGCTAACAAGATGGATCACCGTCTCATTGTAGCATCGATGTTCGTTGCTAACTAAACGACGAACCTCCGCATCGGTGGTTTGGACGTAGTTGTGATGAAGGTTCTGTGGCTCTGTTTTCTTGGCCCATTAGATCGCCTGACCTAGCGCCCCGTGGCGTTTCTCTTTGGGGCTACATTAAGGACCGTGTTTACGTACTCCCAGTGCCAGTAACACTAGAACAAGTCAAGGACGCATCAGTATTTCTGTGATGACCACTGACAGGATGTTGATGCATAAGGCATGGAACGAAATTGACTACCGCTTGGAAGTGTGTCGTGTGACCAAGGACGGAACTGTGGAAAATTTGTGTAGTGCAGAATGCAAACTTAGTGAGTTTATGCATCAGTAACATTTGAACATGTCATGCTTTGGAAAACAAGGAGCTTTGGAAGCGAATGAATCATTTATAGTAGCCTTGTACATTGTGAAACAAACGCGAGAAAAAGCAGAGTTTCAGCCACAAGATGAAATATCTGTACTTAACTTTGGTGAAACATGAAGTAAAAACTCAGGTCGAGGAAAACAGTCATACTAAAATTTGTACTGGAGAGATAAAAGTTATATTAGGTCCTACCTCAAAATATGTTTTAGAGTAGACATGATACACTAACGAAAACAATAATAAAAGCTACAAAAGAAGGCAAAAAGCCAGCCCAAAGGCAAGTAACTATAAAAATCATTTAAAATTACAATGAAATGAACACCCTTAGCTGCTTACAGGCGTTGACATACGTCAACGGGGACAGATGAAAAAGTCACGGCTCCCGCGAAACACATATTCTCAACGTAGGGTCCCGCTCTACATTCGTAGTGCCCCCGCCCATTATACTTATTACTCGCGGCGCGTTGCCGATTCCCGTAAGAGTTCGGGCACTGTTTGTGCATTCGCACAGAAGAAGAAGATGGTCAAGTGGCCGGTGAGCCTTAACTGTATATTTACTAAGATGGTAACTGTTCTTTCGGACATCTCTGAAAGAACAAATACCATCTTAGTAAAAATCACTTGAGTTTATCTGACGTGTTGCTCATTACTTTGCATTATCAAATGTCATATGAAGCATGTTAGTTTAAGTAGTGTGTAAGTCTAGCGACCGATGACCTCTGCAGTTTGGTCTCTTAGGACTTCACACACATTTGAACATTTCGCCGGCCGCAGTAGCCGAGCGGTTCTAGGCGCCTCAGTCCGGGACCGCGCGGCCGCTACGGTCGCAGGTTCGAATCCTGCCTGGGGCATCTATGTGTATGATGTCCTTAGGTTAGTTAGGTTTAATTAGTTATAAGTACTAGGGGACTGATAACCTCAGATGTTAAGTCCCATAGTGCTTAGAGCCATTTTGTTGAGCATTTTGAAGCATAAATATTATTTTTTTCTAGTGAATCCTGTCATAGTGTTGCAACATTTTCTGTCTATCGGTGGACCTACGTTGAATGCTTACCTTATGGGAATTCGGTACCAGTGAGGAAATTGCAGCATTGCTGGTATCCCAATGCTGTTTAAGTTAGTTACATGATTCGCCTGCCATAATGCTTCACGGGAAGAATGCACCATTGCAATATGTCACCTAAGTCCTATGGCTCAGTCGCCGCTATAAAATTACGAACAAAGAACAGCTTTCTGCAGATGGACTTCGTGTTACTAAAGAGGCCATGTAAGGTGTTCGCAGTGTTTCCTGTTTACGATGTCACCACCAACGTCACTAATTCCATGAAACGAAGTGCGCCTTTTCTAAACGATTAATATTCTTAGAAAGTTTCGATGCTGTGTCTTTAATATCTACAGTTTCTGGAATTCCTGTCTTATTCCATTGGTAATAGAGGTGAAGGCCAGCCAGACACGTGGAATAATTTGATTTCTTTTTAATAGATTGATTGTTCAGACTGAAGAACGCACGCAGATGCTGGCTCGAATGGGGGCCGGGTGGAGACAAAGATGCGAATTTTTGGCAACTCTTTAACTCCGCATGAATTTATCGCCGAATTAGTGGAGTATTGACACCGACTTCTCTATACACCTACCAGGAACAAAGCAGTTCTCTGTCATGTGTCATACCAGTGTCGATAGCAGTGATACAACAGTTAAATGCGCCACAGGATTTACTTTCCTTGACTAACTTCTGTAACGTCTTTAGTACAGAAGCATACTGGCACCTACGAAACAAATTATTTGCTTTTTTCTTTTTTTTTAAAAAAAAACTTCTTTATTCAGAACAACGTTCATCACACATCAATAACCCACTAACTAACTAATTAGTGGCCCCTACAATTTACTACGATGCCACATGCAGATAAATACAGTATACAGTAGTGTTTCATTAATTCAAATGGGCAAGCTAGCTACATTATTTACTCTGCTGGGAACTACCAGTTATATTACTGTTCTACTGCACTACATTACTGCAGTGTTACAGGTGTGCCAGCACGAGTATAAACCTACTTTTGAGGCTGTGCCCTCCGAGCTAACCCCAGTGGGCATGCCCCTAGAACTGTATTATCGCTGCAGGATCCTAAATTATTAATATAAAGAAATTTATTTCTACTAAACTACATATATGACTAGCTATCTTAATAATCTAGCACAATGCCCTTCATGGATGTGAGACGCACCTCCTTCCTAGTCCGTGACGTAGCGGATTCCGACCGTAACGGCGGTCTGCCAGTCCAGGTCCTGGGGGTATAGGGTAGGTGCGTAGTTACTTCTTTTGGCAAATATTTACTTTCATAGATTATCCTTCAGACATTCCCTTAATGTCTTGGTGGAAACCTAGTTAGCAAAACTGTTGAGGCTCTCAAAGGTATTCCGCTATCTTAATAGGTGATAATTGTCGTGATTTGGTAGCTGTTGCCGCCAGGCATTTAGGCCAGATGCGATTTGATGGAAGGTTTATTAACATACCGAACTTAGTACGTCGTCAGAAGCGAAAGTAACACCCCGCGAAACACAAGGGTCTGTAAAATGAACATTACTAGACACTATACACGGGTAATCGCACTTATTTACCTCCTCCGAAGGACAGCTTATCAATTGTGTTGTACCTAGGATAGCAATTTAACGGCTACTGTGCTACACACGCTGTCGTGAATCATTACACTTTCAATAACAACAAAGTAACAAGATTTTAAACGGATTTTTTTCCCTGCGGTTGGCTACTGCACCTACGAAGTAGTAAAACTAAATTTGTCTTATAGAAATCATTTATTACATAGAAAACACACATCGTAAGACAAATTCAGTATGTTTATTCCATTTCTCTGTTTTTGTGCAAGTTTTGTTCGCTAGCGTGTGAACAGAGGAGATGTTGGATTTTTATTTTATGTCTCAGCAAGCTGTGATCAGAGTAAAGAAGTTCACAACTCGCAATGATAGGAGTGGAGCATCAGTTCCGGATTTTTTTGGTAACCTAAGGAAATCTTCTGAAAACTTTGCTCGGAGCCGGGGGATTGGGGCCATTTTCAATTTATTTCTGGTACAGTGTTGTACTCGATATAATACGAAGTCCTTGCTCACGCTTGAGTGAGGGAATGTGTGTGTTCCTTTGTCACTGAGCTGAAGGACGTTAATGTTGCAGCACCATGAAAGAGGCATGAGGTGTACAGCATCCTTGGATAATATTTCAACGCAACCGTTCCAATTAGGTAGAACTAACGCCTCCTACGTTCTATATACTATATAACGAAAAATTACGCTGCGGATTTGTCTTTTAAAAATGTAAGCTATACAGGGTGAAAAGTATTTAAACCGACAAACTCTGGGCAGTTGTAGGGGACATCAAAACAAATATTTTTCCCTAGTGTCATTTTTTCCTATGAGGATTATTTAAACCGGTGGAGGCCGTATTACGCTGTTCAGTTGTTAGAGGCCGTATTACGATCTTCAGTTGTAGGCAACTGCTGTCCACCAGTGCAGTAGTGCATTGTCTCTGTTTACTGATGTAGCGATAAACCTGGAGTGAGTACACTGATATGGTTGGTGCGTACTACGTAGCGCACCACAACGGAGGAGTTGCACAGCGGATTTATCAACAACAATATCCTAATCGCCGAATCCCGCATCATACGACCTTTGCTGCTGTGTGCCAACGTCTGCGTGAGACCGGGTCATTTGGCAGATTACCTGGACAGGGATGCCGTCGCACGATAAGAACGCTGCAAGTTGGGGAAGCTGTCTTGCAGCATGTGGAGCGGGATCCTTCAATCAGCACTCGTGAAATTGCACGTAACATGGGGACGAATCAGATGAATGTAAGAACAGTCCTCCGAGAGCAATTGTTAATTCCATTTCACTTACAGTGTGTCCACAACATGGAACCAGTTGATCATCCACCCAGAGCATAGTTTTCGCAGTGGTACCTGGAACTGTGTGAAATTCATCTTACATTTCCATCCTCTGTCTTGTTTACGGATGAAGCAACGTTCAGGGGTGATGGAGTCTTCAACATGCACAATTCGCATGTTTGGAGTGAGGATAACCCACATGCCTCAGTTACTAGCGCTCATGAAGTGCGGTTCTTCGTTAATGTGTTGGTCAGTGTTCTTGGGGACTGTTTAATTGGGCCGTATCTGCTACCTAGTTGTTATCTCTTGGTCATAAAAAAGGAAAAGTGTTTGTTGGTTTAATTAATTTGTCGCCAGAGAAATCTTCCTCTACCGGTTTAAATACTCCTCATAGGAAAAAATGACTTTAGGGAAAAAGATTTCTTTTGATGTTCCCTACAACCTCCCAGAATTTGTCGGTTTAAATACTTTTCACCCTGTATATTATAACTTGCAGTATGCTGTTTCCGGGCAACGGCGCATTGAAGATTTATGACAAACATGTTACCCTTAGTGTTAAATGTCAGTTACAGACGCATCAACGATATAAGCCCTCAAGATACACTATGGTATTGAAGAAAAACGACCAAACTGGTCTGACTATGACATGAGTTACAGTGTCGAAGGAAGTGGATTCGTAGCTTCGCGTATTGCTATGTGCTAATATTTTTTCTTCATCTTAGCATTCTTAACACATTCTGGGACTTTCTTATGAGTGTAATACAAGTAACAAAATTGTTAAGGCTTTCGTGACCACTTGTTGACAAATGAAAGACCGTTGCAAGTAGCAAGAGGAGAACCCCACAAGAAATGACCAACGGAAAGCCCTTGGACTTTGAGCCGCCTGGTAAATATAGACTGAGGACACGAGCTTGACTCTAGTCCGCCACCAACAACGGACGGTGAAGCTTTGACAGTGCCAGGCACTCTTGCTGGTGAAACGTCAGAAAAATCATAAAACAAACGTCTGCTGAAGAACCCGAGACAGAAGCTAACAGGCAGTTTGTTAATACAAGGAAGTTCCACAAAATTGAATGTTATTTATATTTCAGGCGGATTAGGTAGAAAGCTTAAATTGCTGTCAGAAATATTTAGCTGTTTGAGAACAGGTGCCGGCCGAAGTGGCCGTGCGGTTAAAGGCACTGCAGTCTGGAACCGCAAGACCGCTACGGTCGCAGGTTCGAGTCCTGCCTCGGGCATGGATGTTTGTGATGTCCTTAGGTTAGTTAGGTTTAACTAGTTCTAAGTTCTAGGGGACTAATGACCTCAGCAGTTGAGTCCCATAGTGCTCAGAGCCATTTGAATTTGAGAACAGGTAGGGAGAACAGTTTCTGCGCATGCGCGAAGTAAGCTGCTTCTTACGTCACTTCTGTTTGGAACAGATGCGTGTTATAGGTTTAACGTTTTGTTACCAGTGACCGCTGCCGCGCTTAGTGGATATGCGGCTTAACGACAACACTGGTAACATGAGGGACACCGCATTGCCCTTTCAAACCATTACTGGTTCTACGTGCAGCACCATGCTGGATGTGTGCAGGCAATGAAAAGAACGAACGTTGCCAGAATTCATTGCATATGTCCTCTAAATTTTGCGTTATCATTTGTGGTCCAATTGCGTAACCAACACGACAACCTCTAACTCACAAAGCGGGCAATTTTGACAGCTGCCGCTACATGTTTTACCTTTTAAGGCCAGTGGCTGTGTCTGATAGTCGAGGTATGTAGGGCATTGTCTTTCAGCAAGATAACGCAGGACTACATCTTGACTGTGCTGTCCTGGCTTACATCGATGCGGAGAGTGTTCGACTGCAGTCCTGGCCAGTTGCTTCTCCAGATCTCTCACCCAATGGAAACACCTGGTCGTTGGTTCCCGAGGGAGCGACACGTGACAAATCGCCAACCACTAATCTGGGGTGGAGTTGAAGCAACATCGACGCCTGTGAGAAAGAAAGGCCGCAGCTCTTACGTCACAGCACGTGACACGACACGTGGCATGAATGCCAGCAGCCATCTCTGGCAGGCAGGCAGTGAGTCACTATTTCAGCAAGGAAACTCATGACAGATAACACCTTCAATGTGTATCTTGTCACTGATGTATTGATTTCCTGTGGGCTTTGCACCGAGCCGAGCTTTCGTGAAGTATGACGGACAAGGCGACTAGAGTGACGTCACAAGTCGTTGTGGGGCCCGTATTTCTCGTGGGCTCCGAGCAGCATAGAATGACGTACGTGTATCTGTCATCCAAGCTTGCTTACAGTCGATGAGGAGCCTGGTGGGAGCCGTTGATGCTACCATAGGTTACAGCGCTGTGTCGTAAATTTCGCACGCTATGTAGGGAAACACGGGGCCGAGCGGGATAGCGGAGACTGGAGAATGCAAAAACCTATTGTAGTGACCTTTAACTATCTCTCTGAACGGAAGGGAATGTACGACAGCAATTTCGACTTGGTTTGGTTGTCCTTCACGTTCCCAGATGTGTTTGTTTATAAATTTTGGAAGGAAACAGAGATAAACCGTTAAATGTTAATTTACCCCCTTAAATGACACGTAATCCTAAAGTACATGCCATTTGCTATACATTAGTTAAATAACACGTTTAAATCTGTCAGTTGTTATGCCCCGCAAAAGTTGTTAACCCAAAATGCGCCCTTGGGGCGGTATGCATCAGGGCAGAATGGGAAAGCGTCCCGTTTTGCCCTGTTCTTCTTTGATGCAGTTACATTTCAAACTATGCACTTCTTTTAATTTCCTTGCTTTTCCAGATGGTATCAGCCTACATTAGTAAGACTGGTAGACAGCAGTTACATATTAAATCAACGGAAATGTCAGCTTCACGCATCTTATCTTTTAAAATGGAAGTTTTAAAAGCATCTGACGTTGGTAAGATACTCTCGTAATGGTAAGAGTAATCCCAACTACATAGTTGACAAATCAGATGGGAAATTTAAAAATATGTTCACTGCAGAGCAAGAAGACTAGCTTGTAGGGTACATGAGGTGAATCAAGAGCAGACCTTTTAGTCGAACTATGACACACCTCATTGTCAGATCATTGACCTATGAACCAGAAGAAAGGAATAGCTTAGAACACAGATTTCACAAAGATACTTGTCTGAGCTGGTTCATAGCACTTACTACTACGCAACCTATGTTGTTTATTAGCAAGCCAGAAAATACATTTGGTGCACGAGCGTTGGCATTCAGTTAAGTAACAGTAACAGAAATAGTAATTGGTATTGACATTTTAAATACCTGTAAATATTTGAAAATGACATGGCGGAATTTTATTGTTGTTAACGATTTTTCATGATTTCATGTTGCTGTTCGATTAACAACTTAACGACTTAGTTTTACGATGATATTCCTAATAATTTCAACGTTTATGCAATAATTTCAGCAAAATTACCATAGCCCAATCTGTCCCTTGGGAGGAGCCAAACGGGAAACCTGGAAGTGTTTCTTTGAAAAACTGTAAAAAATACAGAACACAGTTTTGTGTGATTTTCAGGTAAGATAGATTATACTAGAAGGTGATTTTTTGTACCTTTAGGAAGTGTTTTCTTGTGCTCCTTTCCTTTAAAAAACATTAAGTATCCCGTCTCGCCGAGAGTTCTCTCACCCCCAAATCACCTGCATCTGTAATCACGTGTTTTTCCTACAAAGAGTATGTTCTGTATGCGCACAATAACTGAAGTTTCATCCTTTGCTATTCTTCTTGACATTGTAACTTTAATTGGCAGCAATGTATTTTAGAAGCCTCTTGTGACTCTTTAGGAAAGAACAGTTTACCAATGTCTATAATATGTCAAAAGATATTTGAAGGTGAGAAAGGTAAGCGGTCAAGAACTTAAGTGGGTTTCTGAGATTGTGGGCTATGAAGATGTTTACAGGAAGGCCGTGACATTATAAAATTCTTATGATGATCGGAAAGTTCTGCAGATGTCGTTTAATCGTGAAAAGATTGTCACGCACGTAAGAAAAGCAATTACGAAACATTGGGGTTTAGAGGCGCGGTGACGATAAGGTTATTAGAGACGAAGTGCAAGAAGCTCTGGGGAGGCATTTAGAAGAAAGTAGATTGTAGTTATTTTCAAAAGGATCATCCGGCAACTGCTTAAACGACTTAGGGAAGCATGAGAGCGGATTGTCACACAGGGATTAGGGTAACTGGCAACCAATCGACTATTCAAGTTGATTTTTAGAATTTGATTCTGGTGACTTCGCATCGGGTTTTCGGAAAAAGTCATCCACGCCTATCCGAAGATAGCAAGGGAAGGTAAGTGCGAGTCTTATCGCACAATCGGCTTAACATCTCAGGTATCCAAGTTACTGACGGGAATAATATGTAGAAAAATGGAGAAGAAATTCGACGATCTGTTAAATGACGATCAGTTTCGCTTCAGGAAAAGTAAGGGCACCGGACAAGCTGGTCTGACGTTGCGTTTGATAATGGAAACAATATTAAAGGAAAATTGAGACGTCTTCATAGAATTTCAGTAATGTACAATTTGGGCAAGATATTCGAAATTCTCATGAAAATGGGTGAAAGCTATAGGGAAAGACGCGTACCACACAACATATACACGAACAAAGAGGTAAAACTAAGAATCTAAGGCAAAGAGTGGAGAGCTTAGATTAGAAACGGTTTAGGACAGGGATTGTAGTCTTGCACACCTACTGGTCAGTTGATGTATTAAAGAAACAATGACGGACATGAAAGAAACGTTCAGGACTGGGACTAGAATTCAGCGCAAAAGGACATCTCTGATACCCATTCCAGTCACATTAATGTGACTGCTGCCCGTCTTCAACGTCAACGCCGCGCGGGATTAGCCGAGCGGTCTTGGGCGCTGCAGTCATGGACTGTGCGACTGGTCCCGGCGGTGTTCGAGTCCTCCCTCGGGCATGGGTGTGTGTGTTTGTCCTTAGGATAATTTAGGTTAAGTAGTGTGTAAGCTTAGGGACTGATGACCTTAGCAGTTAATTCCCATAAGATTTCACACATTTTTTCAACGTCAACGCGTAATAACCACTGACAGACGGTAGGTGGCAGTGCTAGCAGTGGAGGGTATATAAAGCGGGGGACGAGGGAAACACAGCAGTCGTTGTATTAATGCGGGAATAGAGCGATTTATCTGATATCGAAAAGGATATGATAATTGGTTTTTGGGCCAAGTGTGAAATTATTTCCAAAACGGCTAAATTTGGAAATTTGTTCTTGTGTCACCATGATTAAAGTGTACCGTGCATGGCAAAACTGAGCTATGCAAAACCTGCGCTGGAGCGATTGTGGTGCACCATGGGCCATAGATGAAGGGGATAACGATGGCTGCGGAGATGGAATAGACGTGCAACTGTTGAGCAGCTGACCGCGCAGAAGAACCGAGGGGCTACCAACGACCGTTCAGCGAATTTTCTGCATACGGCCCTCTGCAGCAGGTTCGTGGTTCATACAGCCATGCTGACAGCTATTCATCGGCAAAGAACGCAACTGGGAGTCCACTGAATGGTGACAAGTGGCCTTTTCAGATGAATCACATTTTATGCTCCATCGGACACTTGCCAGTTGGCGTGTACGGCGTGCAACGCCTGAAAGCAAACACCCTGTAACACTCGGCGAAAGAATCCAAGCTGGAGGAGGGAGCGTTATGTTCAAAATGTTCAAATGTGTGTGAAATCTTATGGGACTTAACTGCTAAGGTCATCAATCCATAAGCTTACACACTACTTAACCTAAATTATCCTAAGGACAAACACACAGCACCCATGCCCGAGGGAGGACTCGAACCTCCGCCGGGACCAGCCGCACAAGTCCATGAGGGAGGGTTATGGCCTGCGGAATGTTTTCGTGGTATTCCACGGATGTTCTCGCCATTCTGGAAGGCACAATAGATCAACGCAGGTATGCATCAATCCCTGGTGACCATGTCCACTCCTACATGCAGTTTGTTTCTCCTCGGTACGATAGTGTCTACCAGCAGTGCACTGCAAGGTGTCACACAGCTCGCAGCGTGCGTGCGTGGTTCGAAGAATACCAGGGTGAGTTTACCGTACTCCCCTGGCCTCGAAGCTCCCCGAAAATAAAGCCAGGAGACGGTCTGTGTGGCAACTTCGATCGGGGTTTTCGCGCCATGATTATCAACCAAGAAACGTAGCGCAGCAGCTGGCCACGGCAATGAAGACGGCATGGCTCAGCAACCCCGTCGGTACCTTCCAGAATGGAAATGGAAGTGAGCGTTTGCCATCATTGGCGGGGAGACCTCTTCGGGGCAGGTCCGGCCGCCTTGTTCCAAATCTTATAACATTCGATGCCACATTGGGCGACCTACACCCCGGATGTGGATGAAATGATGATGGAGACAACACAACACCCAGTCCTCGAACGGAGAAAATCCACGGCGCAGCCGGGAATCGAACCCGGGCCCGTAGGACGGCAATCCGTCATGCTGACAACTCAGTTATCGGCGTGGACCTTCCAGAATGTCACTGAATCTCCTCCTGTACATCTACGCTGTAAAATGTCGTTATCCAAGATTCAGAAATGTGATCATATTCATGAGACTAGACGGTGTATAATCTTACAGTCTGAAATAATTTAAACAATTCTGACCAAAACAACAAGTTAAAAGTGAAATTCATGAGAGAACTGGCAGGAAATTTTGAAATAAAATCATGAGTAAGACAAGGAGATGGCTTATCACCCGTAATTTTTAACTAATATTAGAGAAATTGGTTAGAGAGTGGAGGAAGGCTATAAATACTAAGGATGTGCAACGAGGAACAAAGCCAAACAACATCACTGTAGAACGTCTAGCAATTACAGTTAGCGTAACACTTATTAACAGACTCACTAGAAAGTGAACAAGAACAAATCACAGAACAACAACGGCAAACAACAGAAGTATAGCTCCCATTATAATCTGAAATCAAACAGTTCATGACAAACATCAATAATGCAACTCATAAGCTTAAACTAAATAACAACACAATAAATAAAATAGACTGCCGGCCGGGGTGGCCGAGCGGTTCTAGGCGCTACAGTCTGGAACAGCGCGACCGCTACGGCCGCAGGTTCGAATCCAGCCTCGGGCATGGGTGTGTGTGATGTCCTTAGGTTAGTTAGGTTTACGTAGTTCTAAGTTCTAGGGGACTGATGACCTCAGATGTTAAATCCCGTAGTGCCCAGAGCCATTTATAAAGTAGACTGTTTTAAATATTTAGGAGAATGGATATCAAACAACATAAAGGTAATACAGAAATAGAAACTGGAACATATAAAATGAAGAGGTCCATTTAGATGACAAGAAACATATAAATTAAAAATACTTTATCGTGGAAGACGAAACTGAAACACTATACACAGTGGTAAGACAGGAATACTCTACACAGTGAAAACTCTTAAACCGACTATGAAGAGAGAGCTCGACGAATTAGTAAAATTGAAAGTAGAATCCTAAGAAAAATACTAGGACCCAAAAGCAGCAGTGAATCAGAGTACAGATTATCATCTAATGCAGAACGAAATCCGATGGTTGGAAAGTTAACAGATGTAATGAGAAAAAGGTAATTAAAATTCGATGGGCACAAATGCGCTATGAATAATGGTAGAATAACCAAACAGTATTTTGCCTTACTAAACAATTACAAATACAGAATTACATGGCTGGAAGTTCACAAGATGCAAGAAGCGACTACGCGAGTAGCGGGGTGCTGTGTAGAGGTGATGGACGGTTTGTTTTAGATTAGAGGGTCTCGGGAAAATGCAGAAAGGACCTCAGTTTGCCGGCCGCGGTGGCCGAGGGGTTCTAAGCGCGTCAGTCCGGAGCCACGCGGCTGCTACGGTCGCAGGTTCGAATCCTGCCTCGGGCATGGATGTGTGTGATGTCCTTAGGTTAGTTAGGTTTAAGTAGTTCTAAGTCTAGGGGACTGATGACCTCGGATGTTAAGTCCCATAGTGCTCAGAGGCATTTGAACCATTTGACTTCAGTTTCAAACACAGGAACGAACACAGTAGTTGTAAACTGCCGTAGCTGTGATGGAGAAGAATCAGAGCTCCAAGTGCTTACAGAAAACATTGAATCTCACATAATTATAGCACGGAAAGCAGGCTTAAACCAGAAATAAGTTCAGCCGAAATTTTTGCAAAGGGCTTAACCGTGTTCAAAAAGGATAGATTAATTGCGGTTGGTGGTGGAGTATTTACTGCTGTCAGAAGTAGTTTACTTTGTAGTGAAATTGAAGAAGATAGTTCCTGTGAGCTAGGATGGGTGGATATTATACTTCATAAGCGAAATCAGTCGATAATTGGTTCATTTTACCGGCTCTGCGATTCCGTTGATACAGTTGCTGAACAGTTCAAAGAAAGCTTGAGTGTCATTTCAAATAGGTACTCCATTCATACAATTATAGTTGGTGGTGACTTCTATCTACTCTAGAGATGCTGCCGAAGATACATATTTAAAGTTGGCGGTAGGCATAAAACGTCGCCCGAAATAGTACTAAATGCACTATGAGAAAATTTAGAACAACTAGTTCAGTAGCCCACTTGAAGTGTAAATGGTTGTGAAAACATATTTGACTTCTTAACAATAAATAATCCATACTAAACAGGGCCCATCATGGCACATACATGGATTACTGGTCAGAAAATTTTTGTAGTTGAACTGAGTGTGGTAACATCCAAACCCACCAAAAATAAACACAAAATACATCTATTGAAAAAAAGCAGATAAAATTTCGCTTGATATCCTCCTAAGAGAGTGTCTCCACAACTTCCAATCTGACTATTCAAGCGTAGACCATATAAGATTTAAATTCAAAGAAATAGTGTCGACGGCAATGAGAGAAATATACCAAATAAATTAATAAGAGATGGAAACTGATCCCCCATAGTACACCAAACGGTTTAGAACACTTGCAGAAGCAACGACAAAAGCATGCCAAATTTAAAAGAACAGTAAATCCCCAAGATTGACGAAGTTTTACAAAAGCGCAAACTTCAATGCGAGATTCTTTTTAATAGTTTCCACAGCAAAACCCTGTCTCGAAATCTGGCAGAAAACCCGAAGAGATTCTCGTAGTACATAAAGTGCACCAGTGGCAAGACGCAGTCAATACCTTCGCAGCGCGATAGCAGTGGTGATGTTATTGACGACAGTGCCGCTATATCAGAGTTACTAAACACAGTTTTCCGAAATTCCTTCACAAAACAAGACGAAGTAAATATTCCAGAATTCATATCGAGAACAACTGCCGACGTGAGTAGCTTAGAAGTAGACATCCATGATATAGTGAAGCAGATTAAAACTCTTAAGAAGACAATGCCTCCGGTCCAGATTGTGTACCAGTCAGGTTTCTTTCAGACTATGCTGATTGCTAAGTATGAAGAATTAAGTCATATGCAACCGCTCGCTCGTTGAAAGATCCGTATGCGAAGACTGGAAAGTTGCACAAATCACACCAATACCCAACAAAGAAAACACGAGAAATCCGCTGAATTACAGACCCATACCACTACTGTCGATTTTCAGTAGGATTTTGGGACATATACTGCGCTCGAACATTATGAATCACTTCGAAGAAAACGATTTATTGAGGAAACAGACAACGCGGATTCAGAAAACATCGTTCTCGTGAAACACTACTACCTCTTTATTCTCACGAAGTAATTAGTTCTATCCACAGGAGACGTCAAATTGATTCCACATCGTTAGATTTCCAGAAGGCGTTTGACACCGTACCTCACAAGCAACTTCTAATTAAACTGCATGCCTATGGGGTATCGCCTAAGTTGTGTGACTCGAATGTGATGACGGAAAGTCAGGGTAATACAGAAATAATGTCTGGCGTTCGACAACGAATGATATAGGCCCTCTGTTGTTCTTAATCTACATAAGCGATTTAAGAGACAATCTGAGCAGCCCTGTTAGATTATTTGCAGATGATGCTGTCATTTACTGTCTTGTGAAGTCATCACTTCATCGAAACGAATTGCAAAATCATTTAGACAAGATATCTGCCTGGTGTAAAAAGCAGCAGTTGACTTTAAGTAGTGAAAAGTGTGAAGCCATCCAGTTGAGAACAAAAAGGAATCCACTAAATTTCGTTTACACGTTATCCCACACAAATCTAACTCAGCTAAATTCTTATGGATTACAATTACGAATATTTTAGTTGGAGGAATCACATAGTTAATGTTGCGAGAAAAGCAAACCAAAGACTGCGATTTATTGGCAGAACACTTAGAAAATATAGCAGGTCTACTAAAGAGACGGCCTGCACTACGCTCATTCACCCTCTTCTGGAATATTGCTGTGCGGTGAGGGATCAACATCAGATAGATTGACGGAGGACATCGAGAAAGTTCAGAGAAGGGCAGCTCGTTTCGTATTATCGCGAAATAGGAGAGGGATGTGATACACGAATTGGGGTGGCGTTTTTCGCTATGGAAGGACCTTCTCATGAAATTTCGATTACCAACACTCTTCTCAGAGTGTAACAATATTTTATTAACTCCCACCTACATAGAGAGAAATGGTCATCATAATAAAATAAGAGAGTCAGAGCTCGCACAGAAAGATGTAAGTGTTCGTGTCCCCGCGCGCTGTTCAAGAGAGGAATGGTAGAGAAGTAACTTAGAGGTGGTTCGCAGATCCCTGTGCCAAACACTTAATTGCGAATTGCAGAGTAATCACGTAGAGGTAGATGTAAACAGAAATAGGAAGAGATATCGAAAATGCGAGAGTCGATATGATCACATTCAGAAACTGAACAATTTTTAAAGAAACAGTAGACAAGTCAGGTTCCCAGGACAGGAAGAAATCAAAAAATAAGATAGATACAAAAAGAGAAGGAACAACATGGAAAAGATAATTTGAAGGAATATATGAGCATTAAGTTCCATGTAAACCGCTAATGAAATGTATGCTCTAAGCATTTGTTTGCGAGATATAGCGCACTTTGTTTCTAGTTTAACGAGTTAATATTTTACAGAATTTCTATTACACTCGCTTGCTATCTATAATATGTTACAATACACTTCGTCCTTCTGTTGAAAACATTGCCAAACTAAATAACCGTACCTGATTCAGTGTATGTCGTACATATACGTTATTAAATACTTTTAGCTTCGAAAATGAGAGCTCAACTTTTTCAACGGCCACAGGTTCCTAGAGACATATCAACAGAGTTATGCATATGGTGAGGTACCACGTGTTAGCTCTACGACAAACAGTTCCGATGAATTTCTTACCATTATCACTGCACTGTATGCGTCTGCAACTAGAGCCATTATTTAAGACAAGGTATATAGTTGCGAATAAATGATGTTAATTATTGGATGAATAAAGTGTCATTACAAGTTTAGTCAAGGCTATGTAAGCCTTCTTTATTGTTGTTATTCGTCTTTCACAGTTGTTGATACTTCCATCCAGCAGTCTGTGGAATGATCCCTTATGTCAGTAGTGTTCCTAAAAGTTCAGGTCAGCTCAGATGTCAAGTCTTCAGATATTATCTAGATATTGATTCTTTCTACTGCTTTACGTGGAATAACAAAGAGGTAGGATTAAGTTATGTTTTTAAGACCTATCGCTACATTTCGTTCGTTACACACAAGAATTATATAAATGACTATCTCTTCAAGTGCATGAATGGTATCGTATATGCCATCCCAACGCATTGAATTTAATGTTTTATTGGGCTACCTTGGGAGAACTCGCGGAACAATTTTTAAAATCCTTCTGTCGCAGCATTATGTGGCCAAAACGTTTGTAGATATTCCAGGATAAAAAGCTGTTTCTTGATTAGCCCCTACAGTACTTTTAAGAACTAAATCTAAGTTTTCAATTGATTCTTTTTCACACATCATTAGATGCGACAGTCAAGACCACAGCCCTGGCCGCAACCTTTGCACGCATCATAGCCCATTCATTCTATAGATTCAGTTAACTGACGTTCGAGCAATATTGCAGATTGGCCTTTGACGAGGGTGAAGGAGGTACATGATTCATGTCTCTTTACCTCTGAAGGATTTTGCTGAACCGTCTTGAACTATCTGAACATGGTGAAAAAGTTCACTTTGCAGATGGATTTTACTAATTTCCACTTTTCCTTTCCATTTTAATTTTTTCTTTCTGTTTTGTCCTTGGGTCTCCCAAATGCCTCAGCCTAGTTACACCCTGCTATCGTCGCTGGACGATTTCCACAATTACGTAGTGATTATTTTCCGCACGTCCTCTAAGAGTAAACAACGTGTCGCAGTTCTCAACAATACAGGGGTCCCTCTGGCTGCCCACGCCGTTGCTTAGCATTGGTTCCAAATGAGACAGCTGGTGAGCAGCCTGGATGCATCCACCCTCAGTCAGCAAGATCTTAAGAAAACGGTGAAATGCAGTAAGAGCGCGGAGCGACGACAGCTGTCCAAAGGTAAGACCCAACATATATATGAGTTTTGCCATTCCGTGGCACCCGAAACACAGGCCTCAAATCGAATGAAGTTTTCTCCAGACGCACAACATAAATTCTCAGAGATGTATATGTGTAATGAATATGGAGGTATTCCACATGACAGTTATATTCAGTGTAATCTGATTTTGTAACCGAGCCATCTATACTAAAACTTATATCACGGCTTGTCTGAAGGAGTGTTCGCCTGTTTCTTTTGGTAGCTGAGCCTGCCTGCAACATTTTACCTAGATTATTTTGTGTACAATTCCAAACCTACAACAGGTATCACAGAATGTAGCAAAAACACTGAAATCCTGCAACTATAGGATCTCGTACTATGTGAATAACACCACAACCCAGTGTATTTTCAGTAGCAAAGACAAGACCTAATTACTAGCCATAATCTGGGCGTACAAAATTACTTGTCCTGACTGTGATCAGCTTTAAATAGGTCTGTCAGGTGGAGACATAGCAACTAGGCTCACTCAACATGAACCCAGCTACAGGGTGTAGCATTACGATTCCACATCCGCTGATCAGGTATTGCTTGGGGGCCGCAACCGCCGGCCACAGTGCCATGTTCTACACTTAGCAAACAAGGGGTAAAAACTCAGCGTGTTGGAAGCTCTGTAAATCAATAAACATGTAGCCGACAGTTCTGATTTAATCTTAAATGCCCAAGCGCGTATTAACACTTCACCTCTTCTAACCTTACACGATCCTCTCAATTTGCCATTACTCCTCACACTGTCTGTTCCTTCCTATTGCTCCATTTTCCTGTATTTATCGATTTTTTTTATCGTGATTGGCTATGTACTCCACACATTCTGTTGAAACAATTGTTAAATTCTTTCTTTTTCTTGGTTTCTCTATCTCTTTCCATCAGTGACACCTCTTGAAGTACTATTACCATGTAGTAACTTTATAATATTTGTTTATTTAATGTAAACTGTTGTATAGACGCTGTTATTTTCTTAGTTAACTTAATGTTTACCCTGTATGCTTCTTTATATTTATTTACTGTTCAGTTTTTTATCTTATAATTTGAACTAGCACACTACTGTCAAATATGACATTTACTGGACGTTTGTGTTTCAGTCTAGGTTAGTAACATAATTTCCAACTTTGTATACAAACATTGTGACTTCTTTGGCGACGATAGTCAGTTAAAGTTTGATGATAGCCATGTAAACCGAAAACCGGTAAAGTTGAGTAAATGAATATTGTGGAGTATAAAACAATATAGTACTTTTTACATATTACCGTACAGACGTTGGAAGAGCGCCGATAATATTGTCGGACTTTATTCGAGAATTTTTGTTAGATTCTAGGAGGCAGGATACCTGCATGATGAAATTATAGAAAAAGTACATATGTTTGTTTACTTGTGAGAACTGGGAACAACAATCGGATGGGCGGTTAAAGAATTAAACATTAGGCTAAAAATAGCTTGGTGTTAATTCGGGAAACTGAATGCTATATTCAGAAGTAAATTCCCATTGTGCCTTAAAAGGAAAGTCTATTAACGAGTGTATGCTGACAGTACTGTGTAGAGCTCGTGGTCTCACGGTTGGAGGGCACGGTAGCTCAACGTGTTCTGTCTGAGAGCTGCTTGCCCTCTGTAATAAAACAGCCGAGTGAAATATTCAACTATGAACTTAAAGAGTTGCCATGCGGCGTTCGCCCAGGCCAAATGACGAGGTTAATGTCGCTCCCTCTAGATGGAGGGGTCTCATGTTTCTATTCCCGACTGGGAAGGAGATTTTCTTCTGTCGGAGACTGGGTGTTTCGGTATCCTAATAATTTCATCTCATCTTCATCGACACGCAGACCCCAAAGTGGCGCCGGCCGATATGGCCGAGCGGTTCTAGGCGCTTCAGTCTGGAACCGCGCGACCACTACGGTCGAAGCTTCGAATCCTGCCTAGGGCATGGATTTGTGTGATGTCCTTAGGTTAGTTAGGTTTACGTAGTTCTAAGTTCTAGGGGACTGATGACCTAAGATGTTAAGTCCCATAATGCTCAGAGCCATTTGAACCATTTGAACCCAAAGTGGCGACAACCGGAAAGAGTTGCAACGGGCGGCCGAACAACCCTATCAGCAATTAATACCATACCAACTTATCTGTGTGAAATATGTTGTTGTTGCGGTCTTCAGTCCTGAGACTGGTTTGATGCAGCTCTCCATGCTACTCTATCCTGTGCAAGCTTCTTCATCTCCCAGTACGTACTACAGCCTACATCCTTCTGAATCTGCTTAGTGTATTCATCTCTTGGTCTCCCTCTACGATTTTTACCCTCCACGCTGCCTTCCAATGCTAAATTGGTGATCCCTTGATGTCTCAGAACATGTCCTACCAACCGATCCCTTCTTCTTGTCAAGTTGTGCCACAAACTCCTCTTCTCTCCAATTCTATCCAATACCTCCTCATTAGTTATGTGATCTACCCATCTAATCTTCAGCATTCTTCTGTAGCACCACATTTCGAAAGCTTCTATTCTCTTCTTGTCCAAACTATTTATCGTCCATGTTTCACTTCCATACGTGGCTACACTCCATACAAATACTTTCAGAAACAATTTCCTGACACTTAAATCTATACTCGATGTTAACAAATTTCTCTTCTTCAGAAACGATTTCTTTGCCATTGCCAGTCTGCATTTTACATCCTCTCTACTTCGACAATCATCAGTTATTTTGCTCCCCAAATAGCAAAACTCCTTTACTACTTTAAGTGTCTCATTTCCTAATCTAATTCCCTCAGCATAACCGACTTAATTCGTCTACGTTCCATTATCCTCGTTTTGCTTTTGTTGATGTTCATCTTATATCCTCTTTTCAAGACACTGTCCATTCCGTTCAACTGCTTTTCCAAGTCCATTGCTGTCTCTGACAGAATTACAATGTCATCGGCGAACCTCAAAGTTTCTATTTGTTCTCCATGGATTTTAATACCTACTCCGAAATTTTCTTTTGTTTCCTTTACTGCTTGCTCAATATACAGATTGAATAACATCGGGGAGAGGCTACAACCCTGTCTCACTCCCTTCCCAACCACTGCTTCCCTTTCATGTCCCTCGACCCTTTATAACTGCCATCTGGTTTCTGTACAAATTGTAAATAGCCTCTCGCTCCCTGTATTTTACCCCCACCACCTTCAGAAATATAACATTTTAAAAACTGACATTTCCCAAACGACTAAAGGAAAAAAAATGTTGAACATAACGAATGTAGAGAAGAGAAAACAGGAGTGATAGTGAGTGTAAACAAAATGAAATAGTTGGGTGATCTAATGGAAGTTGGACTGACTATATAAAGAAACAAGCAGCACGAACTTGGATGGGAAGTTAATGGCGAAGTCTGACGAATCTGGAAATTCTATTATTCTGATAAAATATAACGGAAGCTGTAGTACTAACACATTCATTTTACCGTAAATTAATTAATGGCTTGTTTTTTCAAGTGACGTCTGTACAGATTTCGTTGAAGTTCAGTCAAAAGCTTTCTCAAATATATAAATACATGGAGAAACTGAAATTCATGCTTCTTATCGCGTTTTATATGTTTGTTCACGACTTGCGCATGGTCCATTGTGCGGAATGCACTTGTAAAGCTACCTTTCAAAAGCGTTTTTCCTATTCGACTGTTATTCGTTTCAGAGAAATCTGCCACGTAATATGTAAGAAAGTGACTGGGTACACATGTACGTCGGAATACAATTTACTTTGGAAGTGATTCACACTTGTTACATTTGAAACAGCAACAACATTAATTCAAAGAGTTCAAAAACAGTCAATGGATCAGTCAAGATTTTCTCATATACTGGTTTTAGGGCTGTAGACTATAGCCCAGTATTACTACAAGAATGTGCAAAATCCCGTATAAGTAACTGTACATACTGACTGGATTTCTGGCCAACAAGTGGTTGCCTTTGAATTTTGAAATTTTCCCGCGTGAACTGAATGTTCAAGAAATTAGGGCTTGAGGCGCTCGTCGTCAACAACCCATCACAATATTTCGATTTGTAGCAAACATTTATGACTCAACGTCAAAGACTTAATTGTACGGCAGCAAGTTTTCTAATGTTTTAAAAAAATCTGAGGACAATTTACAACTCACTTTTGTTCCTCTTCCTCTTACGGCATCCTGACGAGAGGATTCCGTGTACAGAGTGTTCGGCCTTGTAGATGGGGGGTTAGAAGATAATATTTTGAATTGGAATACATGTCCGAAAGGTACCATTTCCGTGTTCAAGCATGTTGGCAACACGACCACATTTACAAGTAATTGATTAGCGTGACCCAGTACGTCACTTGTTAATAGCCAAAGAAATTGATCGTGTATTTGTTGATTGGTTCTTTTCAACGTGGCGCAGCACGACCTCTTCCAATTCGGGTGTGCGGCATATTCTTGGAACACCTCAGCCACGGCCGCTGACGGTGAAACTTGCCTTTCTCGAAGCCGTTGCGCATTTGTGGCGAAAAGTGTATGGGATGGAGTCGGACGCTGTGGAGAGCGATCTTGATGAAGATGACGAGGTGCTCTTCCATTGCCGTCAGTTTTGCCATTCAGAAGGATTATGTCGGTGTGTTCTGCAATCGTGCACTCAAAAATATTGCTCTAATACTCACAGACACGTGAGTGAGGCTCGAACCACGTCAAAGAGGTAGGATACATGTCAAATGACAACGGCCGACCCAACGTGAACACACCCACCACGACTCCCCTGTTGCATACATACCTAGCAAAAATGTTCTCAAACAGCTGTAGCATGGAAATCGTATGTTTCTGGGCATGGGTTCGTATCCAAAATAAGAGGGCTGTTCGGAAAGTAAGTTGCGATCGGTCGGGAAATGGAAACCACTGCGATAAATCAAAAGCGTTTTATTTGCAATAGTTAGCTACACTTTAAAGCTGCGTTCCTACGTAGCCGCCACTCCGACTTAGGCATCTGTCGGAGCGTTGTACTAACTTTCTAATACCCTCGTCACAGAAGGCAGCCGTCTGCTCTCGTCTACAGCTCGTTGTCTGTACCAAAACGTGATCCTCATAGCTAGTGGTTCATTTGAGCAGAGCTGAAACTCGGGAAGACCAGATTATGGGCTGTATTGTGGATGATCAAACACATCCCATAGAAAACGCTGCAGGAGGATGTATATTGCCCCTGCAGAGTGCGGCCGAGAATTATCATGAAGAACGAAACGCCTGACAGTTATGTAATGTGGGCTGCAGGACACCAGGCGAAATCTCTCACCAGGTCCTCATACTTGGCGGCAGACATTTTCTATGCATCTTTACGTGCTCACTGTACTCTCAGAATTGGAAGGAGCGACGTGCTGCGATCGATGGCCATACTGGAGACACTACCAAACACATCTGTGTAAAATTTCATCGGATTTTTACTGTGGTTTCCATTTCGTCACCGATTGGAACTTACTTTCCGAATGGCCTTTGTATTACGTACTCGCTCCCCTCTACAAGTCCTAGAATGTTATAATGGGAATTTCCGAACACCGTGTATTTTGTTAGCGTAATTTTATGCTGAAGTAAGAATAAGATGCTTTGTTGTGTCTAGACAAGACAGCCTAGACACAATGAGAGGAAGCTGAAAGGCACGCGCTAAGCTAAAGCAGGATGGCGTGAGGTCTGAAACAGGATACGTAATGAATGCTATAAAGAAAAGTACGTAGCTTCTGGAATACTTAACTTTAATCCATCCTTTTGGTACATCTGGAGATTGTGGCGATACAAGTGAGACTCTTTAGATACATGCAATGTTACTAATGGCGCCTTGCTAGGTCGTAGCCATTGACTGAGCTGAAGGCTATTCTAACTATCTGCTCGGCAAAGGAGCGAGGCTTCGTCAGTGTAGTCGCTAGCAAAGTCGTCCGTACAACTGGGACGAGTGCTAGTCCGTATCTCGAGACCTGCCTTGAGGTGGCGCTCGGTCTGCGATCCCTGACAGTGGCGACACGCGGGTCCGACATGTACTAATGGACCGCGGCCGTTTTAAAGCTACCACCTAGCAAGTGTGGTGTCTGGCGGTGACACCACGTGCTTAAAATGCATTATATTTTGTTTAGGAAAGGTGTATTTAGTATCATACTCCACTAATCAAAAATATTTTATGTATTTTCTAGCCTATTAAATTAGCCAACGGTAGTCTACCTGTTGACGCAACAATCGCGCTCCATAAGCGCGCCATCATTTCCAAATTGCAGAGGACATTATTCCAGCCTGCAGTTATAATTTGAACAAAGTCCGATCATAATTATTATTTTAAAGCAACGCTGAGTTTTTACATTAACTGTAACAATTACACGGTCTGGTATTACCGTGTTTACTGTTTTCCAACTACGACATTTGCCTGTGATAATCTGAACATTCCGATGAGAAAAGTTATGTTATGGCACTACAGATAAACTTAGGTCATGTCTTTGCATTCAATAGCAAACATTTTCCTCCCCTTCCCCCTCCCCCCCTTTTTCAGAAATTTGATGTTCAGACATTTGACCTTTGAAGGATGTACTGTCACGTAAAAGGAGAATAATTACAGACCGAGCAGCTGCCTGTCATCATCAGGTGAGACATCTAAGACTGACGAAGACGACTCGATCTAATCTTATTGTACCGCTCTTGACGGCCTCTTGATTGTACAGGCTAAGTGCGTGGTACTGTTCCTGCGTTTCCCAACTTTCTGTGTTTCCGTCATTGCCTCATCGTTTGTGTTTATCCTGTCTGTTTTTGAGCATTTTTCATGGAAAAGTTTTGGTGTGCTTCGCTACAGTAGTGGATTATTACCAGGTCGGGCCACCGCCTGGTGCCCCGTCTATGTGTCTGGTTACCCTGATTTGAAACGAACTTGTTTTCTGACAGTGATTTTTCGTAGAACTGTCGAGCAGTTGTAACACCTGTTTTTGACCTATTTTGAATCTGTATCGATATTTCTGTGTCATTTTGTAGTATTGTTTATGTATATTGTTGTATCTGTCATGGAAAATCTTTGACTATGTATACATGTTTCAGTTATGTGAATTTTTGACCGAGGTTGTTTAAATTACGCTTGTGAATTTAAATAACTACTGAAATGATTGTTATGGAATATACTATAAATGACTTGGTTCATAATTAGGGAACACAGTGTTAAATGCCAAAGATGTGGGGAAGCCCCGCAGCTACGGAAGTAGCCTGGCGGAGTGGAAAAGGTGTGGTTGGCGCGCAAGTGGCAACTCGTCCTTGGTGGCGAGTAAGGAGTCTGGGCTGAGAAGTGCTGTGGCTCACAACTCGCTAGCAGCAGAGGATCATAGTGGCTCATATTCTTGGAGTTTAGAGGCCAGAAGAGCTTAAGGACGATATTTAAGGGCTTATGATGCTGAATTTGGTGATACCATTATCATGGTATGGTTTTTGGCCCTATAGAAACATTATTTCGACGCCAAGAAGATCAGTAATAGGGCGAGGCCAACAATTCTGCCATGACTGCATCGCCGCCAGGTTAACAGCCACTGAAAATTGCGCCACCAGTGCCACCAGCCTTCCACTAAATTATTTTGTATTTGGCACCCTGTAAGTGGACCACGTATTTGTGAACTCTGCTTGATTTTGATAATAATCGTGGTGTTGCTAAAAACTCTATCTTACACCCGTGACTACCCCAAATCACAAACTTGGACAGGATTCCTACCCTAGTGAATTTAATGTTCAAATGTGTGTGAAATCTTATGGGACTTAACTGCTAAGGTCATCAGTCCCTAAGCTCACACACTACTTAACCTAAATTATCCTAAGGACAAACACACGCACCCATGCCCAAGGGAGGACTCGAACCTCCGCTGGGACCGGCCGCACAGTCTATAACTGCAGCGCCTTAGACCGCGCGGCAGTGAATTTAATTCCGAGTGTCCTAATTTATTATGAGAAATTGGCTGAATTTGAATTTAGAGTTGTGTTGTCATTTGCACAGCCAATTATAATTCTGAGTAGGTCCAAAGACTGCTTATGAAAGCACATTTGATATTTAAAGAGTTATAGTTTGTTGCGCTTTACAAAACTAATAGTTAATGATAAGAACACTTACTTTTTCTCATACATACTAGAGTAGTTTTGCTAATGAGTGTGGTTCTTCAAACCACGAAAGTTTAAGGGTCCTCATGGACCAGCCTAGTTATTTAACGAAGCAATGCAAAGATTCCTTCAGAGTCAGTGTAGTTAGATTGTCGTTCTGTTTAGTTGATTCAAACCAAGTTTAAGAAAGAACTGTTTACTGTGTTATCTATTCTAATGCTAGTTGGCTAATGTACAAGCATAGAGACCCTGTATTATTAGGCAATGAAGTTATAGATTATGATCATTAGTAGACTCCCTGATTTAAATTCAGAATCGTTTCAAGTTTTTCCCAGTTCAGTATTGCTACTAGTTTCGTGTGTGTCGGTATTTGGTTTTATAAACAGTTGCACCTAGTTCATTTAAGGTACGTGTTGTTGAGTCATATGTTAATGTTTACTGTCTCTTTGGCCATTTGCTTATCTGACGTACTAGTTTTTAGCACAGGTATCTGCAAGGTTAGGTTACTGTGTTGTAGTGTGAACAGATATAAGGAAAGAGTTTAGTGTGTGTGTGTCAAGGAAGGTTAGATTAGCCTTAGCACTGCCTTCTGTTTCATCATTTTACTTGACACAAGAATGCCTAATTAGGCTGGCGACCTGTTTTAATATGTAATGTTAAAACTTGCTTTTGTGCTGGAAGAACGTCTGTTCCTGACCCACTATTGTTTATACTCTGCTGGAGGGTTCCGGAAACGACTCCCAGTTTGACTGCTCTGTTTCCATTAGGTTATCTCACAGTCACATCTCAAAAATTCCTCGCACAGGTATATCGCTAGCATGGATTGCCGTTCAGGGTGGTCGGTGGTACCGTTACACACTGTGTGAGCGCATCTACGTCACTACTGTCGTATTTTTAACATTTGCGAGGAAGAATGCCTTAGTCACTAAAAGTACAGAGCATACCAGTTGCAAGCAGCAACACCATTCAAAGTAGAAGCACGTAGCCTCGTGATTCTGTGACAAGATGTAATAAAGCTGTATACCAACTCTGTCAAAAGGTGCTAAAATGGAGTTCTCCATTTAACACCAGAAAGTACAAAAAACGGATGAAAACTAAAATATGGTAGAATACGAACAATATACTTACAACGGATTGATATCGAGCAGTTCACACACAAATATCCACAGAACTCTATGCGACGAAACGAACGTCTGTTTTATGTGAAGCGAAATCACATATGGAATTATTTACTTCAACAAATATTATGGATGCAAACAAACATAAATTAGAATACAAGTAACATATTCACATCGCAATTCAGAGAGTGCGTTCCACACAAGATATCATAATCAGGAATCCACCACGATGAAAACAGCTACTGTGTCATGTCATGTCAGGTGATATTTAGGTTTTGCATTCGCTAAGGTGCGTTTGCTGTATTTACGCATGATAATGGCCACCTGGTCGACATGCCAATTTTTGGTTTTACAAATAAATAATGTTAAAGTCAAAATACATGCACGACGTCATTTCCAAAATTTTTCGTGACTGTGAACTCCAGCTACGAGAAGTTAATCTTAGTTTTACATCGAGATTTCACGAATATATTACATTGGAAGGCCACAGTCCTATCGGTTTGCCGGCCGTTGTGGCCGAGCGGTTTTAGGCGCTCCAGGCCGGAACCGCGCTGCTGCTATGGTCGCAGGTTCGAATCCTGCCTCGGTCATGGATGTGTGTGATGTCCTTAGGTTAGTTAGGATTAAGTAGTTTTAAGTCTAAGGGACTGATGACCTCTGATGTTAAGTCCCATAGTGCTCAGAGCCATCCGAACCATTTGAACCTATCGGTTTCGAGGCGTGTACTTTGTTGGTAGTAAATGAAAAACATTATCATCTAAATCGCGTATTTCGAATTAAAAGTAGGGATGTTTGCCCCATATTTTCTCGTATTCAAAATTCATTGTCACTCCACGAGGAGCGCTGCCGTCGCTCTCTTTCCGCCTATGTTACATAGGCCTTGCACTTCTTACATTTTGGCGTTCTGTGCTCGTCGGAGTTATCGGCGAACTCTGTCGTCTTCGATTTTAGTAAGTTGTGGAAATGATAGCGTTCCACGCATTATCTAACTGTAAGCCTCTGTCACTGTTCATCAGATTTTCGGCCATGCATATTTCCAGGTATTTTTAAATAATGGAGTCCTAAAAAGTTGTTGCTGTGGCCCGGATTACTGTTTTACCATACTCCATTTCATTGGACTATTCTGGACTGTTCAGGAAGTGATGAGTCGAGGAGTGGCAACATATTATTAGCAGGAGTCATCAGTAATCGCAGTCAATTCATAGTACGCATTTCCGAAACGGTGCTGCCATAATGAAATACCATCGGCCATCCCGTCACCCAAACCTTCCACTGGCATAAAATATGTTGTCTTCACCTGTATAGACTAAAGTTGGTTAGAGTGTGGCTCAATATATTAGACTACATCTGAAAATACGAGGTGGCCAGAATAAAACTGGTCCAGTACCGGTGGTCTAAATGACTCACTTCCGAAAAATGATTGCAAGTTCGACAGACAGGAGAAATTCTCGTTACAGAAGATATTGGTACATTTTATTACTTTACGAATAATGCAGATTATATAGCTTTATGAGTTTATTACATATTTCAAGTAACATGCTTTGGATATGGCTATCACGGAATCATCCAAATTTAGATCTTGCAGAACCAAACTTTAGTGTCAGTGTATAGCGAATCCTATGCCGCAGCAGCTGTGATACCCTCCTAAAGCATATAATATGCTGTGCGCTGACACTGACCGTTGTGTCTCCAAAACTGCAAGTTAGCATCCGATGCTGGTAGTAGCTGGAAAACGTAGCACAAAACAATGTAAAAAAATCATCAATCGATCTAGATAACATTATTCATGTTATTCGCAACGATCTCAGAATCATATCAAGAATTAATAGCACATTTGATTACATCTTACCTACTTTTAGAAGTAGTACTTCGTTAAAATTATCAGGACGTTCATTACATCTACTTTTTCTACAGTTGTCTTGAGGAAATGGATTTTTTTTATGTCGTTCCAACAGGCTTGTACTGCGATTATTTGAAGTCGGTTTCCATATTTGTATGAGTGTGACACATAAAAGAAAAATGCGGTATTCATAAAAAAAGTAGAAAAATGAGGCGAAGCTAGTCAAAAGATACAGATACAGTGAAAGTGTATTAGCGCCAATGACTTCATGTTATTGTCTAGTCTTCAGTTCGAAAGCCGGTTTGACGCCCTTGTCCACTCTAGTCTAACCTGGTAAAGCCTCTTCATCTCTCAACAACTTCTCTTTCCTTGGTCTCCCCTTAAAATTATTACCCCCACACTTCCCTCTGTTACAAAGCTGACCAGTCCCTGGTGTCTCAGAATGTGTCCAACTAATCGATGCGTTCTTTGAGCCAGGCTGTGCTACAAAAAGCTTTTCTCCTTAATTCAATGCAGTATCCCTTCACAGATTGCCCGATCTTCCCTTCCAAATGTCAGCATTCTGTCCCCAACACTACATTTCAATATCATCTGTTCAATTTTTGTCTGAATTGCTTATCGTTCATGCCTCACTTCCTACAAGTCTACTTCCACGAAAGACTTCCTAAGATTTAGCTTTTATGAACCGTAGAAACTGAGATGATAGTAATCAGTAGAAACAGACAAAAAAATCTAGTAACAGCACAAAGACGTTAATGACGCCACAAGACCACGAAGTGCAAAATGCGTGGTGTCCCCGAGTCAAAATTGCGTTTTAGTAGTTGGTGATCGAGAAACAGGTCACACATTCGGAAGAAACTGGGTACCAATAGCAATCAGGTCATAGTGATTTACATTTGTATCTATAAATCAATGTTAGCGAATATCGAGATGGATCTTTGTACAAGTCTGCGACCGATTTCTTCCGCTATCCTAATGAGCTACACTAATGCTCCGTCTCTCCTGGCATCGATATCGTAGTCACGTTTAATTCCATCCCTCATCTTCCAATCGCCTACCTAGTCACGTTCTTTGGTGCACGCGTTAGTATTCAATACACAGGCACCCTTTCGAATCCTAGTGGTGAAGGAAAGCTGACAAAGGGAGAGGTAACGCTATAAAGTTGAAAGGTGCACGAGGCAAATTAATTCGACTTTTGAAGAAAATATTATATTAAACCAAAGACGGTCAATGTAGTATCGACTGTGTAGTGGCGTCACTGCTCAACAGCGATCGCTGATTCAAGGTGTTATGAGTAATGTGTTATCTCAAGTGTAAAGGCGTGTCGTGTCCGATGTGTGCTGGATATATACTTACTCGCTACGGGAAGTTCAAAAATGTTCAAATGTGCGTGAAATCTTATGGGACTTAACTGCTAAGGTCATCAGTCCCTAAGCTTACACACTACTTAACCTAAATTATCCTAGGGACAAACACACACACCCATGCCCGAGGGAGGACTCGAACCTCCGCCGGGACCAGCCGCACAGCTACGGGTAGTAATAGTCTTTTTTATTTCCAAGAAACTGTGATACCTGCTAACTGTAAGAGAAATCTCAACAGAAGTTCGAAAATATTAAGGTAAAGAAAGTTGTTTTGTTACTAACGCAATGCGCGTATTCATAAGTGATGGTTCAAATGGCTCTGAGCACTATGGGACTCAACTGCTGAGGTCATTAGTCCCCTAGAACTTAGAACTAGTTAAACCTAACTAACCTAAGGACAGCACACACATCCATGCCCGAGGCAGGATTCGAACCTGCGACCGTCATAAGTGATGATTGAGACAATGTATAGCACTCACATCCTATGATTTTGTAAAGCCAATTTTTAATGTATAACCGGTTAATCGAATGTGTTAACTGTGAACATTATTAATTTTCAGAGTCAAAATACAAGTTTTAAACTTAGTGCCAAATCAAGTCAATACCAGTTCCCAGGTCCACGTCATTTTTTATTAACTGTTTTTCTCAAGAAGTTATTGTCTCAGTCATACTCGATTTAATTAAAATGTATGCTAAGCATTGGCCTTGCACAATAGCTGTTTGCTAACTGTAAAATTTGAAGTACTAACAAAGAGCAGCGCGAAGAGCATTACATTGCGCAGATAAAGGTAAGAAATGTTATTATTTCACGGATAGAAGTCATTAAGCATAGGGGCCTTTATTTTCAAATTGATCAAGTTTTGCTTTATTACTAGGACCAATTTCAAACCAATAATGTTGCATCAGATTCAGTTTTGTGTTATATAAATTCATGCAGTTTTGGTTTGGTTAAAGGTTACTGACAATTTATATTCTCGCAGCTAAATTAAATTTACATTCTCGCAGTCAGAAAAGACAGTACAGGGCCAAACGCATAAGCGACGAGATTAATAAAACGTTCACATGCCATTCCCATTCTAAAATTAGTATTTCAGACTACTGTCAGTTACGTAATTTCAATCACATTTCGAACGTACTTGTTTCAGAGTTCTTGCTCACCAAACTGTTATCAAACTTCTGGATTTACAGCCATTTCTCTCCGCCGTGTCTCATGGCGTTCATGTGGAGGCATGTCACACCGTTGATAGTTCAAATGGCTCTGAACACTATGATACTTAACATCTGAGGTCATCAGTACCCTAGAACTTAGAACTACTTAAACCTAACTAACCTAAGGACATCACACACATTCATGCCTGAGGCAGGATTAGAACCTGCGACCGTAGAGGTCGAGCGGTTCCAGATTGAAGCGCCTAGAATCGCTCGGTCACAACGGCCGGCCACTGCTAATAGTAATCAATGCGTCAGAGGAAGAGGTTTAGATCGGCCGGCGCTCTAGTACTGTTTGAGAGATGCAGAGAATAATGCCTTCTGTTCTTCCTTTTCATTCCATACTCATCTCCAGCAACATAAACAAATAATTGCAATGCGCAGTCGCCCATTTCAGGCACCTGCACTTTAAAAATACTCACTTGACAATTTATTACATCGATTCGGTAGAATGAATAGACTGATGGGGACGAAAATCGATGAAGATACAATAGCATGAAATGCTACCGTTGAAAGTCTGTCAGAAATTTTTAATCCGCACTGTAATTAATATAGCGTGCTTCATGAAAATTTGTACCAACCTAAACTCGCCCCCCCGAATTTCCTTGTTTTCGCGAGTAGCAGTTTATTTTTTGTGTTTGAGTAGGGCAGGTAGTTGTAAGGGGAAGGGGGGGGGGGAATCTCTCTCCCAATCATAATGTTATCTGAACACGTTTCTAAGTTTCAATCAGACATCCACCGTCATCGATGTTTCCAGCGGTTGCATGTAATTTGATATTCTCCACCATAATATTGTTCTCTTAAACATTCAGAACGAGTAACTAATTTATAATAAGGAAGAAAAACGATGACGTGAATCCTGTACTTGAAGGGACCGACTTACCAGATAAAGAGCGGCACGCAGCGGCGACAGCAGCGGTAAGTATCGAGCGGGAACTGCGGCTCACGTCCGGAGAGAACTGAGAAGACAGTCGTCGTTTCCTGGAGTGAAGCAACGTGGGTTACTCACGGTCTCTTCCTGCGCACGAGTGGAGCAGGATGGCTACTTTTACCGGTAGGTGCTCGGCGGAAACTGTCCAAGGCGAGCTAAGGAATTATACAGTAAGTTCTTCCAACACTTAGCCTATAGTCTTGGCCTTGCACTGAGGTGACAAATTCTTCGGAGAGCGACATGCACATATACAGACGGTGGTAGCATCGCGTACACAGGGTATAAAAGGGCAGTGCATTGGCGGAGCTGTCATTTATATTCAGGTGATTCATGTGAAAAGGTTTCCGACGTGATTATGGTCGCCCGACGGGAGTTAAGACACTGAACGCGGTATGGTAGTTAAGAGCTAGATGCATGGGACATTCTGTCTTGGATATCGTTAGGGATTTCAATACTTCGACATCCACAGTGTCAAGACTGTGCCTAGAATACCAGATTTGAGGCATTGACCTCTCACCATGGCCAAAGTAGTGGCCGAAAGCTTTCACTTAACGACGGAGAGCAGTGCTGTCTGCGTACGGTTGCAGTGCTAACAGACAAGCAACACTGGTTAAATAACCGTAGAAATCAGTGTGGGACGTACGACGAACATTGCAGAAAAACAAAGTTAGTTAAATAACCTCAGAAATCAATGTGAGACGTACTACGAACGTTATCCCTTAGGACAGTGTGGCGAAATTTTGCGTTAAGGGGCTATGGTAGCAGACGGCCGACGCAAGCGCCTTTGCTAACGGCACGACATCGCCTGCAGCGCCTTTCCTGGGCACGTGATGATACATGTTGAACCCTACACAGCTGGAAAACCGTGGGCTAGTCAGATGAATCCCGATTTCAGTTGGTAAGAGGTGAAGGTAGGTTTCGAGTGTGTCGCAGTGACCATGAAGCCATGGACCCAAGTTGTCAACAAGGCACTGAGCAAGTTGGTAGTGCCTCCATAATAGTGTCAGCTGTGTTTACACGGGATGTACTGGGTCCCCTGGTCCAACTGAACCGATGACTGACTGGAAATTGTTATTATGTTCAGCTACTTGGAGACCATTTGCAGCCATTTATGGACGTCATGTTCCCAAACAGTAATAGCATTTTTATGAATGACAATGAACCATGTCAGGGCATTGTCGAGAATTCGTGCGAATGATTTGGTCACCCATGTCGCCCGACATGAATCCCAATGAATATTTGTGAGACATAATCGAGAGATCAGTTTGTGCACAAAATCCTGCGTCGGTAACACTTTCACAATTATGGAAGCTAAATAGGCAGCTTAACATTTCTACAGGGGGCTTTCAACGACTTTTTGAGTCCTTGTCACGCCGAGTTACGTCGGGAACAATGAGATCGGACGTGATATTACACTGAAGAGGCAAGAAACTGATACACCTGCCTAATATCGTGTAGGTCCCCCGCGAGAACGTAGGAATGCCGCAACATGACGTTTCATGAAGTCGACTAATGTCTGAAGTAGTGCTGGAGGATATTGACACTACGAATCCTACAGGGCTGTCCATAAATTCGCAAGCGTACGAAGGGGTGGAGATCTCTTCTGAACAGCACGTTGCAAGGCATCCCACATGTGCTCAATAATGTTCATATCTGGAGAGTTTGGTGGCCAGCGGAAGTGTTTAAACTCAGAAAAGTGTTTCTAGAGTCACTCTGTAGCAACTATGGACATGGGGGGTGTCGCATTGTCCTGCTGGAGTTACCCACGTCCGTCGGAATTCACAATGGACTGAATGGCTGTAGGTGATCAGATGGGATGCTTACATACCTTCTGCCTGTCAGAGTCGTATCTAAACGTATGAGGGATCCCATATTACTCTAACTGTACACGCCCCACACCATTACAGAGCCTCCACCAGCTTGGACAGTCCCCTGCTGACATGTAGGTCCATGGACTCATGAGGTTGTCTCCATATCCGTACACGTCCATCCCCTCGATACAATTTGAAACGAGGCTCATCCGACCAGGCAACATGTTTCCAGTCATCAACAGTCCAATGTCGGTATTGACGGGCCTAGGTGAGGTGTAAAGCTTTGTGTCCTGCAGTCGACAAGGGTACACGAGTAGGCCTTCGGCTACGAAAGCCCATGTCGATGACGTTTCGTTGAATGGTTCGCACGCTGACTCTTGTCGATGGTCCAGTATTGAAATCTGCAGCAATTTGTAGAAGGGTTGCACTTCTGTCACGTTCAACGATTCTCTTTAGTCGTCGTTGGTCCCATTTTTGTTGGATATTTTACAGCTGCAGCGATGTCGGAGATTCGATGTTTTAGCGGATTCCTGACATTCACGGTACACTCGTGAAATGGTCGTACAGGAAAATTCCCACTTCATCGCTACCTCCGAGATGCTGTGTGCCGTCGCTTGTGCGCCGACTATACCACAACGTTGAAACTCACTTAAATCTTGATAACTAGTCACTGTAGCAGCAGTAACCGATCTGACAACTGCGCCAGATATTTGTTGTATTTTATGGGCGTTGCCGCTCGCAGCGCCGTATTCTGCTTGTTTACATATCTCTGTATTCGAATACGCAGGGCTATAACAGTTCTTTGGCGCTTCAGTGTAGAAGGTAAAAAAAATGGCTCTGAGCACTATGGGACTCAACTGCTGAGGTCATTAGTCCCCTAGAACCTAGAACTAGTTAAACCTAACTAACCTAAGGACATCACAAACATCCATGCCCGAGGCAGGATTCGAACCTGCGACCGTAGCGGTCTTGCGGTTCCAGACTGCAGCGCCTTTAACCGCACGGCCACTTCGGCCGGCCTGTAGAAGGTATCCCATGACTTTTGTCACCTCCGTGTTAAGCGTCAGCTGCCTCCTTGTCACTGTCACATATCCCAATGATGTCTTCGCGTTTTTCTTGTGTTCTAGACCAGCATCGCTTTCACATTTCGGCTCGTACACCGTCTAACAGGCGGTATTTAGGGGAATAATTTACTGCATACTATGATGCCCGATCTCAAATATAATTTCATAAGAAACATCCGTCTATAAACAACTATAGGATAATGTTTGCAAGTGTTTCGTAATACCTTAACGAAGAAAGGAATCGTAACACCAATAAATAGTCAACGTAGAGTAATGAAATTTCTGGAATACATTTGTCTAGGTAACATATTTAAGTGGCTAAGATCACAGGTTAATGTAAGAGCGAGATAAACCATTACAAATGTGAACTACTGGTACATTAATCGCCAGAAAGTTGAACGCAAGCATGCAAACGTAAGTCAGTTTGTGGGACGGAGTACCATGCCTGTTGCGCTTGGTCGGTCAATACAGGGACGGTTAATGCTATTCAGGGGTAACTTTGGAGTCGTCATCCGAGGATGACCCGTACGTGCTCGACTAGAGACAGATCTGATGATCGAGCAGGCCAAAGCAACATGTCGGCACTCTGTAGAGCATGTTATATTATAAAAGCTATATGTGAACGAGCGTTTTCCTGTTCGAAAACACCCACCTGGAATGCCATTCATGAATGGCGGGAGATGTTACATTTCGCGGCGTGTACTTGCAGCTGTAGCGATTATAAAGCTAAGTACTGGCAAAGTTATTTGTTGACTGTTACACAGTTATTAAATTTAATAGTTTTCAGCGGTGTTACGTGCTGTTTGTGGCGAAATAACGATTTGATTAACATTTGGAAGCTTTCGCTCGCTGTGTTTTTTAGAGTTTTCTGCGTGTTGAAGACGTTTAGTAAACTTCGTGCTTTAGTTTTCAGCTGACGTTTCTTGTTGTTTCTGGTGAAATATTTCAGTAAAATTTTCATTCAGTGTTTTAATTTCGATGAGTGTAACAGTGGCTGCTTGAATTTCAGGTTTTAGCTAGTAATTTCGTGAAGTTTTGTTAGTAATGATATTACTTGCGGTGTAGTAATATTAAAATAAGTAGCTGCTTTCTTAATAGACAGAGAATTTCTAGACCGCTATTGTTAGTTCTGTAAATAGTTCTACTGGTGTAATTGAACTTAGGTAACGTTGACGTAGTTTTTTTCAGTAACTGTAAAATTTTACCATGAGTGAGATGTGTGGGCTCTGTCGCAGGTTTGTGAGTAGTGGGTTACTGTGTGGGATTTGTTCAAAGTATTTTCATGGGGGGTAATGCAGTGGGGAAGCCAGTGGGAATTCTAGCGAGATCCTCACGTGTGAGTGCAGATTCTGTAGTAGAAATAAGTTGATAGAGGAGCAGGAGCGTAAGATCTGTGCCCTTCAGATGCAGTTACAACGAGCAAAGGAGGAACTAGATAGGTAGAGGAGGGTGAAAGATGGTGGGGAATGGGAACTGGCAGTTGGCAAGGAGGCAGCTAGGAGGAGGAGGTATTCAGACAGTTATACTTTGCGTATATGCAGTAGATTTGACCAACTGTCGGAGTTGAGTGGAAAGGAGCCTCTTGCAGCTATAGATGTAGGGAACATGCAGAAGTCCCCAGCAGTTAGGAGGCCTAACAGAAAGAAGAAGGTTCTGCTGCTAGGTAGTTCCCATGGTAGAAGTGTGAGCCAGTAGTTGCAGGAAGTGTCAGGGAGTGAGTACCAGGTCACCAGCATTGTGAGGCCTAGTGCAGGGTTGGCTCAGGTGACTCACAGCATAGGGGAGCTATGTAGGAATTTTACGAAGGAGGATCAGGTAGTGATAGTGGGTGGAGCAGGGAACAGTCTCGATAGGGACAGGGAATATGATGTAGGTGGTGACCTGGCAAAGACAGCTACTCAATCTGGTGGCACTAATGTGCATTTCGTGCAACTGTTTCAGCGTCATGACCGGCCTCATCTTAATGTGGCTGTTAGGTGCGTTAATGTGGGGCTGGGGAGGGCGCTGATGGTGGAGGGCATGGGTCACATTTCAGTGGTGCCAGCTGGGTCTATCACTAGGCATGCGTGCACCTCAATAGGTATGGGAAGGGGAGGATGACCAAGCTTATAGGTGGCAGTGGAGAGGGTGGTGGTGGGATCACTCATGGAAAAATTCCTGTAGTAGTTGGTGTAAGAGCTGCACCTTTTTTAGATTGAAGTCAGCTGATAGGTATACCTGTTTAAAGGAAGTTCCTCTAACTACGGGCTCACCTTCAGAGGACGTCATGTTTCCAAGTAGAGAAGGAATTACCATATTTCATCAAAATATAAGAGGTATTAGAGCTAAAGTTAGTGAACTGCTTTTAGATGTTGACTCTGAATTTATTGGTGTGTCGGAGCACCACTTAAATAATTTGACAGTTCAGAGACTTCTTTTACGAGGATACAGATTAGCTGACTGTTTTTCAAGGAGTTCCTTGCGGGTTGGGGGAGTGGCTATGTACATAAAAAACAGTATTCTATTTGAGTCCATAGACGTATAACGGCACTACACTGAATGTTGTGCAGGGGAAGTTGAATTTAGTGAAACTAAACTTCTAATTGTTGTTGTTTATAGGTCCCCTAGCTCTGACTTGAGAGGGTTTCTGCTCAAGCTATAGACGGTTCTTAATTAACTTTGTAGGAAGTACCAAAAATTAGTTACAAGTGGTGAGTTCAATATAAATTTTGTATATGATGGAGCAAGAAAAAGGATGTTGGTAGATCTCCTAAATTCATATGGTCTGATGCAAACTATATTTTTTCCAACTAGGGTGCAGGGGAACCGTAGCACAGCCATAGATAATATTTTTATTCATTCTTCATTACTAGATGGGCATTCTGTTAGTAAAAGGGTGAATGGCCTTTCAGACTATGATGCACAAATTTTAACGCTAAAAGGCTTTTTTACTAAAAAAAAATGTCGCATATAAATACAAACTATGTAGGAAAGTTAATCCAGCAGCAATAGAGAGTTTTTTAAACCTTGTCAAGGAACAAGAGTGGCAGGATGTTTATAGAGCCGATAACGAAGATAATAAATATAATGCTTTCCTTAACACATTAATCATGCTCTTTGAGAGTTGCTTTCCATTAGAACGTTCTAAACGGGATGCTAGCAGTAATAGGCATCCTGCGTGGCTGACTAGTGGGATAAAAATATCACGTAGAACAAAGCGGGAATTATATCAAAATGTTAGAAGTAGTCACAATCAAGTTATAGTAGCTTATTATAAACAGAATTATAAGTTACTTAAAAATTCGAATGGTATCTGAAGTGAGTGATCGTTCGACACGGAAATTAGTCTACTCTGCTTATTCTCATTCGCTTATGTCGTATAGAATTATATTTTGGGGTAACTCTTCCCATTCCAAAAGGATATTTTTGGCTCAGAAACGGGCGGTTCGGGCCAAAAGTGGTGTAAGTTCACGAACTTCTTGTCGATCCCTGTTGACGAGTCTGGGTATTTTGACATTACCCTCTAAATATATATATTTCTTACTGTCATTTCTTGTTAACAGTATTAGCTTATTCCCAAGAATTAGCGGCTTTCACTCAGTTAATACTCGGCGGAATTCAAATCTCCATTTGGATCGTACTTCCTTAACTCTTGTGCAGGAATGTGTGCACTATACTGCTGCATCCATTTTCAATTAGCTACCACTCGAATTCAAAAATCTTAGTAGTAATCCACGTGCGTTCAAATCGAAGCTGAAGATTTTCCTCATGGGTCACTCCTTCTGTTCTGCCGAGGAGTTCCTTGAAAAATTAAGCTGATTCGTGTTGTATTGTCTATTGCGTTTACTTAAACTTATGAATTGACTTTTTTCGGGTTCATAAACATTTTATTTTTATCTGTTATTAATTTTATGTTTTAATTTCATGTACTGACACGTTCCATGACCTTGCTCCTCATTTTGCTCCTACTGAACTTGACGTGTCAATAAAATAAAATAAAATAAAAATTTCAGTCAGGGTACGTGGGATAACGATGAGAAAACGCCTGATGTCATACAAAATCCAACCCCACACCGTAACTCCAGGTGTAGTTCTAGTGTGTCTAACATGCTGACAGGTTGGTTGCAGGACCTCAGTTGTCGTCCTCCTAACACACGGCCATCACTGACACCGAGGCAGAACCAGCTATCATCAGAAAACACAATAGACTTTCACCTTGCCCACCACTGAGCTATCGCTTGACACCACTGAAGTCGCGCATCGTGGTGGTTTGACCTCAGCGGAATGCACGCTACAGGGCGTTTGCCCCGCAGCTATCCTTGAAGAAACCGATCTGAGACAGTTCGTTGTGTGACTGTGGTGTCAACTGCTGCTCAGACTGCTGCTGCAGATGTAGCACGATGCGCCAGAGCCATACGCCGAATACAATGGTGACACGTGGACATCCGGAGTCCGGCCGGCTATCTTGAGAACTTACATTCTCATGACCACCGCTTCTAGCAATCATGTACAGCGGCTACATTCCTGCCAAGTCTTTCTGTAGTATCGGAGAAGGAACATCCAGCTTCTCATAGCCCTATTACACGACCTCGTTCAAATTCAGAGAGTTGCTGATAATGGCGTCTTTGTGAGCTTAAATACATTCTTGACTAACATCAACTCACCATGCCCAATCTCCACCAGCTACTAGCGCTGCTAGCGCCACTCTTATGTGACTAAAGTGCGTGTCATTTATGTTGGCGGCCGAGTTTAGGTTCGTTCTGCGCATCTGACGTCACAAAACACAGTCAGCCAATGAACAGAGAATGACGATGCCACATCTCGACTGCAGTGCAGAGCATGGACGAGTGTCTCCAGTTTTAGAAACGTTCAGTCATAAAGTAATAGAACAAAAGCAATGTCTTGATAGCAGACATTCTTTTATAGAAAGTTTGTAAAAAGCATTCTTTATACCAATTGCTTCATATTCTATTAACTAATTAAACCAAACAAGCAATAAGACTCCTAATTCAGGCGATAGCAAGGAAAGGTGTTTGTATCACTCTCACGAACCGCTTTTTCGCAATAAAGAACAGCGGTAATTGTTTATTTCCTATTATGCTTCGACAAAGCGTGAGTAATTCATAGTCATACCAACAGTGTTTGTCAGTATTTTGCGTCACTTCTTATACTCCTCATGGCATCAAGTATTCTGACGAGGTGCGTTAGCGTAACGTTTAAGGTGTTGGGCTGCTGCGCGAAGGGTTATGAGTTCAAACTTTGTGCGATGCTTAATATTTTCGTTATTTAAAAACAATATCGAAGTGCCTTACTTCACGAATTATATTCGTTTGAATGCAATTTTTTGAAATTTCTAGTGCTTTGCCTCTTCATTAACCCTTTCGCTGCTGCAGACACGTGCTCCCCGCATTCCGCGCTGTGCGCGATTTTGTCATCACTGCACTGCTCGCCTGCGCAGACACATGGTGTTCCCACTGCTTTGACACACTTATCATTCGATTTCACAAAAACTATTTGGCCCAAAAATTTGATTTTTACACGTTTTATTGACTGATACCTTCCCCCCATAAATGACTTAATTTTGTTTCGATGTTCAACGCAGTTATTATGCAGCATTAAATGTAGTAAACCATTGCACGAAATTTTGAGGAGTTTGCAGAGGTAGAAGTCCATAGCGTATACTTTCCGTATGTTCGATTTTAGTTGCCACAATGTTGAGAATGAAATGTGGACAAGATACCTAAATTTCATATAAAATTTACTGTATTGAACTGTAGCACCAAATCTGACTAGACCTCATCTGTCAGTCATACAAACACGCCTACCAACTTTCGTTCACGTCACACAACTCCTTCTTGGTGTAGCAATTTTTTCCGTCAGTGTATTTAGCAATGTGTAGCAGAAGCACAGAACGCGTCAGAAAACGATTCATATACACTAATTAGATCTTTACATACTTGTTTATGACATTCATATCCCTCACAAAACATTTACTTCGTGTAAATTCGAAAAGTGATTAGAAACATGTTGTTACGAAATATCGACTTCTGTTCTGCAACGATTCAGGCAGGTATTTATTTTTCGCTGCATCACTTTTATCGTTTATCCATAAAACACTAAAAAGAGCATTCAAATCGATACAACGTTGTTTAAACGAGATATTATGCAAAATGAAAATCAAAAGAGTGATTTACTTTAAACGTCATTTTTTGCCACCTACATACATTTCATGACTTAAATAAGTATACACAGCTTTGTTAACTCATACCAATGTTTTGGTTTAAAATGTTAAAGTGCAGACAAAGGTCGGAACTGCAATTTTAATTATCTGACGACTGCAGACTGTCAGTTTACGTCAGAATCTCTGGAGAGCTTATAAATAGCAGCACCAACAGTTATCGAGGGTTCAGCTGGGTTCAGTTCAGTAGTGTCACAGCCTAATACTATACAGTCACGACGCTCTCTGGTGTGAAAGTCAGACAACTGGAGCGACACTACCGCTCCAAGTGGTGAGAAAGCGCAGTCACATGGGTCGGAAGAATGATGTTTGTTACGCATCCTTTTTATAAGTGATTTACGAAATATTTATCTTATTTTTTTGCCTCAAAGAGTTTGTGTAATATCAGAAGACATGAATGACTGTGAGAGAAATGTAAAAGCAGCCGAATCTCACTGTGTGAGTGATGTAAGCTACAATTTACTCCTGAAAAAATATTTTCGCATTTGCGTGAACTGCAGCTTATTCTGCTGAAAGCACATATTTCATGCATGAGAAGAATATATTTCTGTTGTAGCCTGTCCTTATTAAAATAGATACTTTCCTTGACATGTGACAGTTTTGTATATTGTCTAATAACTGGCACATTCTTACACTTCACTCGACTTTCTAATACACAAATACTTCTTTAAGTGTAATTACTGTTGCTTTAAAAGCGAATGTGTTGAAGATTCTTGCCATTTGTGGCTCTGTTGTAACAAAATTGTGGAATTCATTTCTTCTGTGTTGGGGAACTGTTTCATTGCTTTTGAAGTTTTATCACCACCTCTGTGTGGTTTTTTTCTATCAGCTACAGCTGTGATGGCCTATTTGGTACGATACATAGTGTAGGTATTGCGTTCCATACAAGTTTCCTACGTTCCACATTCGCTGATTTTAGTGCAAGTGTAGCGAAGATTGGTTGGTTGTTTTTGGGGAAGGAGACCAGACAGTGTGGTCATCGGTCTCATCGGATTAGGGAAGGATGGGGCAGGAAGTCGGCCGTGCCCTTTCAGAGGAACCATCCCGGCATTTGCCTGGAGTGATTTAGGGAAATCACGGAAAACCTAAATCAGGATGGCCGGACGCGGGATTGAACCGTCGTCCTCCCGAATGCGAGTCCAGTGTCTAACCACTGCGCCACCCCGCTCGGTTGTGTAGCGAAGAAAACGTTACTTTGTTGAGTAGATGTACGATATCTTCCTGCAAAATATCGGATGTTCTGCTGTTTATTAGCCGTTTTTTTCTCTTAAAACAAAAAGACATTATTCAGTAAATATCTTTAGGCAACAAGAGAATCGTAAATAAACTGTCCTATAATGTACCGTTTCATACCTGTCAGGGTCCTTATAAAACCTAAAAAAGACAAATGTGATGTGTTCTTCTTGTTATTGCTGCAATTAATTGCGCTATAGACGCTCCCGTTAGTAAAAAAAACCATTGTACAAACTAATATAAACAATTGCGATCTGCTTTCGCTTTCACAAGCTCCTGGCGAATTCAACAGTATCATTTCCTGGCCACTTGGGGCGCTACTATCGCAGTAGGCAACAAAAACAACACGGAGTGTAGCGACTGTTACATTAGAGTTAGACTGTGATACTGTCTACAAATTGTCACAGCTGGCATATGCTAATATGTGATGGGGATCTGTCAAAGAAGTGGAGACTCTGTAAAGATGTTTGGCGTATGTGAAAAAGTACATAGACAAGAAGGCAGAGTGGTGTTTGCTTGGCGATAATAAAAAAAGAAGGGAGGTGGCACTTTAGACTTACGCTGTACGTTGTTTTGAAGCCAGAGTGGGCACCATTTTAATTAACCAAAAACATTACCATACTACTGTTTGCGATTGCTTCTTGTTCATTATTTCTGTTGGGTGCTGGCAATAACTGTTTTAAATACTAAAAATTAAAGAGGTTACATGAATAATATTGTGTCAGGGAGGCAATTTAGAACGCTTTTCTGTTCTCGAATGCGTCGTTGCTCTAGTAATACGACACAGTCAGAGTGATGTCACACGGAAGGGTCACCATGGTGAACTACGGGGGTGTGAATGCGGTGAACCCAATGTTTTGGGCTAGTTAAGATGGCAGACATCGGCTTCAAGTTTGTGCGATATTTTCGACGTGATTGAAGTGGAATCAACTGTTCATTTCCTCAAATTAGAATCTGTATTACTTCACACTTTATTAAAAATCTGTAGACCTCAGATCAACCCTGAGCCAACGAGAAGCCAACAAAAACGTGCAAAAAAGCTAAGTAAAATATTATTTAATACTATTTTAGCACTCTTTGCTTCACTTGTGTAGACTGTATGGTATGGTGAGAGTCTTTTTTAATCAAATTTTTATGTTGTTCACAAATTGCAATATCTTCTAACCTTTTACACTAATGAAGGCTGTAGAAGCGTGGCCTTTTTCGAATGTACTTCTGACCAAAACGCGATTCTGGAAGCTGGAGTCGGAGGTCGTTCTTAATCCTGCACTATGAGATAATTATGGTGACATTTCCGTAGAAGCTTTCATCCCCTAACATAATTGTTTTCACAGATCTAGCTTCAAAAATGTACTAATAGAACGAAATATTTATATACAAATTATCATCCCCTTACAGCCTCAAATTCCAAAGGAACACTGAAACGCGTTTTTTATTTCCAAACCGAGAAGTCACATACCAATTTCCATAGGTGTAGCTTTTAATAGTTCTTTAAAATGATTTATATTAAAAAATGCTTCCACCCTGTATTTTATTCCTGTAGGGATTTAGAAAAATGTTGAAACACGAATTTCTTTATTTCTGATCGAGAAACCAAATAACAATTTTCGTAGTTCTATCTTCAAAATTGCCTTAATAGCGACATATTTAAAAGCATGACCTATTTCACCCACTTAGAAAGGGAATTTCGAAACATTCCTTCTTAAACGGTGTGTACAATGTAAGATCAACACACTATAAAGGCACATTTGCATGCCGAGCGTGAGTTTCCTCGGAAACGCGAGATATTAATTAAATAAATAATCAGTGACAAATAAATAAAGCCTATGGCACACAACTGCAGCGCTGTGTCGCTGATAAAACAAAAGTACATTTACGTTACTCGTATGTTTGATTAAAAAAAAGAAAAAAGAGCTCTCGTTGAAGTGGTGCGAGAAGCACGTATTTTAGTTTATTGTCTGGCACACCGCCATATTTCATGATATAGAAAATTACTGCGAGTTGCAACCATACTAGGCACTCGATTCTGTAAAGAATTTATATTTATAAAAGTAAGTAGGATTATGAACTGTAGGCTTATTCATTGAATATATCTGATTTAACTAACTGTGTAATTTTTTTGTTTAGTAGACAATCACCTCTGTACGACGTTTTGGCATGGCTGGCAAATTATTGTAATATTGAGATTTAGTTTATGAGTCCGCACCTACCGCAGCAGTCTTTGGAAACGATTTAATTACGAAGTCCGATTATTTCAGTTTTATTTCACGGTCAACTACGAGTAACATTGCCTTTACGAAAAAGCCATTGTCAAGCGTCTGATACCGAATAATCAAAACCTGACGACTCATAGGAGAGCCAATCATACAGATAAAAATAATTAATATTTCATTTTATTTTATTTTATTTTATTTATTTTATATTGGCGACTGCGTGTCGGACTTGTTATTTTGTCATTTGTTACATTGTTCTCTTTGTTTCATGTGAAAAATCAACCTTCTGGTCCTGGACTTGACTATATGAGAAATAAAAAAATCAGAAGATATTTGCCAATTATAAAATTTTGCGGGAAGACGCAAAGAAGCTTCCAGCAAAATAAGGTAAGACGCAGCATCTTTGCATTAGCAGGCTTGACCAGACGTATAATTCAGTGTATTAGCTTTTCAGTAAAATTCTGTAGTGTTTCTTTTCCGCATAACAGTTTCAGTGATAAATTCCATTCTCAGTATTTTTCCTTAAACAATAACGTATGCAACAATACCAATACACGAGTGTACAATATGGCCGACTTCTGTACGATATCATGTAACATGGCCAGCAGCCATTACCAATAATCTCAAATTCAGTTTATATTTTTAAATTAACAGACAGCCATTGTTGCTACGACCGATTCATACTCAACTGTATTTTATTTTAAAATCAGTGTCAAATATTTTCTTGAAACATATATCACGTGTGGCATGGTAATAACTAGAAAACAATACGCAAAAATGGAACAGCAAAGACGTACTATTCAGACGCAATCCGACTCGGACGAGAGACAAATGTTAGAAAATGACTTTACGACAGCAACCGGTAGTGACGATTCATCAAACATTGACGCGAGTGTTGACGAAAATTTTGACAATAGGCCTTCCACCACAAAAATTTCAAAGTCTCAATCAGAGCCCATGTTAATGCATGACGTCACGTCTAATGACGCGGCGGGGGCAGAGACCTTGCAAACGGTAAACATTGCCGACATGTTACAAATGCTAATGAAGCAAAACGCCGAAAACATGGCAACCTTACAGATGCAAAATGAACAGTTAAAGACACAAAATGACGGAATCAAATCTGATCTCATAGCACTCAAGACAGCTAATGACACTTTATGTAAGCGTGTGGAACTTATAGACGCCACACTGACCAAACAGATGACTGAACTCAGTACGAAATTTTCCAAGCTTAATACGAGACAAGAAAAGACTACAACTGACGTAGCACTTTTACAGACACAATTAAAAAACCTTAATGTCACGTGTGAAGCTCTTACTGAACAAATTCAACCATATCCTTCAGTACACGACAACCTTGAAAAACGAATTACTGACGTGCAGAATAAATTTGACGATGTTGAACAACACCTGACTGACATCTTACAATCTGATGCAACAGCTCATTTTCAAAATATTAATAAAGAATTTCATGATTGGGTAGAGAACAAAGACAAACATTTTGATAGATGCGTACGTGAAAATTTACCAACAATTGTGCACGACTCCGTAGCGGAATACATCACTAATAACAAACAGCTGATTAGTGACGCAGTACAATCCGTCACTGCACCCATGAGACAATTCACCGATCAACCACAGTCTGAATGTAACGAAAATATCAGTCAAAATGAGCAGTTCAGAAATCAATATACATTCGAGTATGACGCACACATACCGCACACAACATACACACAAGAACAAAACACACCACGACAACAACACATACCACAACGTGCAAACACAAACACAAGCTATTATCATGGTAAACCACAGCAACATTATCGTAATTACTCGCCAGCTGGACATAGCAGTAATTACAGTGGGACAAATCCATATCATAATGCAAAGGAAGACGAAAGCTTAATGAAACACAGGCAATTTCAGATTTTTATCCCAGAAAAACGAACCATTCATCCGGTGATTTTTCTCAAATCTTTTAGTAACGCATTTCCACGCACTTGGAGTGACCGGAAAAAGATTTCATATATTGTCGGTTACATCCAAGGCGATGCAGCTGTCTGGGCATACAGTCAAGCTGACGTATGTACCACGTACAGTGAGTTTGAGCGTGCTTTTCTGAACAAATTCTGGTCGCAATCCGTTCAGGAGCGACTCAGAAGACAAATTTTAGAACCTGAAACTTTTAACAGTAAAAATGGTAACTTACGCAGATATTTTGAAAAATACTTGAACATGGGACATTTTTTAGACGAACCAGTCGCAACACGTGATATACTCCGAGCGTTGAAGGCCAAATTGCCTTTCAACATTAAGGGAAAACTTCTACATATCCCGGATGACGATTCAGATTATTTTTTAACAGCTTTAGATTCGGTTGACATGTTACTTGAAGATCAGCGCTTCGCGCGGCAAAACAGCAGCCACAATGTTTACACTAGTGGTATGCAAAACATGCAGGCTTGCCAACACAATTCTGGCGCGCCCACAGTAGGATACGCGGTACAACAAAAACAGCAAACTCACGTGCCGTCTCAGTACGGAAATCAAAATCAACACGCGTATTCAAATACAAACAATAGTTACAACAGTAATAACATTTCATGCGGCAATCCATACAAAAGGCACCGCGATAATAACTACAACGGTAACAACGGATACAAAGGTAATAACAAAAACACAAACAGAAATAGAAATAATAATAACTACGAGCCAAGACAGCATCAAGGTTGGACTCGTAACGATCAGTACTTTCATTCAAACTCTGCTTTACCACAGCAGCCACCAGGTCAAAATTGGAGCATACCTTACGACCGACAGGTAAGTTATAATGCGCAACAGCAACAACAACCGCAAAAGTTTGGAGATCATAATAGGCAATATCCGAATGTGAATATAATAGAAATGACACCTGATGCACAACCTCAATCTGTGTCAGTACCTAGTACAAATGCTAATCCAACAAACTAGAAACAGTCACTACTTTGCCCCAGGTCGTGGCTGAAGAATCCTTGGGGGGCGGCTTCAATGTTAATCAGTTATTTGACACCACACTTGAACAACAGAATAATGATATGCCGAGTAATTCTAAACAAAAACTACCTGTTTTATTTATAAGATACAACCACAATAACAATATATCAGATGAACTTTTACAAGACAGTACACAATGTCGTTTAAACACAAATGAAATTGTTTTAGCATCCACTACTGGTGTAGTAGGTGGGATTCCAACTACTATTATCCTAGATACAGGTGCAGCTGTGAGCGTTTTATCTTTTAATTTTTATAAAAAGATGTGTGAATTGGAACCTGTGCCTGAGTTTCCTGCCCAAAACTGTAAAATAACTACTGCACTAGGTAATAAGTCATGTAGGGTTACGAAGCAAGTTTTTGTAAACGTTAAAATAGGTAATGGAACCGTACAATGGCCATTCCTGGTTGTACAAAACCTTGTGACTAATTGCATATTAGGAATAGATATTATGAGCGAGAAGGACTGCATTATAGACTTCTCCAAAGGTAAATGTATTTTAAATGATAAAAGCAGTGTAATTATTATTGATTTGGACAGGAGAACTCTAAAGCATGACAAACACTGTACAGGGTACAAGGTTCAGTTAGTACTTGACAAAGACATTCAAGACATGCAAACACACTCATCTGACGCAGAGCTAATGGACTTGAAAACATTGCTTGATCATAAGATAAGTGAAGCTACAGCTCTCAGTGTACATGAACGTATAAAACTACAGGAAATGTTATCCAAATATTTACAAGTTTTTACCAGACGATTAGGTGTTATCAACACGTATGTGTACAAGATTGAAGTTAAGCCTCACAAGATCTTCTACCATAAGACATATAACGTACCGTTATCTCAACGACCTGCTGTGTGGCAAGAACTAAAACAAATTACAACATAGATTGTAAGTAGTATAGAAATTTTCATTTCAGCGGTTCCAGTGACGCAGTTGAAGACAGAAGAACTTTTCTTTCAACGCCGCGGCACCACCGAGAAGACTGAATATTTAAGTAAAATTTATGATTACGTAGCAGTGAATGATATATAAATTTTTCACGGAACATTTGTTATTGTAGGTACCACTGACTTGATATGACACCTGACGAACTGACAGACGTCATCTGTGAAGCGATCTTTTACTTTGAGAAATAGATTAGACGCACATCTCTCAACACGAAAAGCATCTATCAGTAGTCAAGGCCACACAGACACTCTACACACACGCACAAAACGCGAGGAATCGAACATTTTCTCTCTCTTACTATTTTGAATATTTATTGAGTAGTGAAAACGCCTGGTCTTGCCTACTGATGTAATGAATGTTGTGTCTAACCTATCTTAATTTCAGATGACATCACAAAAAAACATCGATAATATCCCAGCAAAACCCCTAAAGAGGATGTAAATATCTGCAATTCATGTAATCAAATGTGACACAATGTAATAACCTATAGCTATGTAATGATGATGTAAACATGTTTATGTGCAACTGTATTATGTTTATGCTAAGAAAATATGTGACGTGTGTATGTATTATTACTTATGTTTTTTTTAAAAACTGATGTATAATGTAACTGTTACTGTGTGAAAATTTGAACGATAACGAGTGCCAAAATGTGAAAAACTTTAAAAAAAAAAAAATGCGTAGTGAACCACTGTTCACGGACATTAACGTACATTACTAAGTCTGCAACTACGCAGAAACCTATGTGAAAGAAACTGTTAATGACATTCATGATGCATCGTACCTTTGTTAACGCGATGAACGATTTCTTCGATGAGTAACCACGAACATTTAGGTGAGCTATATTTTAAAAAAAAACTGAATATGTGAAGTGCATAATTCGTGCATCGTCTAGTGACATTACTACAGTACCCAACTTCAAGATGTTAACTGGATTAAATGGACACAAAGTGCCTGTCCAGAAAACAACACGACGGGTGGAAGAGTTTTGGTTGGAACTTCAGGGAATGAAATGTTCTCGAAATGTGACGGACACTCTTACCTGGACTGTCCAAGGATCGACGCCAGCTATGTGCCGTCCGAGGTTCTGCAACCAAGCTTCCACGGAATGTAAAGAAAAAAACGAACTGCACGTGGACCAATTACTCGACGGGTCACGTCTGATCTGTAATAAACAATGCTTTTTGTCACAACGAACTGCATCACAACGACTATAATGGAAATAGGAAATGGACACGCTTATGTATTAATCACGTTGTTATACAACGATGTTACTGTGATCAAAAAACTTTACCACGACGATACTAACCTGTAAAAAATTATTGTGCAGCAGATGAATATGAACTGTGATAACGACACCATGTGTATAGGTCAACGCACCTGAAACAACAGAACATTTTTCGTTGAAGCATTTCATTGCAATGCTATGTAACTAAGAACATTCAACAATCTAAAGTTGTATTGTATTATAACAAATATTGTAATTTTAAAACTAAGTTACCTGTCATAGAATGTAGTCTTCATATGTAATCTTGGTGGAATATTTTCTTTGTGCAACGACTAAGAAATGCGCGCGCACACGAACAATATGAACTGCAATACTGTGCCGCGTGATCTAAATTTACGAAATAACGGCAGTGCCGTAGTTACACAGACGCTTCTGCGCATGCGCGCACTCTGTTTTGCCAACATAAGAACTTTTTCGGCGCACGCGCGTCATTCAAATTTTGTATATAATACACAGTATAATGTAAGTCATGTAAATAGTTGTAGATAACTTAGATTTTCTTGTGCCTTTAGGTGAATTGCTCGCCTGCAGGTGTGTCCTTTCGCCTCGCAATTCAGGGGGCAATATAAAGGCACATTTGCATGCCGAGCGTGAGTTTCCTCGGAAACGCGAGATATTAATTAAATAAATAATCAGTGACAAATAAATAAAGCCTATGGCACACAACTGCAGCGCTGTGTCGCTGATAAAACAAAAGTACATTTACGTTACTCGTATGTTTGATTAAAAAAAAGAAAAAAGAGCTCTCGTTGAAGTGGTGCGAGAAGCACGTATTTTAGTTTATTGTCTGGCACACCGCCATATTTCATGATATAGAAAATTACTGCGAGTTGCAACCATACTAGGCACTCGATTCTGTAAAGAATTTATATTTATAAAAGTAAGTAGGATTATGAACTGTAGGCTTATTCATTGAATATATCTGATTTAACTAACTGTGTAATTTTTTTGTTTAGTAGACAATCACCTCTGTACGACGTTTTGGCATGGCTGGCAAATTATTGTAATATTGAGATTTAGTTTATGAGTCCGCACCTACCGCAGCAGTCTTTGGAAACGATTTAATTACGAAGTCCGATTATTTCAGTTTTATTTCACGGTCAACTACGAGTAACATTGCCTTTACGAAAAAGCCATTGTCAAGCGTCTGATACCGAATAATCAAAACCTGACGACTCATAGGAGAGCCAATCATACAGATAAAAATAATTAATATTTTATATTATTTTAATTTATTTTATTTATTTTATAACACCTCCCAATTTCAAGTTTCTATCCTCATTGGTTTGGGCTGGGCGATGATGAATCAGTGAGTCAGGACGTTTCTTTTGTATATACAGGGTATTTTTTTTTCTTTAAGACAGGCAACAGCACAATCCGCTGCTCTTCAGTCAAATGATACATTTAATAAAAAGTTGAAAGTGAGACATATAAAAGGTGATAAAGGGAGCATAAGAACGTAGTAGGGGAGGCAGTGGGTGTTAAAATATACACGAACACAGGAACGTTAATGTGCGACAGTTAAAAAAAGAAAGTCCACATAAAGTTAAAAAACAGTTGTAAATTGGTGTAGCACATAAAAAACACTAAAGTCACAGGCACAAGTTAAAGGTTGGCCACAGTATTAAAATACTCCATAATGACAACATTTAAAAAGCACTGCATGAGACAGAACACACACTACGAAGAATAAAACCTGCTGAGAGGAACCCGCTGAGCGAGGGGAGGCCTCAGAGGAGGGAAAAGAGGGGGCAGAGGGGGAGGGGATCTGGAGAGGGTGGGAGCAAAAGCAAGGGGGTCAGGGGGCACACTAAGGCACAGGCGATGCGGGGTGGGAGATGGAGAGGGAAGGCAAGTCAGGAGGGAGCACAGGGATGCAGAAGGGGTGCACTGGAAAGTGTAGTAGTGGGGGAGGGAGGAAAAAGGGTAGATATCAGTGCGGAGCTCACCATTCGGGAGAGGTAGGTGCTGGAAGTTGTGTTGGGAAAGCAAGTGGAGTGTGTGGAGATGGATAGAGGGCGGGACACAATGGTAAAGGGGCAGCAACAGACCGGGGTGGAGAGGACAGAGGACACAAGGGGATAAGGGGATCGAGGCTGTAGACGACGTACAGGTTGTGAATGTGCATGAGGTAAAGGAGAAGTTGTGGGAAGGGGATGAGGTAGTAGAGTATCCATGTGGGGGACGGGATTTGGATATGGAAGTTGAGGCAGAGTGCATGGCATTCAAGGATTTGGAGGACTTTATAGAATCTGGGCGAGGTTGAAATTCAGGCGACCCTGGCTTAACAAAGGATGGTTTGAATCAAGGATTTGTAGGTGCGAAGGATGGTGGAAGAATGCAGGCCCCATGTCTGGCCAGACAGGAGTTTCAGGAGCCAGAATCTATGGTGGACTTTGTCTTGAATTATAAAGAGATGGGATTCTAGGTAAGGTGATGGTCAAGGGTGAGGTTAAGATATTTCAGTATAGCAGTGAGGTGGATAGGACAACCATAAATGATGATGTAAAAATCATGGAGCTGGAAGGAGCGGGTGGTATGACCTATGATGATTGCCTGGGTCTTAGAAGGGTTGATGTGAAGGAGTCACTGGTTGCACCAGGCAGTGAACTGGTTGAGGTGTATTCTTTGGGTAGAGGGGAACAGGCATGGGAGGTTTTGGGCAATCTGCAATGTACGGCGATAGAGGAGAGGGGAAAGGATGGAACCTTGGGGCACACCAGTGGTGGGATAGAAAGTACAGGAGTTGGTATTGTGGATAGTGACGTAGGAGAGACAACGGGAGAGGAAGGAAGCAACGAGATAGACGAAATTGATGGGAAGAGCATAGGTCTGGAGTTCAAAGAGAAGCCTGGGATGCCAGACACGATTATAGTCGTTCTGTAGGTCGAGGGAAAAAAATAGCTGAGTGATAGGAGTTAAGTTGGAGGAAAAGAAGATTGATAAGGTTAAGGAGCTGTTCGTCGGCCGAGAAGGAAGGCCGGAAGCCACACAGGGTAATAGGAAGGAGGTGGTGCCGTTTAAGAAGCTGATGAATATGGTGGGAGATGATGGACTCGAAGACTTTACTGATACGGAGGTGAGGCATATGAGACAACAAGAAAGTGTCAGAGGGGTGTTTGTTGGTTTTATGGAACAGCAGGACATGGGAAGTCTTCCACACATCAGGGTAAATGCTGGTGGGGACGATGACATTATACAGGGTAGCAAGGATAGCCAGGAAGGAGGGGGGGATTACTTGAGGTGGCAGCAGGAGACACTGCCGTGACCAGGAGCAGTGTTGGGTTTGAAGTGGAGCATGAGTTTGATGTTGTGTGTAGTAATGGGATTGTTAATGTCTGAGTAGCTGATCCAAGTACTGGAAAGTGAGGTGAGTGGCAGGACATGTATTGGATGGTTCAAGGACCTTGAGGAAGAGGGAGTAATCAGAGTAAGGGTTCAAGGAATGGAGAAGAACTTGGGGAGGTGGGAAGAAAAATGGGTAGCCTTACTGAGGTTGCCAGGGAAGGGACAGTTGTCATGGAGAAGGGGATAATGCAGGGTGCGATGGCTACCAGTAAGGCAGTGGAAGGCAGACTAGTACCTGGAGGTTGACAGAGGTTGGTGGTGGAGGAGTGCATCCTGGTCACAGGTGCAGAGGAAGGAGTGGTAGAGCCTATGGGATTCATGGAGAAGAACGACGGCCTGTGGAGGAAGAGAAGGGTGGTGTGAGGGTGGATAAGTTTGGTAGGAACTTGGGTGTCCACAGCATCTGTGTTGGTCTTCTGGAGGAAGGACGAGGCATCAGTGATGTCAGCAGGATGGTGAAAAGTAAGTGGGTGGCTTTCAACATATGAAGCAATGGATTCCTGGTAGGCATTCTAGTTTTTATTTATTTATTTATTTATTTATTTAACTTGGCAAGATTAGGGCCATCAGGCCCTCTCTTACATTTAACCAGGCATTCTACGTATTTTACATTCATATGTTTTAGTAGGCATGTTAAACTACATCTAGTACAAAAAGTGAAATAAACAATTAGAAAGGTACACCTGGAAAAATACATACATTTAGAGTTTATATTCGTAGATCATAAGTACTGTTATAATTAGACATTATTGAAGAGACAGATTTTAGATAGGAGTGCTGGCAGCAGGGAGTATGAGGGAGACTCATGGTGAAGGGAGGAGAAGAATAGAGAGACATGACGAAACATAATTAAGGAAATATAAAGGAAAAGAAGATTGCATGGCTAATAGAGATAGATGAAGAGGAAGGCATCTCAGGAGCAAGATAGGAGACGCTAGCTTTCCTATTTGACAGATGAGAGGATTGGCCTTGTACATTAATTTTGTGGAGAACTTTATGAGGATGATAGTAGGAAATGTTTCAACTTCTTCTTAAAAGCAGCAGGAGATTGAATTTTGCGCAAGGTAAGGGGCAGTTTGTTCCAGAGGCGGACAGCGGCAACTGAGAAGGAGTTTGCAAAAGTTTTTGTTTTGTGAGTGGGCACAGTTAGGATACCAAACAAGAGTGACATCGTGTTTCGATTATGATGGCATGACAGGTTTTTAATCTCTGAAGCAAGGTACTGGGGTGCTTGCGCGACGCGGAGTCGGTGAAGTAGACATAGAGTGTGGTAGTCACGCAATTTGTCCGGCCGCAGCCACCCTAGCTCGGAGTATGAAGCACTAACATGATCATATCGGCGAATGTTGCAGGTGTCACGCACACAGGCATTCATGGTTAGCTCTAGCCGTCGTTTGTTTTCACTACTCATGTCTTGTTGAATCACATCACAATAGTGGAGGTTCGGTAGAACGAGTGCTTGCACGAGCTGGCGTTTCAAGTCCTGTGGAAATACGTTTCGAAACTTTTTGAGAGCATAGAGACAAGCAGACGTCTTTCGGCACATTGCGACTGTATTCTCCGCCCAGCTGAGATGCTCATCCAAAGTTACACCCAAGTTCTTCACTGTTTTCTGATATGGTATTGGAGTACCGTCGAGCAGAATAGGAGGTAGCCGTTCGTGGAAATCTGAGCTTATTAATTTCTGATGGGCTATTAAGATTACTTGCGTCTTTTTTTGCATTTAGTTTAAGCCCCAGGTTTTTCACCTATGTCACTACTGAAGACAGATCATCATTCATCTGAGCGATTTCAGTGTTTACATCTTCAGGTCTGACGCTTAGGTAGAGCTGGAGGTCGTCGGCATAGAAATGATATTTACAGGAGGACAGAACCGACGAAATATCGTTGACATATAAAGAAAGAAAGAAAAGAAAACAAAAGTGGTCCTAAGACTGATCCTTGTGGCACTCCCGAGGAAACATGTTTCCAGGAAGATTTTTCATTTACGCAGACAACACATTACTGTCTGTCTTTTAAGTAGCTTTCAAACCATCTCATTGCACTATCAGAGAAATTAAGCTGTTGCATTTTTCTGAGCAATATGTCAAAGTTAAGAGTATCAAAAGCTTTGTTGAAGTCCAGTAGCGTCAATATTGTTGCCTTTCGATTGTCGATGGCATATTTCAGGTCATCAGTTACTTTAATTAGAGCAGTGCTTGTGCTGTGATGTTTACAGAAACTGGATTGAAATTTGTCATATAGGCTGAATTCATGTAAGTGTTCAGTGATTTGGTCATGAACAATATATTCGAGTGCTTTGGAAACAGCAGGCAGTATGCTAATTGGTCGGTAATCACGAGGCAGTTGTGGGCTTTCGATCTTAGGGATGGGTCGAATTATGCTTCTTTTCCATGCAGTGGGGTATATTCCGTTCACGAGGGAAAAATTAAATATGTCAGTTAAGACAGGTACTAAGATATCGGCAACATTCTTAATCATGGTTATACCGATACTGTCGTTGCCTATTGCATCAGAAGAGATTCTCATTATTGTTTTTCTTGCTGTATTTGTTGTTACATGTTTTAGATGGAAGGTATCGTTCTTAGTTATCCTGTTAGGGGATTCTTGTGGACGGTAATTATCAGCTGTGCTGGTATTCAGAGGTGCACAGAAGAATTCATTTAATTCGTTAGCTGACACATGAAAAGTAGTTTCCGATTTTGGCTTTCCGACCCCCAAGCTACGGAGATTCTTCCATAGAGTCGTGGGCGTCAGATCGCTGCATACAAGGAAGCGAGCATGCCTGATTTTAGCATTGCGAAACCATTGTTTCACTCTGTTCCGTAGCTTTCTATATTCTTCGAAACGCTCAGGTTTCGGATCCGCCTTGAAACGCCTTGGGCAGCATCCCTATTAGTCATCATTTGACGTAATTCAGCTGTCAGCCATGGAGCAGGAGATTTTCTTACGCGGATTGTGGGCACAGGTGCATGTTTGTCATACAGGGCAGTGAGTTTATCACCAAGTTCATTAATTTTGCCATCGATTGTAGGTTCTCTGATTATTTGATGCCATGAGATTCCTGAGCAAACGGCTGTTAGAGCGTCAAGGTCAATACATTTGGTGTGGACAGACTTCAGAGGGGCAGCAGGGTGGGGGGCAGGAGGGGGACGATGGGTGGAGGAGACAGCGAGAAGGACTGGGAGGTGGTTGCTACCAATGGCTCAAGGATGACCATAGTGATATGACCAAGGAGGTTGGGGGAAGTGAGGATGACGTTGGGGATGGAGTTACTTTCAGGACAGGTGTGCTGTGGGAGGGGAAAAAGGACACCAAGGAGGGTGGTGAGGAACTGATGTCACCACCAAAGGGTGGCTGTGGATGTTGAGGTCTGCAGCAATCACGTAGGTGGAGAAGGTGCAGTCAACATGAGAGACGAAGTCATAGGGAAGAGGAGCTGTGGGATGGACATAGATAGTGGCACTGGTGATGGTGAGGGAGGAAAGAAAGACACTGAAGATGAGGTATTCAGTTGGGTCACTGAGCAGGAGTTGTGGCCAGACAGGGATATGTTTCAGGTGGCCAATAGTGACCCCACCTTGTGCATGGGGCAGGGGATTGTTGGTATGGTGAAAGAGGTAGGGAGAGGTGTGGATAACATGGTGAGGTTAGAGGAAGGTTTCATTAAGGATGACGGAGTCATCAGTGCTGGGACAAGGTATACATGAAGAGGTACTTGTTGGCAGGCAGGGAGGGAATGTTTAGGTATAGGAGATGATTCTGTTGGCTCACCGGGGATGCAGGGTAGAGGACAAGGAGTGGAGAGAGGAGAGTGGCTTAGACAAGGGTGCACAGGCAGGTGAATGTTAAGTGGGCCTGGTTGTGGGAGTATGTGGCATAAATATTCAAATGTAAGACAGAGTGGACAGCAAGGGAGATCTTCTGGAGGGTGTGGAGGCGTTGGAAGGGGTGAATATTCTGGCCAGGAACTGGTTGGTGTCTTCAGCCATATGGAGAGGGTGGAGGGAATTTTTGGGGTGGATGGAACTGATCAATGGGGTGACTGGGAACGGTCAGCCTGGAATTGGTGGCAGGGGGTTTGTCCTTGAATTTGTAGGAGTAGATGGGGTGGGGTTCATTGAAGTTTTTGCAGGAAGGAGGAGAGGTGAGGTTAGGACACTGTTTGAGGAAGTGGGAGGCTCTACAGTGAGGGCAGGTGGTTTTCTTTGCTGTTTTGGGTGAGGTGGTTGTTGTAGAGACAGCACTGGCAGCACTAGGATTGAGGAAGGGAATGGGAGGGGTCAGTGGGTGGTTACAGTTGAAAATCAGGGCTCCCTGAGTGAGGAGTTGATGTATGGAGGAGGCAGTCTCTGTAAACACACGCATCAGGAAGATTGGGCCAGAGTTTATAGATATGTTGGATCAAGCAATACTGCCAACCCAACACCTCCACCTTTGTGACCACAGGGCTGAGTTTTGTGATCACGGCAGTGAGCGTTGGCAGAAAACCAGGGGGGGGGGGGGGGGAGGTGATTGATGGGGAGAGGAGGAAGTAAGGAAAGGTGTGAGAGATACATGTGGACCAAGGCTGATGTGGGGAACTGTTCAGAATAGATCAGTGTGCAAAGAGGGAGAGGGGAGCCTGTGTGGGGTAAGTTGATCAGTGGGAGTACTGGGGATCTACTTGCAGATTTCGAGAGTGAGGGTGTGGACGTTGAGGAATTTTGGATCAGTGTTGGAAAGGATGAATGTATGCAGAGCAGGGGCTGGGGATGCAGGAGGGCAGTGGTGTCCATGGTGGGATCTGAAAGAAGAGGGGCTGGTGGAGGAGGTGGTGGAGGTGATGATGTCACTCAGGCATTTGGTTTTTTTAGGTGGAGGTGGCTTGGGAGGAGGGGTGAGAGACTGGTTGTATTGGGAGGTGGTGGGAGGCAGGCCCCTCATGTGAGGTGAAGGCACTTTGAAGGGAATGTGGGTGCTCTGTGGTGGCGACTGTGGTGTGGTGGGCAGTGACAGGGGTGAGGGAACCAGGGGTAGTTGTAGCAGAGCGAGTGAGGAGTGGGGAAAAATCATCCCTACAGATGGTAGCAGTGGGAGGGGGAGCAGGAGCAGGAGCAGTGAGAGGAGGAGGAGGAGGAGGAGGAGGAGGAGGTGGAGGAACAGGAGCAGGAGCAGTATACAGATGGGGTTACAGGTATAGGGAGGAGATAGAGGGGAGGAGACTGTGAGGAGGACAGCTGGAGTAGACAGGGGAATCCTTGAGGAAGGACTCCAGGAGGTAGCGTTGGCTGCAGGGGAAGAGGAGGTGTATATGATTGTGGTGGTGGGGGAGTCCATGGTGAACTGTGTAGTCTACTGGCGACTGATGTCGCCGAAGTGGGGAAAGAGAACAAAGACGGGGTGGTGGCAGCAAGCACTGGGTGGCGGGTGGTGTTGGCAAGCATCAGGCAGCAGACAGACAGATAGACTGACGGACAGAAGCAGCAGCAGATGGTGATGGGGCGGTCTTCCAAAACTTCGATTTCGCCCTGAGTGCAGCCCAGGCGGAAGAATCTTCCAATTTTGAAGGTGTGGGACTCCTACCCACAGGATGTACAGGATATTCGGAAATTCCCATAACAAACGACTAGGACCTGTAGAGGGAAGTGAGTACACCATGCTTTGAACAGGAACCTACGTACCGTTTCCGTGCTACAGCCATTTGAAAACACGTTTGCTAGATAGATGTGCAACAGGGTAGTCATGGTGGAGGGTGTTTACGTCACATCGACTAATATCATTTGTCAACTATCGTACCTCTCTGACCAGGTTCGTGCCTCATTCACGTGTCTGTGAGTGTTAGAGCAACATGGTTGAGTACACGTTTGCAGAAGACATCGGCATGGTCCTTCTGAATGGCGAAACGTACGATAATAGAAGAGCAGCTCGTTAGCTTTATCAAGATCTTTCTCCAAAAAAGTGTGACTCCATCGCATACTCTTTTTACAACAATTATGCAGAGATACCGCACACCCGAACTGGAAGACGCCATACTGCTTCAGGCTGTATTGTACACTACTGGCCATTAAAATTGCTAGACCACGAAGTTGACGTGCTACAGACGCGAAATTTAACCGACAGGAAGAAGATGCTGTGATATGCAAATGATTAGCTGTTCAGAGCATTCACACATGGTTGGCACCAGTAGCGACACCTACAACGTGTGGACATGAGGAAAGTTTCCAACCGATTTCTCATACACAAACAGCAGTTTTCCGGCGTTGCCTGGTGAAACGTTGTTGTGATTCCTCGTGTAAGGAGGAGAAATGCGTACCATCACGTTTTCGACTTTGATAAAGGTCGGATTGTAGCCTATCGCGATTGCGGTTTATCGTACCGCGACATTGCTGCTCGCGTTGGTCGAGATCCAATGACTGTTAGCAGAATACGGAATCGGTGGGTTCAGGAGGGTAATACGGAACGCCGTGCTGGATCCCAACGGCCTCGTATCACTAGCAGTCGAGATGACAGGCATCTTATCCGCATGGCTGTAACGGATCGTGCAGCCACGTCTTGATCCCTGAGTCAACAGATGGGGACATTTGCCAGACAACAACCATCTACACGAACAGTTCGACGATGTTTGCTGTAGTATGGACTATCAGCTCAGAGACCACGGCTGCGGTTAACCTTGATGCTGTATCGCAGTCAGGAGCGCCTGTGATGTTGTACTCGACGACGAACCTGGGTGCACGAATGGCTAAACGTCATTTTTCGGATGAATCCAGGTTCTGTTTACAGCATCATGATGGTCGCATCCGTGTTTGGCGACATCGCGGTGAACGCACATTGGAAGCATGTATTCGTCAGCGCCATACTGGCGTATCACCTGACGTGATGGTATGGGGTGCAATTGGTTACACGTCTCGATCACCTCTTGTTCGCATTGACGGCACTTTCAACAGTGGACGCTACATTTCAGATGTGTTACGACCCGTGGCTCTACCCTTCATTCGATCCCCGTGAAACCCTGCATTTCAGCAGGATAATGCACGACCGCATGTTGCAGGTCCTGTACGGGCCTTTCTGGATACAGAAAATGTTCGACTGCTGCCCTGGCCAGCACATTCTCCAGATCTCTCACCAACTGAAAACGTCTGGTCAATGGTGGCCGAGCAACTGGCTCGTCACAATACGCCAGTCACTACTCTTGATGAACTATTGGTATCGAGCATATAACGTGGTTTCGAATATCAGTTCACCAAGTACACCGAGGAAGGGACCCTCTTCAAGTAGCCAGCCTTAATGAAGTTTTTAGGTGGTTTCCCAAACTGGATTAGGCAAATGCTGGGCAGGTCCCCATCTCTCACCTCAGAAAATACGATTCAAAAACAGTTGAAATACGCTCACTCACAGGACGAAGTTAGCACAATTCACAGACAAGTGGCGCACTCGGCTTCCCTCCCAGGCAGCTTCCCACCCAGGTACTGGCGACTGCGTCATAGGGGAAGGGCGACCTGCCGCAATGGTAAAAGGAAGTAAATTACCCAAACTTGACTACAGCAGAGCCCATTCTAGATTGGATTAACGCTAACTAAAGAACAACTGCCAAAACAGAGAGACAAATCTGACTTGCCTAAGAGGGGGCTACAAAAGAAATTTGGGAAGGCTGCCTGTAGGAATTTGAAACTGGCTCTTGCATCTATGTCTACGTCTTCATCTACATGGTTACTCTGTAAATCACACACAAGTCCGTGGCAGAGTGTTCATAGAACCACCTTCACAATAATTCTCTATTATACCACTCTCGAACAACGCGAGGAAGAAACGAACACCTATGTGCGATCTCTGATTTCTCTTATTTTATTACGATGCTCGTTTCTTCTTGTGTAGGTCGGCGTGAACAAAATAGTTTTGCATTCAGAGGAGAGAGTTGGTGACTGAAAGTTCCTGAGAATATTCCGCCGCAACGAGACACGCCTTTGTTTTAATAATGTCCACCCCAAATCCTCTATCACGTCCATGGCACTCTCTACCCTGTTTCTCGATAATACAAAACGTGCTGCTCTTTTCTGAATTTTCTCGCTTTACTCCGTTAATCCTGTTAGGTAAGCATCCCACACCGCGCAGCTGTACTCTAAAAGAAGACGGGCAAGTGTAGTGTAGGCAGTCTCTTTAGTAGATCTGTGGCGGCAGCACCGTCCAACGCACGAAGGGCTGAACTACGGCACTGCCGACACAAGTAGGGGCAGCTGTACCGTTATGCGGAATATCGGCAACGGTGCGTCGCACACCCGACCGCACGGGAACAAAGCTGCCACCAGTGCGAGCTAGTCGACGCAACGCGACACACGTCTCCCCAGTTCTTCCGCCGCGGACCACGTGCGTCGAGTCAACGTGACTCCGCCGTAAATGCGTACGCGCGGTCGTAAGCGCAGTCGCCGTTAAATTGTCTTTCGCTTCTTCGCGGACGTTACGGCGCCTCCGGTCGCGCCAAGAGCAGAACATTCTGTGACGCGGCCTTTTGTCTCGCTCGGTCCACGCGGTCGCGCCACGGCTCGTCACTGGAGTGTGCACCCTCCGGGATCGGTGACCGAGCCGTGCCGCCAGTGCAACGCGCCTATATAGGCAGACATTAGCGAAGTATATTATTTGTCATTTATTGTAACGGCAGGAAAAATAAATGTGTCCTGTCCAGAACCGCTTTACTCATTTATTGCCACAGAGCCTCTCCCATGAGCATAGTGCGTGGGCGCGGCGATAAATGCCGGTTCACTGCACATGATCGACTGTAAGTGGAGATACAACACGTTCCCGCTTCACTGGTGACCCCGACGTGATCTGAGGCTAAAAAAACACGTGGTGACAAACGTTCGTCGGTACGAGAGACTTGGAACCGCGAGTAGACTTGCGCGCATACGCCCGCGCCGAACAGTGCTCCGTAGTAATTTTTTTTTTTTTAACTAACTTTTTTTGTATTGTTTTTGTGTGCGTATATTTTGATCGCGGACTGCTTAGTGCTATTTTTTTCTTTTCGTGTGTTTCCCTTGTGTTATTTTCACTGTGTGCTTTCCTCTTGTACGAGGATTCGACTCTGAACTAAGATGGCGACACTAGAGGAGTTGCGAAAGACCGTCGAAGAACTGCTCGCACGCAACACGAGGCTAGAGAATGAGCTACAGGCACGGACTACACGCGCGGACGCCGCGCAGCCGCAGACAGCTCAGGACAATGTTGGCGCGCAAATCCCCGCCACACCGACGCCTCCTACGACCGCCGGAACGCCGACAAGCGCTGGACGGGCATTGATCAGGCTGCCTCCCTTTTGGCCGCGCGACCCCGTGATGTGGTTCAGCCAAGTTGAGGCGGTATTTATGAGCAACCACGTGACCTGCGACCTGGTGAAATTTGGGCACGTAGTGAGCCAGCTGGACCAGAACTATGCGGCCGAAGTGCGGGATATAATCACCGCCCCACCGACGCAGTCGAGCTACAAACGGCTCAAGGAAGAGCTGATCCGGCGGATTTCGTCGTCAGAGGAACAGCGTGTGCACCAACTGCTGCGGCAAGAGGAATGCGGCGATCGGAGGCCCTCGCAATTCCTGCGCCACTTGCGGAGCCTCGCGCAGTCCGATATGGTGCCAGATTCGCTGTTGCGCACTATCTGGGTGCGCAGCCTCCCAGCTCAGGTGCAGGCAGTGATAGCCGCACAGATGGAGATGCAGCTGGACGTCGTCGCTAACTTGGCCGACAGGGTGCACGACGCGCTGACAACGGCGCCTAGCACCGCGGCTGCGGCAGCTTACGACTCCGTCCCCCCACCTCCGTGGCGGCCAGCGCCTCCCGCACCCGCATCGGATGCCGACCTGCACCAGCTAGTGCAAAACTTGACCGCACAGGTGGCAGCTCTCTCGACGCAAGTCGACCGGTTGGCGCGCTCGCAGCAAGAGGGCAGCACGCGCCGCAGCGGCAGCAGACCGGGCGACAGGCGGCGTGGCTCGCGCAGCCGGCAACGCAGCAACAGCCGCTCCAACGGTACCCCGCCGACGTCACAGCACGCACAAAGCGGCTACTGCTGGTACCACGCCCGCTTCGGCAACGAAGCAACCAGGTGCCGCGCTCCTTGCTCGCACCCAAACGCCAGCTGCGACCGGACCTAGGCGCACCCGGCTGCAATATGATATCGAAGCGTCTGTTTGTTGCGGAACGGGGGGCAGGCGTGAGGTACCTCGTCGACATGGGTTCGGACCTCTCGATCTTCCCCCGTTCTATGTTACGAGACCGCAGGCGGGCCGAGGCACTCTGCCTTACAGCGGCGAACAACTCCACTATTAAAACTTACGGCACACACAGCCGCAATATAGATCTGGGCCTACAGCGCACGTTCTCGTAGACTTTTACCGTGGCCGACGTCAATGAGCCGATCCTGGGCCAGACTTTCTCGGCCACTTCGGGCTACTAGCTGACATCGCAAACGGCCAGCTCATCGACGCCACGACTAAGTTAAAGATAGCGGGACAGCACCGGCAGGCTGCATACTACAGCGTTAAACCCGTGAAGTGCCCCGCACCGTACACTGACATTCTGGAACAATTCCCCGACCTCACCCGCCCAGCCGGTGCACCGAGAGACATCAAACATTCGACGGTGCACCACATAATAACCACACCCGGACCCCCCACATCATGTCGCCCACGTCGACTCGCGCCGGACAGACTCGCAGCAGCAAAGGCAGAGTTCGAGGCCATGCTGCGGCAAGGCATCGTGCGACCATCGAGCAGCCCATGGTCATCGGCGTTGCATTTAGTGCCCAAGAAAGACAATTCGTGGCGCCCGTGTGGGGACTATCGCGCCCTTAATTCGCGAACGGTGCCGGACCGCTACCCAGTCCCACACCTTCAAGACTTCAGCTACGCCTTGGCGGGCTGCGCGGTGTTCAGCAAGATTGACTGCGCAAAGGCGTACACCCAAATTCCGGTGGCGCCCGAAGACATCGAAAAAACAGCCATCGTAACGCCCTTTGGGCTTTTCGAAAGCCTGTTTATGACTTTCGGTCTTTGGAATGCTGCCCAGACTTGGCAGCGGTTCCTGGACGGCGTCTTGCGAGGCTTGCCATTTTGCTTCGCGTACCTCGACGACATCCTGGTGTATTCCAAGTCGCCCGAACTCCACCGCCGCCACTTAACGACCATCTTTCAGCGCCTGAGTGAAGCCGACATCGTCATTAACCCCGCTAAATGCGAGTTCGGCGTGACGGAAATTGAGTTCCTCGGCCATTTAATTACGCCCACCGGATCGACACCGCTACCGGAGAAAGTTAAGGCAATACAGAACATGCCGCGTCCGCAGACGCACAAAGAATTACGACGCTACCTCGGCATGTTGAACTTTTATCGTCGACACCTGCCCAACGCCGCAGCAGTGCAAGAGCCGCTGACTAAGGCGTTACAAGGTCCTATCTCTAAAGGAAAGACCCTTGTGAATTGGACAGACGCAATGGAGCAGAGCTTCACGGACTCAAAAAGGAATCTCGTGGAAGCGACGCTGCTCGCGCACCCGGTACATGACGCGGACTTAGCTGTAGTCGTGGACGCCAGCCAGGCCGCCATCGGCGCGGCGTTACAACAGCGCGTCGGTGGGAGTTGGCAGCCTCTCGGTTTTTTCTCTAAAAAGCTTTCCGATTCGCAACGTGCTTGGAGCGCTTATGACCGAGAGTTGCTTGCGGTGTACGCGGCGGTGAAATACTTCCGACCGTCCATAGAAGCCCGACAGTTCATCATTTTCACCGATCACAAACCCATTACCCACGCATTCGAGAACAACCACACTAAGTGTTCACCGCGCCAACTCCAGCAGTTAGAGTACGTGTCGCAATTCACGACTGACATTCGACACATTTCGGGGATAGACAATATCGTCGCCGATTGTTTGTCCCGAGCGTGTGCCGTTATTTCACCCCCTGTGAACGTTGAGGACGTGGCCCAAGTACAGGAGAGTGACGAAGAACTGCACCGCTTCCGTCACGACACTTCCAGCGGCCTGCAACTGGAGCTGGTGCCTGTCCCCGGCTCCGAACGGAAGATTTGGTGTGACACCTCAACCGGCACGCACCGACCGTTCCTCCCGGGGAAATTCCGGCGCAGTGCCTTCGACCGTGTCCACGGACTGTCACACCCCGGCACCAACACCACTGCGACGCTCGTGGCTGCGCGTTTCGTCTGGCCCGGGCTTCGGAAGGACTGTCGCGAATGGGCGCGCACTTGCACCGCATGTCAGCGCGCCAAAGTCGGGAGGCACACACACGCACCCGTGGGCACCTTCCCGGACGCGACACGCCGATTTGCGCACGTTCACGTGGACCTCGTCGGCCCGCTTCCTCTCTCACAAGGCAAGCGGTACCTCCTAACTATGGTGGACCGCTTCACTCGCTGGCCGGAAGCAACGCCCGTCGCGGACGTCACAGCCGAGACCGTCGCCACCGCATTCGTCGACACCTGGGTGGCACGCTTCGGATGTCCCAGTCACGTGACAACTGATCGCGGCCACCAGTTTGACTGCGCGTTGTTCACGCACGTCGCCAGACTGTGTGGCACCCGGTTACACAGGACAACCAGCTACCATCCGGCGTCGAATGGCATGGTCGAACGGTTCCACAGGACTCTCAAAGCCGCTCTAACCTGCCATGACACCTCATGGCCAGAGGCGCTTCCACTGGTGCTGCTCGGCCTGCGAGTCACGCCGAAGGAGGAGATCGGCGCATCACCTGCCGACCTCGTTTACGGGCAATCCCTGACAATCCCGGGCGATTTTGTCGAAGATGTAAGACTCCCACGCGACGCCGTGACACCCACTCTGGCGGAACGTCTGCGCAGTCACATGGCCGGCCTCCGAGCGCACGCACCGACGCGGCAAGGCACCGGGAAGATATTCGTCCACGCCGACCTGCAGCGCTGCATGCACGTCACGTTGCGTACCGACGCAGTACGGCCACCTCTCCGACCGCCCTACAGTGGACCGCACCGCGTGATCGCCCGAGGAGACAAAACGCTGGTCCTCGAGTGCAACGGAAAGCCGTCGACAGTGTCAGTCGACCGCGTCAAACCAGCCTACGTCTTGCCCGCTCCATCAGCCACGCATTTCTACGACCCGGCAGAAGATCTGATCACGGACGACACGCCCTCTGGCAGCGGTCAGACGGAACCCGCACCCGGAGCCGCCGGTGACGCACAGCCGCAGCCTGCTGTCATCGCGCCGCCACGTGCGCCTCCCTCCACCACGCCCAGGCAGCTGGTACGGCCGCCCGGACCGCGCCCACCACAGGCGCACCGGTCGCCCCCACCACAGCCGCCAGCGGACTACGTCACGCGCGCCGGCCGCCGCGTCCGATTCAAACGGCCGTGCTGCGTCGCCAGCGCGCCACGACACCCAAACCGGCAATCACGCGCCCGAGCCGCCGAACGCCGTCAGAATTCGGCGCCCACGAGCCGCCGTCCGCTGTAGAGACCCGACCTCCAGCTGCAAGTGCCTTCGGCCGGTAACTCCAGTCGAGCGTTCGTCACAGCTCCTGGACCCGCGTTCGCGTCGTTTGCCTCCGCCGCGTCGGGCGTTGAGGCCGGATCGGCACCCGCGCCAGCTTACCTCATTCGCTTCTCCGTCGAGCTCCGGACATCGCGCACCACACCGCCCGGCTTGTCTGTAGTAGCTCCCTGACCCGCGTTCGAGTTCCGACGGTACCGCACTCGCGCAAGCGCCTTCGAGACGTCACCACCAATGACCTGCAACGCGCGCCTTCACGCGCATCGCTACGGACAGTCGCAGCCAGTGCCTGCTGCCGCTGTCACTAGCCGCCAGCGCGAGGACACGCCCACCGCACGCTCGCCGGTCCGGCGCGCTGACGTCACGGGCCGCCGCCCTTCCGACGACGACCGACCCCCGCCAAAGCTGCCGCACTGCCATCACGCAGTGCACGAACTTTAAACACACGCGCGCCACCGAACGATCGCCGCGTTTTCGCAGCTACGGAGCTCCGCTCTCCATGGGGGGATCTGTGGCGGCAGCACTGTCCAACGCACGAAGGGCTGAACTACGGCACTGCCGACACAAGTAGGGGCAGCTGTACCGTTATGCGGAATATTGGCAACGGTGCGTCGCACACCGGACCGCACGGGAACAAAGCTGCCACCAGTGCGAGCTAGTCGACGCGACGCGACACACGTCTCCCCAGTTCTTCCTCCGCGGACCACGTGCGTCGAGTCAACGTGACTCCGCCGTAAATGCGTACGCGCGGTCGTAAACGCAGTCGCCGTTAAATTGTCTTTCGCTTCTTCGCGGACGTTACGGCGCCTCTGGTCGCGCCAAGAGCAGAACATTCTGTGTCGCGGCCTTTTGTCTCGCTCGGTCCACGCGGTCGCGCCACGGCTCGTCACTGGAGTGTGCACCCTCCGGGATCGGTGACCGAGCCGTGCCGCCAGTGCAACGCGCCTATATAGGCAGACATTAGCGAAGTATATTATTTGTCATTTATTGTAACGGCAGGAAAAATAAATGTGTCCTGTCCAGAACCGCTTTAGTCATTTATTGCCACAGAGCCTCTCCCATGAGCATAGTGCGTGGGCGCGGCGATAAATGCCGGTTCACTGCACATGATCGACTGTAAGCGGAGATACAACACGTTCCCGCTTCAGATCTGTTGCATCTTCCAACTGTTCTGTCAGTGAATCGCAGTCTTTGGTTCGCCTTCCTCACAACATTTTCTATGTATTCTTTCCAAATTAAGTTGTTCGTAATTGTAATACCTAGATGTTCAGTTGAATGTGTGGCCTTTAGATTTGATTGGTTTATCGTGGATTCCTTTTAGCACTCATGTAGATGACCTCACACTTCCTTCTGCGATCTATTCTGGAGACGTATTAGGAAAGCGGCAGGACAACGAAGCGGTCATAGGACTAGTGGTGTATGCCGAAGGCATGATAATTCTTGTGAAGCGAAGTTCCTAAAGTAATCCGGAAGTAGGATGTAACATGATAATTCTTGAATTACACTAGTGGTGCCAAGGAGATTAATTGTCTGTTGCACTTGAAAAGACCACGCTCTTGTTATTTAAAGGCAAACTTTTAAGAGACCCGATAATGAAACTGTGCAACAGGTTCGTAGAGGAAAAGTCTGTCACAAGTTAATTGGGTGTCTCTTGACAAGCGACAAACTTATAGGTCACGAATTGAAGAAACGAGCGAGAGAGGCAAGTACATAATGGAAAAAATTGTTATACTAACCAGATCATAAACAACCAATGAAAACAATAAGAACGTACGATAACGCTATCCAAACTTCTATTATTGACTCCTATGCGAGTGATTGCGCGCTCAGATTTCTGCTCATAACACCAACAGGCATAGTTGGCAGGGTGCAACGCAGATGTCTTCTTCGGCTGACGAGAGATTTTGATACAGTGCCAGTTGAACTGTTGCTCGTGATACTTAGGATACGTCAAACTGATCTCCAAATACCAAAAAATTCGGTTATGTATTGGCTGAGGAACGGAGAACGCCACCAAGTGCACAATTTAACAGGAATATGGGCCGTAAGCAAGCAGCAGATTCACCATCACACCCTCCGCTTGTGGCAGAAAGGTGATATGACGCTCAAACAGCCATATGTACTGGTATCTATAGTTTTCTCCCATACATAAGACAGAGACTGGGAATGACGCACCTGAATCTCTCAAGAGGCCAGACGGGTTCTTGAGAGATCATGGGCTTTATGCCACCATTGACATCGAACTGGCCGAAGATAAGCCTCCAAATATACCTGTGCTGTAGAAGGCACGGCAGAATGTAATGTCCGGGGATATTTTTTACATAATCACCATTTGTGGGTATATCTATAAACTTACATTGACATCCGACTATGTCGTCTGGGTGCTTTTTTTTTTTTTTTTTTTTTTTTTTTTTTTTTTTTTTTTTTTTTTTTTTTTGTCATGCAGTTTATCTCTTCAGTACACTGTGGTCATAGGTGCTGTCAAGATATGCTCATACTTATTTTGCGTTATCATTTTGACAGGTTTTTGGATGTGAGACAGATCCACAAGTGTTGATAATAGATCCTGAATAGTTCTTGCGCATCTGCAGTGTGTTGATGATGATGATGACATCAACGATGATAACGGCGATAATGATGATGATGATCGTGTAAAGGATGATTATAATGATGATGCTGTCGTGGTCTGCCCATAGGACATGTCCATCACTGCACGTGGAGTGTTCTCCAGTCATTCCAGCTTTCCATCACCCTTTTGGTAGCTGTGTATGATGCGTTTATCTTGATCTCGTCAGTTAGTTGGTTAGTTGGTCTCTTGTTCTTTCTCTAGTTCTCTTCTCAGTCACTAGTCCTTCCAGTGCATCCTCTGTTATACAGTCTCTTCTCATCCAGCGTCCAGACAATCTCTCTTTCTCCACTTAATTTTCTTTTACAATATTTCTCTTTTCTCATTAATCATGTGCTGTACAACCTCATTTCTTAGTTTATCTGTCCATTTCACAGCTTCCACACTTTTGATATTCCAGCAAGTCCTGATGAGGTGGTTCTACCGTCTGAGATTCACAGGATCATGGCAGGAACGTTGTCCTGAATTATCCTTTGGAGGCTGAGCTCTTATTTGTTGTTCCTTCAGATGCTTTGAATGGTCCATACTAGCAACTTTTCCGTTAATTTTCTTCTTTAGTCTTCTGTGATTGATCTGAAACACATGTAAAAAATTAGACAGCATGCTGGAAGAAAAGAATTTAGTCTCTCATAGGTGTTGCGACCTGATTCTGTCATGCCAATGCATCCTGGTGCCCGCATTTCGAATACGCTCTAGTTTTCTCGTAGAAGTCACCAGTCAGTCACATGAAACGGAATTAAAGCATCCAGAATATGCGATGGAGATCTGCCATTTGAAAGTCCTGAGGTAGGATCAAAGCAAGTTAAAGAGCTTGTTTTTTCACGCTCTGCAGGATGTGCATATATCAGCTACTTTACTTCAAACCACTGCTGCATACTCAAGGATGGGTTGATGTGGTGTCTTATACAGAGCGACATTGGGATTCTGTAGGAGTGTACACGTCAACTTCAGCAGCATTTAGAGCTCCTCAAGTTAGGTGCTTGTCTAGAACTACACCTGAGCTTACCACAGCACAGCACCACACTGATGAGTATCTGCCACAGGGATCAGTTGTTCCGTCACGACGTATACTTGGTTCTTCAATGCATTGATGTTCAGCTTCTATTGGTCTCCCACATAACCACGCTGTTGCACGTAGTCTGCAGTCCGCGCTATATATATTAATACTCAGGATATCCATGAATCACGATAACGTCCGCTTGCAGAGTAAAATCAACACATGGCCAGGTTGCCAGATCTACTGTGTGCAAAATGTACAATGAGGGACCAAGCACAGAACCTTATGGAACTCTCTCCAGTGTCCAGTGCTCTGGTCATCCTGTGACCTACCGTGCAAGTTCGAATGAATGCTTGATTTGAAGAGATGCCATGGTATCCCTCACTCAAAGAGTTTGTATAGTACATTTTTTAGCCATATGGCATAGAAAGTTTTGAATCATCGAGGAGCACTAAATATTCGACACTCAGTCTCTTCTATCTCTTCTTCAACAAGTCTCCAAACAAGTGCTGTGTCTTTTCTGAAACCAAATTGCTCATCAAGGAGCAGACGCCCCTCTTCTACGTATCTCAGCTTGCGCTGTGATGTAGTCAGTCTAACACCTTTGAGAGGAGACTCACTGGCTGGTAGCGATTTGGTAACCAAAGATAATGGGTATGGCTGGTACCTCAGTGTGCGTCCACGCTGCTAGGAAGGCTTCAGTGATGATGATGCTGTCGGAGGTGTATATTGTAGGAACGGGTTTGTTACCAGATCTAGGCATGCCACTTTCCTGGTGTTTAGTTTCTGAAGATGTGACTTCACTTCTCGGTTGAAGTTGAGTCGATTCATTCAGCGTCATCCTGAGCATCCGGAAATATCAAAGTAAGTGGCTGTGGGACTGAAAATCAACGAAAATTATTCAACAGAGGGAATACGTATACAAAGGAAGTTGCTTCTCTTTTGGCAGCAGTCTGTCTGAGGTCGCTGAAGGAACATAGTGTTTCAAGTGACTGCAAAAATGTGCAGGTCAGTCCTATTTTCGAGAAGGGTCATTGAACTGATGCATCGGGCCATAAACCCATAGTGCTGTCGTCAGTCTGCTGTAGAATTTTATAAGATGTTTTGTGCTGGCATATTATTTACTTCCTGGGCACCAAAAACCTCCTTTATAGCAATCGTTACGGATTGCATAAACAATGATCCTGTGAAATCCAGCTCGCTCTGTTCGTCTAAAAGACCCAGAAGGCACAAGTAGTAGGTCCCCAATGGGAGTTTTTGCACAGTCAGCACTGTTGCCAGATGTCCTACCTGCCCCTTTCTCAGACACAATGACAATGACATCATGCAATATTGTCGTATTTTGTGACTCAAGCAATTGGATTATGAACAAGGGGAGAGAGAGAGAGAGAGAGAGAGAGAGAGAGAGAGAGAGAGAGAGAGAGAGAGAGAGAGAGAGAGAGAGAGAGAGAGAGAGAGAAAAAGAAAGAAAGAAAGAAAGAAAGAATGGCGTTTTAATCAACACATTGTATTTTAAATACTTTAAACAACACATTCTTTCACCGTCACCATTATTGCCATCATTATTAGTCCTTCATAAATATGTGGCTATTCTTGTCAGTAATTTTTTCCCTCACATCCATAATTATGTATACAGGGTGTCCACCCAAAATATCTCTGGAACAATAACACCTATTGGAAAACGACTTTCAACGGTATCAATGTAGGGCTGGGGCCCATGAACGTACATATTTAGAAACATTCTAAAACGAAAGCATATGTGTTTTTTAACGCAAACTTATGTTTTTTTAAATGGACCTCCTATATTTTTTCTTCAGCAATCCATAGCATGACAAAGCACATACACAATGGCATTGATTGCATCGCAATATTCCCATTACATCCTGAGATATTGAGACGCAAAGTTGACGCTTGAAACACCCGACATGCGCTGCTAGTGCACGTCCTGAGGCTCAGGCGTGAACCCCATGCTGCCCGTAATCGCGATGTGATTGACATGTGTAATCACACCTCCATACTTATCAAGAGCTCCAAAACGAACAATATGGTCTGCTGCCATCAACTCTCATAAGCACATAATGGTTTCCCTCTTGCACGTTTTACATATCTACGTACACAATATGAACCAGTACCGATCGGTGTACACCTGTCAGGTTGTCTTATTTATCCTGCACACCCAAGATAAGGTTTATCTAATGCGTTATATGACCCATTGTGCCCGTCGTGTGGGTCCTGGCTCTACCTAGTCAAGTGTCCAACGTAGTTCCCACTACTGCCACAGTAACCACTTCACCTTGTTTATGATTTGCGACCCATGCAAACTCCTGTACTCCACCACCCTCCGAGCATCTCATTTGTTGTTGCTTTGGTGTGCAGTACACTGCTTGCCAGTGTAGTCGTGCATCAGAGTAATCTAGTGGTGGCACGGAGGTAGTACACATTGTGAATAAACATTGTGTTGTGGAACTTATACTGTACAGTATAATGTACACACATGAAGATATGGTAAAAATGCTGCTGATCTATGGAGAATGTACGTTGACGGGAAATACGTTATGAGATTGCTTGTTTGTTGATAGTACTGTTAGCGAACATTATGATTATTAAGTTAATATGTCTGTTTTCTACACTACTCTACATACCTGTACTGTACCCTGTTGTAGGTGGACGAAATGCTGTTCAGGCAGAACGACTGTACAGAAGACGATTCCCTGACAAGCCATCGCGTTCGCGCCAGATGTTTGGTCATATCACATCTCGTTTACGTGAAACGGGAAGCTTAAATCCAAGACCTCGACATCGTCCTAGAACACGCACAGATGAATGTGCTAAAGTTGATGTGCTCGCTGCCATAGCTGTGAATCCTCAAATCAGCACACGTCAAATTGAACATGAAGTTAGTGTGTTGAAATCAAGTGCACAGTGTATTCTTAAACGTCATAAATTTAATCCTTACCATGTTCATTTACACCAGGATCTTCATGGAAATGGCTTCCGCAATAGGGTAACATTTTGTCGGTGGGCTCAGCAAGAACTTCTGACTAATCCAAATTTTTTTGCAGATGTTCTCTTTATCGACGAGGTATCATTCTCCAACAAAGGAATTGTCAATATGAGGAAAATGCATTATTGGTCCGCAGACAATCCAAAATGGCTCCGTCAGGTAGAGCATCAACGTCGGTGGAAAGTTAATGTTTGGTGTGGGATTATTGGAGATACCATTATCGGACCTTTCTTTATAAATGGCATCCAAAATGGCAGACAATACTCCAGATTTATATGACACAATCTTCCTGTTCTCTTGGACAACATACCTCTGAACTGGAGAATGGTCATGTGGTATCAGCATGACGGATGCCCTGCACATAACACCTTACGAGCACGACGACTTCTGAACCGTAAGTTCCCTGGTAGGTGGACTGGACGAGGTGGCCCAGTTAGGAGGCCTGCCCGATCTCCGGACCTTACACCGCTGGATTATTCTCTTTGGGGAGCAGTGAAGGATGCTGTTTACCAACATGAACCAACAATACCAGAGGACATGAAGCAACACATTATTGATGCTTGTACAGCCATCAAAGAGGAAACAGTAGCACGAAGTAGGGCATCCTTCATCCGCAGAGTGACCCTATGTATGCAAGCCAATGGGCATCACTTTGAGCATGAGATGTGAACGCTATGTTTAGTATGTAGTGCTGGTATCATAGTGGAAGTTTCTACAAAGGGCCATTTTACCCAGTGATGTTAAGAAACATTTGTTTGCAACAATTTGTCATTTAACGCATTAGATAAACATAACATTGATAATGATGTGATAATAAAACTAATTGGTTAAACATGTTTACATTCATCTTCTATGCCCTACCTGAACTTCCCAAATCAAAACATTTTTACCTAAACAACCGTAAAACTTTTCGTCCACTTGCTCATTTCACTAAAACCATCAACATGAATTTTACTATTACGAGGGACTGATTAACTGTCGCTTGTGCTAGATCTACAGTAAAGTAAAGTTTTAATGTTGAACGGCATTACCTTTTTAGTAATGGATTAACGATAAGCGAAGTTAACTTTGTGACTAACGTTGCGGTACACAGATATGTTACAGAACCGCATCACCCCTAGCCTATGGGATAAATACCTGCTGGAATGTACAAAGTTAATGCAGGATGGCAGCAGACCGTATTATTCGTTTCGGACCTCTTGATAAGTATGGAAGTGTGATTACGCATGTCAATCACATCGCGATTACGGGCAGCATGGGGTTCACGCCTGGGCCTCAGGACGTGCGCTAGCAGCGCATGTCGGGTGTTTCAAGCGTCAACTTCGTGTCTTAATATCTAGGGATGTAATGGGAATATTGCGATGCAATCAATGCCATTGTGTATGTGCTTTGTCATGCTATGGATTGCTGAAGAAAAAATATGGGAGGTCCATTTAAAAAAAAACATAAGTTTGTGTTAAAAAGCACATATGCTTTCGTTTTAGAATGTTTCCAAATATGTATATTCATGGGCCCCAGCCCTACATTGATACCGGTGAAAGACATTTTCCAATAGCAGTTATTGTTCCAGAGATATTTTGGGTGGGCAAGATAGCTGGGACACCCTGTATATACACCTACACACAACTACCATTGCAGATTCATCACCATTGTCCAATCAAACAGACAGAAACCCATGCAAAGTAAAAAATGAATCATGATCAATTGCTGCAGGAGAAAAAGAATCTTAACATAAATACACTAAAAACAGATCCAGGTGCTATCCCTTTTTTTTTTTAAATAGAGAGATGATATGTATGTTACTATGAGAGTGGTTTGAAAACTTCTCGGAATCACTAAGAGAGGTCAGCACTAGCACAACAAGTTGTTCATGTGATTTTCATTGGACAGATGCCACGTTGGTGCCTTTGGAAGAGAGCTGCGGCAGGGATGTGGCTCTATTATTGTTCCCGCATAGCAATTTGTGAAGATGGAAAAAAATCGAGAATCGAGCTGTGATTAAGAACTTCATAAAGAAGATATGAAAGCAAAGGGCAGTCATGCCATTTCCTGAACACACTAGGGGACTCTGCTCCTTCATACTCAACTGTTACCAAGTGGACAAATGAATTTAAATTTTATCGTGAGAGCTTAGATGATGATCTGTGAAGTGGTTGGCCAAGATGTGTCAGCACTCCAGAAATCATTGCAAAGGTGCACAAAATGGTTATGAAGGATCGCCGATTGAATGTGCATGAAATTTCTCATGCTTGCCAGATGTCATCTGAAAGGGTATACCGTATTGTAACTGAAGAATTAGAAATGGAAAAAATTATCTGCAAGATGGGTGCCATGACTCTTGACACTGGATCAAAAAGGCATGCCATCACCATGGCAAAATTACTCAAACTAAGGTAGGAACTGTTCCCACACCCACCTTATTCACGTGATATGGCTCTGTCAGACTTCCGTCTTTTCTCAAAACTGAAGATTTTTCTTAGTGGATGAAGATTCCCTTGAAATGAAGAACTAATAGCCGGACTTGACAACTATTTTGCAGGTCTGAAGGAAACTCATTTTTGAGATGAGATCAAGGTGCTGGAACATTGTTGGACCAAGTGCATTAATCTACAAGGAGACTACATTGAAAAATAAGAAAATGTTTCAGTGATGCAAGTACTTTTTTCTGTTCCGTTTCGAGAACTTTTCAAATCACCCTTGTACTACTGCACATCACATTACATAATTTTAAAAGAGATCTTTGATGCCCCTACTGAGAGTTTAATTGAGCATAAAGATCTGACTGGATGAGTAATAATGTAAAGAAGTTCACTACCAGAGAGATAAGAATCATCAGTGAAAGCCAAAATTTTGACAGGTTTCCTACAGTTTTTGGAACTGGAAAGCTTTATGATGTGTTCTGTATTTAGATGTCCAAATATATGAATTTCATACACTAAAGGGAAATCCATCTTATATTGTGTTACATACTGACATAAGAAGATAGTTTGCTGTTATACCAACAATCAATGTTTTGTGTGGTTGCCTCTGACTTGTGAGAGGAATTTATGGAATGGTGCACAGTGTGTACCTATATTTCATGTGAATAATATTTGTGGTTATTATGCCCCTGATTGTATTAAGATCGCAATCAAACTTCAAGACATTCTGAAGCTTGAGAGAAAAAAGTGACATATTTCAGGAAACATGTATGACTTGGAGAAAATCGAATCGTGAGATGAAGTAAACATGAGGCTATTTGTTCCTCCCAGTTAAGCTCCTTTTAAGATTGTTCTGTTCTAGGATATTGTTTCTGATCTCTGACAATAGTAATCCTACTAAGCAACAGTACTGCTTTCTCAAAAAAATATCCCAATGTCTCAGCTTTCTGCACATAAAGTTAAATTTGTGGATGGTCTCAGATCTTGCTCATTGGATGAGTGCTGTTGATTAGTTATAAGGTTGATTGTGCAACTAAAACTGTGGTGTGTTTTGATATGCCTACAATACAGTCAAATTATTGATGTTGAATAATTACCTACACAAGAGAACAGGCATCACTCATGATCTATATGGACTTAGAATGTCTTCATTTTCCTGTGGCTATGATGGTAGCCCCAACACTTTAGACACAACTATTACGGACTGATGTGTGCCACTTGCTGCAGTGTTTAAAGTATTTTCCTTGATGATTCAAACTGCAATCATTTCCAATTAGAGGGAGAACACTGTGAAATGGAAGCTCTCTGAGCTTAAACAACTTGCATAGGTAGTTGATGTTATTTAAAAGAACTTTATTCCTCTTGTCATGCCATTAGATGATGAACTGCAGTTTGAGAAAGCAAAGTGTGTCATATTTGTGAATAGTTATTTTTTAGGACAGAAGATCAATTTAAAGTCAAAACTACAGCCATCTGACTGGAAAATATCATTGTATGTGTGCTCTAAATGTAACCAGTCCATATAGCCGCCCATCACACAAATCTGTATTACTCGACAGATTGGACTGGTTTGATGCCAACTGCATAATTAAAGACTTTCCAAACATAGTGACCTACTTGGAGCACAGATAAAGGTTAGAAAAATATTACACTCTGGTTCTAGACCCATGCAACCACCACTAGGAAACTGCTCGATATTTTGCACCAAGAGGATATTCATCTCTCTGGAGCTGCAAATTCCAATGTAAAGGGGTTTTCCCCAAAACTATCTGGATTTCCATAGGAATCTCTTCAGTAACCCACTGCCTGCTTTTGTTTTCCATTAAGCTCACAGATGATGCCATAAAAGTATGAACACAAGTAACGAGTGTGACTGGAATTTAATATCTCAAATTTAGGTTTATAAGGAAGGCTATAAATGAACACAGACTTACACTTCCCTGTGATGTGTCTGAACAATTCCAAAATGAATGATAGTAAACATACAGTTGGCATGCCGTACACTGTTATATTGCACCAGGGGTAGTGTGGGATGCAGTGCTCAACAACACTCTGTCGAATTGGAAGTATTAGTTGACACTGATAAGCTGCTGTTCTTTGTGTGGGGGATTTATGGGGGCTCCATGAACACACTGCACCAAGCAACTCATGAATGGGATGTAAAATTAACCCAGGCATTGATCATTCTTAATCATGTAGTTAATTTCAGTTTTTCATCATTTCATCCATATCTGACAGTTATCCTATTTTATTTTTGATAGCTGCAATAACCACTGTTGCATTTAAAATTAATTATATTAAATTTTTAAGAACAAGTCTTCAGAATAAGCTAGAATGTTCAATGTAGACATTAAAACACAAATAATATTAAACAGAGATTTAAACAGTACTGAATAATATGGCAAAGATATCATAGGTATAAATAAAATTACTTTCAAATTCAAATATTGAAACTGCTTTTCAATATTAATTCATTGTTTAAAATAAGAACATGCACATTCTGCTTGTCAGTGAATAGTGAAATAATGTTCTTTGGTAACTGGACATATGATGAACTTAACTGCTGCATAAATGTTTTCCTCCTAACTTCATGTTTGCTGTGAAAGAACAACAAATTGTTTTTATCTACATCGCCTCATTATCAGAGTCACAAAACAGTGTTGTAGAGATGTTGTTTGTATGTAGATGAATGGAAGGCACACATGTCTAAATACCAACCTGAAAATTGTTGAGGTGGTTTGTCTAGGACAATTGGAAACTTTAAACCAGGTGTGGGACAAGGTGGTAGATTGTATCTCCATGTAGTGCCTTTGCAGAATGAGTTTTGATGTGATCCATCTGTTCTTACCCTTCAGCCATTATTCTTGATGCCATTTAGATGCAAAATTCTTTTTGTGGGAACTTAATATTGAGATATAACTCGTTATAAATTCTCTCCTTTGACAGAAGCTCAGCCACTTCATTATTGGTTTCACAACTGTGACTTTTGGACTTTCGTCTGCATCATTACTGACTGTTCACAGGATGACAATTTCAGCATTTCATTTTATTTCAGGTAGCCAGACCACACTTCATACAACTCCAAATTTCTGAAGGGAATAGAACTAAATAGCCACTAAGAGCATTACACAAAAATATAGTGAGCAATTAAAAAACATGGAATGGATACAATAGGACTATTATTCCAAAGTGTATATATATTTGTGTGCTTAGTTAGTTTGTTGCCTACCTTAGCCAGTCCAAAACATATACATCAGCCCAGGATTAGGGTACTGAATTTATGCAGAAGCCCTTATTCTACTTAATCCAAGATATGAGTAAGGAGGGCATATTGAACCATAAATAAAGAATTTGAATACTGTCTGTTAAACACAAGAAAATGTTGCAAAGTACCTCACATGATTTAAATCAAGCTTCAGTTGAACCAAGCATTGCAATCTGCTTCCCATATAATGGCCTTAGAAGAAAGATTTTGTACCATCCACTAATCCCTTGAAATAAGGTGACAACCTTCTGACACAGATAATAAGTCATATTTAGTTTATATATTAATGACTAAGATTCTCTCAGTTGAACTGCTGAATGAAAGAACTCCATAAGAAACTCTCATTAAGACACTGCATTTGGCAATGAAGACACAGCATGCAATTTGCTTACTCCATGATTAGGCTTCATATAACAAACAGTACCAGTTAATTATAAGGCACTGGGGAAGGTGTATACATAGAATGAGAATGAAACCGTCCGCTCATCTTGCACCATTGTGCTGCAGCTATAGCAAAGAAGCCCCCAGAATAAATGTTCTGTAAATCAGAACTGCTTCTGAGAATTCGTTAATGGCCATTTAGAACACCAGGTCCAAAATCATCAGCAGCTCCTTATTTTGTGGCAACAGAATTACAAGGCCATTACATGCCTGTTACCAAATAACCTTACTTGCTGCTTCTTCCAGTCAACACACTCAACACCAAGCAACTGACACCAACATACATGTAATATGCTGCTAGGCATATCTAATACGGATCACTCCATCATGTTTACCACTACAGCCTTACTCACACCACACATACATTTCAAGATTGTTAAATATATCTCTATTCATATGTTAAATATCCCTTTGAGTGGATTTAGTTGCTGCAATGACATTTATTGTTATGTACATATCCGCAGAAATTAACAAAAGAGTAATTAGCAGGAAAAATATGTTCCATAAAACACATTCAGTTATAAATTCATCTTTAAATAATAGGACTGGAATCTTAAGGGTGGTAAGAAATAAGAATTCACTTTTTACCTAGTCAAGATACAACATAATCTTATTGGATATAACATAGTCAACATTTACATTATTATCCATTACCATTACAGAATACATTAATTGGTTAAGATGCCATAGCCTTTCATTATTTACTTATTGTTATTTAGAGATTTATTGACATCTCATGGAAATCGGGTTTTCTGCCGGATATCAGCGTCTTCCAAACACGATATTTCGACGTCATTACTTGATGTCTTCATCAGGTGTTCCCTGAGACTGTCTCAGGGAACACCTGATTAAGACGTCAAGTAATGACGTCGGAATATCGTGTTTGGAAGACGCTGATATCTGGCAGAAAACCCGATTTCCACAAGATGTCATCAAATTGCCGGGAAAGTCTTAGAGATTTATTCATCAAAAATTACTTAGTAGTGTAATCAAAGCTTATCTAACTACATCCTCTAGAACAACAAAAATAGTAAATCAGAAACTGATTATCACTCATTTATGTCCATGATATTGTACTGATCAGTACAGTAGCCAAGGCATTTTTAATCAATGCATTTAATAGACTCAAAAAAAGAATTAATTTGGGTTGAGTGAACTCTTTTCTTTATATATACAGGTTATTCTTCTGGCCAGGAATCAGATCGCTTATGTCTAATATCTACCTGCTCCACTGTTTCTAAAGTCATATCCTTCTGTCTACAACTCATTCTATTATCCATACAAGATTTAGTACTGCTTTCTAGATTGACAATATTATTCACATCATATGTCATTAATCAAAAATAAAGCATCATTTAAGGTGGCTCAATGTCTAATTGATTTTGTGTGTAACAACACATGATTTGCTGTTAACAGACAAACAGCAGTGAAGAACAATCAATAATTTTTAATTTTTTGTTACAGTTATGGTAATTATAAAATTTTTCATGTGGGTTTGATTTCCCATTCATAAGCAGTGCTAGTAACCTGTAAAACATTACTTAAAACTATAAATTCACAATGTGGGACCCACCAGAAGAACATCTGTTAATGCACAATGAAGTGCAGTACTATTTGTGGTGATGAGCTCATGGGCAATCTTTTTTACTCTTTATGAGTTTCATTACTATTCTTTATATTGACTTAGATTTTTCAGTTCATGTTGTTAGAGCTTAAAAATAATAAGCTATTGCGTAACTACTTCATTGAATCTCTTAAGTGGACAGAAATAAGCTGTAGTTGGCTGAAGCTCATTTGATTCTGGAAAGGGAAAATTTCGTCTTTGCACAGGAATGGTATGTGTCTTCTTCACCACACTATTTATCAGGGTCATCTTTTATTTTATCCTTTTTATGGTTTTCTCTTTCCTTGCTTCCAAATCATATATAAAAAATCTCTGCTGAACCCATACCTAGAGCTGAAAGAAACAACTATTAATTTAAAAGTATTCACTAAGTAAAAATATCATCAACTCATCATCTGTTTTATTTCCAGTTAATTATTCTGTCTATAGTAATCTATCATCATATCATTTGATTTCATTATCACATCTTCTCATTTTATTGTAATACTGTTATTTCAGATAATCATTACATCCCGTTAGTATGCAGTATCAGTTATCTTTATTACACCAGAACATTCCGGGACTCAGAAATAAAGTTGATGAACTACTCATTTGTATTGATGAAATGAATTCATCTAACCAAATGTCATAATCTGCCTCTCTGAACATCAAGTGACCACTGTTATAGATATGTTAGACATTTCAGGATTTAAGCTAGCTTCCTACTTCTGCAGAGTAGATATGGATGGAGGAGGAGTTGCCACATTTATTAAAAACTGCCATAAATTCAAGAACATTGACATTAATAAATTCTGTTTAGATCAGCATCTAGAAGGGTGTGCAACAGAAGTAGAGTTCCATAACAGCTTCTATATAATAGTAACTATTTACTGAGCACCTGCAGGAAATTGCAATCTATACATAAATCATCTAGAAGCTCTTTTGGGTTATTTAACAGGAAAAAACAAAGAAATTGTGATTGCTGGTGACTTTAGTACAGATTTTCTAATGCAATCTTCCAGTAAACTTTTACTGCAGTTAGTAATGTTGTCTTCCAATCTAACTCAACTAGGATCACAGAATCCTCAAGGACAGACATTGATAACATTTTTATAGACAAATCAAAGGAACAAAATCATATTATAAAACCTGTAATAAATGGACTATCAGATCATGACATACAGCTCCTTGTTTTAGATGTAAATTCTAAGCAGATTATCAAGACTGCTAAATCTGAGTACAGGAGAGTAGTCAATCAACCAAAAATTGAGTGTTTTAGAAAACTGCTCAAAGATATGAACTGGAAAGATCTTTATAGTGCTCATGACATGAATGAAAAATATAACACATTCATGAACAATGTCAGTACCATGTTTGAAAACTATTTTCCTCTAAAAGTTACTCAAATTAAACAGAAGTCTAAAATAAAACCATGGATTACACAAAAAATTTCCTGTAAGACAAAAAGGAAAATCTATCTGTTGACCAAGAATAGCTCCAATGCTGATGGTTTAGCTAAATACAAGGAATATTGTAAAATATTAAAGAAAGTAATTCAGACATCTAAACAAATGCGCTACGAGAGGAAGATAGCAATGTCAGGGAAAAAAATAAAAACAATATGGGATATAGTGAAAGAGGAGACTGGTAGAACCAGAAAGGAACAAGAACAAATAGCATTAAGGGTAGATGACACATTAATAACCGATGGGCATAGTGTGGCAAATCTATTTAACAAGTACTTTATACCCGTTAGTGGTAGAATGGGATTGTCAGGATCAGTAAATAATGCCCTTGAATATCTGAAACTAGCCTTTACACATAGCTTCAGGTACATGAATATGTCACTCACTTCACCAAAAGAAATAACTTCCATAATAAAATCTTTAAAAACAAAGCAATCTAGTGGTTATGGTGAAACATCAACAAAGTTAATTAAGGCATGTTCTTGTGAGTTTAGTACAATTCTAAGTTACTTGTGTAACCAGTCAATTATAACTGAGACATTTCTTGACTGGCTAAAATATGCAGATGTTAAGCCTCTATTCAAGAAAGGGGATAAAGAGATACCATCAAACTACAGACCTATTTCACTTTTGCCAGCATTATCAAAATTTTTAGAAAAAGTAATGTACATGCAGCTTCTCAACCATCTGACCACAAATAACATATTATCAAGAACACAGTTTAGATTTCTGAAGGGTTCTGATATCAAGAAGGCTATTTACACCTACAGTGAAAATGTACTCAATTCATTAAATAACAAATTACAAGCAGCAGGTATTTTCCATGATTGTGTGAACCACAACATCCTTTTAAATAAATTAGAATTCTATGGCGTCATGGCCAATGCTGCAAAATGGTTCAAGTCATACCTCGCTAACAGGAAACAAAGGGTGCCAGTGCAAGGGACTAGTGAATTAAGTCATCAGTCATCATCAGAATGGGAACAAATTACATGTGGTGTTCCGCAAGGATCTGCTTTAGGGCCATTGCTTTTTATTGTGTACATTAATGGTCTCTAATCAGTTACACTGCCAGAAACAAAGTTCGTTTTGTTTGCAGATGAAACAAGTATTGCAATAAATAGTATGTCAAGTGTAGTTCTAGAAAGATCTGCCAAGGATATTTTCATGGATATTAATAAATGGTTTAAAGCCAACTTACTGACATTAAACTTCGAAAAGACTCACTACATGCAATTCAGAACCTGTAAGAGGTTTCCACCTATCATATGCATAAAGTATGAAGAAGAGCAGATAGAAGAGGTTGACTGTCTTAAATTCCTGGGACTAAAACTTGATAATAAATTCACTTGGGAGGAGCACACCACAGAACTGCAGAAACGCCTTAGCAAATCTGTATTTGTAATTCGAGTGTTAGCAGACATAAGCGACATAAAAATGAAAAAGCTTGGATACTTTGCCTACTTTCATTCCATAATGTCATGTGATATAATATTTTGGGGTAACTCTTCAAGTCAAACAAAAGTTTTCAGAGTCCAAAAGCGTGTGATATGTATTATTTGTGGAATAAATTCATGGATGTTCTGTACAAACCTCTTCAAAGAACTGGGTATACTAACTACTGCCTCTCAGTATATTTACTCCTTGATGAAATTTGTCCTAAATAATATATCTCTTTTTCCAACAAACAGCTCATTTCATACATACAGTACCAGGAACAAAAATGATCTGCACAAGGACTTAAAAGCACTTACTTTAGTTCAAAAAGGGGTCCACTACTCAGGCACACTCATCTTCAATAATTTGCCAGCAAACATAAAAAATTTAGTTATAAATGAAGATCATTTTAAAAGGAGCCTGAAAGACTTACTAGTGGCCAACTCCTTCTACTCCATTGACAAATTTTTTAATAGAAACAAGTGATGTATTGTATGTATTCATACTATTAGTATTGTTATTTCAGCTTTAAAAAAAAATTGACATGTTCCACATCCACGAGGATCTCCTCAGCATGGCTCTATGGAATGAAATCTAATCTAATCTAAAAATCATATCACATCAGGTCAACATCATGTCATGTCACCATCCTTTTACATCAATTCTATATCATTATCCAATTATCAGTTTCCCAAGGGAAGTACTGTCTTGTGCTTGAACAATTCTATACTACCTGTGTGTTGAATCCCATGACTCTCTTTGCTTTTTAAGGTCTCAACTGCTAACACATTTTGGTGTAGTAGACACTTTACTATATGGACCAAGGTGCACTGAAAAAAATATTTTTAAAGTATGTTATTTACTGGATAACTTGTGGGATTTCATTAATACTTTTCGTCCAGCTGCAACTTTCTTCTCAGTCCACCTGCGTTTGCCATACTTCTTATGTCATGGTATTCACAGTATTTGCCAGGTGCTAATTGCACCATTTCACTATGTCAAAATGTATTACTGGGAGGAAATAGTATTGTTTTCCTAATCTTACCACCAAAAAGGTTGATTTTGGGATAGTAGTATTGATGGTAAGGATGTTGAATCATAACTCATTAGTTAGTTGCTGGATAATAAAGTGAAATGGAGTCTGGTTTTATTTTATGTCATGTTAAAGCATGCTTCTATGTAACTGACCAAAATTAAGGATCATTATCTGACAAGACCTCATCTACATGTTCAGCTTAAACTATAAAATGATGAACAAAGCCTATTTTATGACATTACTCGTGGCTTTCTTGTGCAGAGTGAGTAGAACAAATTTAGATATTAACTCTATTGCAACAAAAATGTAACTATTGCCTGTATTGGTTTTTGGTAACAGGCCAAATAAATCAACTGTTGCAAGTTCTTTTAATTGAGAGACTTTAATGGGAAACAAAGGAGCAAAACAGCAAAACTGTTGGTGGTTTAGGTTTATGACAAAGTTTACATGTCCTCAAAATCTTATGAATATGTTTGTTCGTATTGAAAGAAATAGGATGTCTCATGTAGTTTGTGGAAACTCATCCTTGACCAATAATGGCCCTAACTTAAATGAATACACCAAATTAATTTGTTAAATAATTCATCTGGAGTGCATAACATCCACTGATCACAATCTCCACCTTTTGTTTTGAACAAACTACTGTCTTTAACAAGATAATATAAACGAATAGCAACATTACTTGGATCTCTCCATTTCTCTTTGACTTCCTTGCATAGTGGGTCTTTGTCCTGTTCCTTTGTTATATTTTCTAGTGAGGATGTGATAAAATTGACAAATGCAACACTTCTTAAATACATAATACTGAAGCTGTTGGTCTGTAAATCCTCCCTAGCCTCAATATGGAGTCCTTTATGAGATGTTGAAAGAGCATCAACTATGTTACCTCTAATAGGAATGGAAATTATATTGTAATCAGAATTTTGCAAGCTCAATGCCTGCTTCGCCAAATGACTGCGTGTTAGTTTCACATTCATTAGGAACTATAATGCTCTATGATCAATATAAATTTTGGCCATTTGGTGAAACAAATAAATCCCAAATTTGGAAACTCCATACAATTCGAAAAGTTTCCATCTCTGTTACTGAGTAATTACATTCTGACTTGGTCATTTGCCCACACAAATAACAGCTAAATTTCTCAAAACTCTGTACAATTGCCAATTTTTCTAACTCTGTACTGAGTAGTGATGTTTCTACTTGAAATCAGTTTGCAAACATATAGTGTTTCTCTATTCTGTTTTCTTCAACTTCCTGAAATAACTCTGCCTCTAAGTCTACTTGACAACTGTCCATGCGCAAGTAGTGGTCCTTAGTTATGTCCAAATGTGGTGGTAGGTGAGTGTCTACTAGAGCCTTTTTTATTGCTTCAAATTCAGCTTGAGCATCTTCATTCCAGATTCAACTGGTGTTTTTTTCTACCTGTAGGTGTACACAAGTAGGTAGTGGCTAAATTTATAAACCTTTCATAAAAAGTCTACTGGCATGAGAAACACATGGGCTTGTTTTTTGTTTTGATTAATGGGAAACCTTGAATAATTTGAATCCTCTCTGGATTTTTCAAAATCCCATTTGCTGTAATTATATTCTTAAGAGATTTCACTTGTTTTCTCTCAAATTCTGGCTTGGTTAGGTTAATCCTTACTCCACATTCCTAAAAATACTGAAAAGTCCATTCAGAACTTTGTTGTGATCTTCTCAGCCTTCTTCCATAATTTGAACATTACCAACATATGAGGGGCATTCAATAAGTAATGCAACATATTTTTTTCTGAGAGCAGATTGGTTTTGTTCAGGATTCCAGTACACCATATTATTCCCCATTTTTTGGCCACAAAATCCTATTTTTCAATGTAATCTATGTTCAAATGACATACTTATGTCACCTTACTGGGAGGGCTTACATTCCTGCATGTGTACCATTCTACTGGTCAGTGTTGGAGCCAGCATACTGCTGCATCAATAACCTCTCCATCATCTGTGTTCTGCTTTCCATGGAGTGTATCCTTCATTAGACCTAACAGATGGAAGTCAGAAGATGTGAGACCTGGCATGTAGGGTGAATGAGGAAGTGCAGCCCAATGAAGTTTTGTGAGCTGCTCCCATATGTACAGCATCATGTGAAGCCTTATGTTGCCATGGAGAAGGAGAAGTTCATTTGCATTTTTGTGATGACAAACACACTGAAGAAATTTCTTTAATTTCGAGAGGGTTGCACAATGACTGTTGCACCATTATGGAAGATGTCAAACAGAGTGAGCCCTTCAGAGTGCCAGATGACCATGACCATAACTTTACTGACTCAGGATGTGGCTTTGAACTTTTTCTTCAGAGGAGAGGTGGTGAGGCACCACTCTGTGGATTGCAGTTTTTTTGCTGGTTCAGTGTGATAAATCCATGTTTCATCATTCTTGTAACATGCAAACAATTATGCACAGATGGTCCATTGTCACTCTTTATGGTTTTCTGTTAGGTGATGAGAAACCCAGTGGGCAAACATACTTTGAGTACCCCAACTAGTGGAAGTGTGTGTCAGCACTACTGACAAAGATGCCCAGCTGAGCTGTGAAGTGTCTCATTATCATCACTTGATCACATCAGTTGAGACTGTCTGCATGTTCCAACTTTGCCAGAGTCACAGCTGTGTGCAGCTGGCTGGCACAAGGGAGATCAGACAAGTTTGCGCGACCTTGTTGTGATGATGGCAGATGCCTTGCCCAGTGCCTCCCTGTGCTTTTCTTTACTGCTAGCACCTGTGAATATCTGTGGTGCCCTGGTTTTCTACCAAAAGGAACTCAATAACAGCTTTTTGCTTGGAATGCACCCATCACTACGAACACCACATTGAAGTGTACATATAATGACACCACCAATCAGAACTTCATAAAACTATTGGCGCTAAAGTGAAAACATTCTACAGTGTCCCACAACAAATTCCACTTTCTTCAATCGAAATTGGCTGGGAAAAACAATGTGTTTCATTACTTGTTGAACACCCCTTACTTGTTAATCTTTTCTTGATGTCCCTAGGAATGATATCGTTAAACCTCCCAATGAATCTGGCTGAACTTACACTTAAGCTGAAGGATAATCTACAGAACTGATAACAACACAAGAATTTTGTATATTCCCCTCATAAGGGGTGTAATTTAAATTACCAGTAACTGCTTTTTAAATCTATCTACAAAATTTTTACAGCTGTTAATTTAGTGTTACTGGTCTATCAGTCTCAGGGATAATTATCATACTGACCTGTCCAGAGTCCAGTACTAAGCGAATATCACAATTCTTTCTTTGTGCGACAAGTAATGGAATATTGTAAGAATTAGCTGCTGGTTCTATTACTACTTGTTGTGACATTTTTTTCTATTTCAGCTTCCACTTTTCTTTATATACAACAGGTGTTGAATATGGTTTAAGAAATAACCTTTTACATTCTTCAAGCTTGAATTGATACAAAAAGTCTTTAATAGTTGCAGGGCAGTCATAAAATGCTATTGAATGGTGACATAAAATCTCTTCTTATAGCATCAGTATGTTCTGCAGAACTGATCTTATTCCAAATTTCTTCTTTAATGATATAGTCCTTACAACTGTCTCTTAACAGAATGGAAGTCAACAGATGCTATTCTACCATGTACCTACACTTAAGTGACATTCTTAACACAGCTAGAGATTTAAGACCATCAGATATATTATTTTCTCCTATAGCATGTTCATAAAATGACAACTTGGAGCTGACCCTTTATAAGCCAAAATTAGATTACTACCAAAGCTCATCATTGTTTGTTGCTTAGATAAGAAGCACACTCCCAAGATGGAATCTATTATCAAGTTCAGAATTATCACAATGATTGTCAATAACTGTTTACCCTGACATCAGAATTAATGCATCTTTGTTTTCTTACTATGTCATTTATTCCTGGAAGAGGTGCCCTGGTTTTTGTTCATTTCCTCTACTGCACTTGCTATGCACTGTTTCATACATTACTGATACCTGTCTTCCAGTATGAAGTACACATGTTGTAATAACACCACTTACTTCTAAGTGAAGCACAAAGCTTATGGATGTAATCACTATGTTAATCCTTTCATAAAGTAAAATCTCTCTTATATCTTCATAACATATCACCTTAACTACAACATAAGGGTCCATCATAGGATTGGCAGCACTCAATGCAGGTGCAGGATTTTAAGTGTCAGTATTGTGGAGGGGGATTTCTTATCTCATTATTATTCCTGGGATCAGGAGATCTAACTTCTATGATGATACCTGGTTCTGAGGTGGGGTGCCTCCAGGGTCCTGATCTATTTTCAGTGCCTGAACCTGGGTTGCAAAGATGCCTCCTGTCCCAATTATTCCTTTTCCATAACCTTCATCAGCCTGATTCCTTACATGTTGACTTCTCTCCAGTCCCCAATAATCATTTCTGTAATTGGCATTTTGCAAATAAGTTTTATGTCTCCTATTATTGCATTCCAATTGAAAATTTGGATTCCAGTTCCAGTCATTCCTACTTTCTTACCTTCAGCTTCTTTATTCCCACTAGTTCCATTACCCACTGGCCTCCTGCTCTCATTCACAGAACTATGAATCTGTGTATCACTTTCCCTTTTATCTCTGTTCTTCCTTTTGTAGGGCAATGGATTTGAATTATTATTATAAGACATTGGAAATGGAAATGATGGGTAGCTAGGGCCTCCCGTCGGGTAGACTGTTCACCTGGTGCAAGTCTTTCAAGTTGACACCACTTTGGTGACTTGCATGTCGATGGGGATGAAATAATGATGATGATAAGGACATCACAACAACCAGTCTCTGAGTGGAGAAAATCTCCGACCCAGCCAGGAATTGAACCCGGGCTGTTACGTATGATATTCTGTCGTGTTGACCACTCAGCTACAAGGGGCGGACATTATAAGACATTTGTAAATTATTTTAGTCTCACTCCCCTATGTCCTATTCCAACTCTTGCAAAATGGATTGAATAGCTTCTATGTCATCTTTCACTCAATCAACCAGAATGATCTGGCATACTCGACAAACAAATATGATTGATATACCGACAACCAGGCTTAAGAAAACCCAATCTAGCTATGAATACATAGGCATAAAATTATTCAACACTTTACCCATACAGGCTCAATTGGTTTCAATGGATATTTTCAAAACTAAAACCAAAGTGTTCATTCGAAGAAAAATACTTTCTACAGTGTAGAAGAATTTCAGAATAGTTGTAAAGATGATCTAATTTATTGATAAACTAAGGCTTACTGTTATGTATAGTTATGGATGCAGAGGCAGCTAGCTATAAGCTAATAGGGTACAACACTGTCTTTTTTTCCATGTAAATTTTTGTTATATGAAACATAATGTACAAATAGCTATAATACTTCTGACAACACTGATTGCATGTTAATGCTGATAAATTATGGCTTACTGTTATGTATGGATCTAGGTGTAGAGGCTGTTGTAGGCAAATAGTTTACAACATTGCTATATTTTTGCTATGTAATATTTTGGTATGTAAAACATAATGTACAAATAACTGTAACTCTTCTGACGACATCGATTGCATGTTAGTGCTGAAAGATGGATAAAATAAATAAATAAAAAATAAATAAAGTGTCTGAGTAGTTTAACAGTGTATTCATTATATGTTCTAAGGACTATACTGTTTATAAAAGAAAATATGGAGCACCGTATAATAAATAGTGGTATCCATACTTATAATACAAGGAAGAAAGAGGATCACCACATAAAATTCAGAAATAAAAAAGCGACCGATCATAATTCATTTTCTGCTGGAAGGTTCTTTTTACAACAGACTGCCAAATAGCATAAAAATGCTAAAAGGAAACATATTTAAAATAAAATTAAAGCAGCTGTTAATTGCTAATTGTTTGTACTCCATCAAGGATTTTTAATGTTCTATGTACTTTATTTCTACTACTAAACTATTATTATTGTTCATGTATGGACTGACTGACTATGTCCATGACTGTAAAAGTTATTATAGACAAATAAACCATCATTATTATTATTATTATCAAGAAGATGTGAATAAACTCACCAGGACAGAAAGGGTTGTGGAGGAATTGATTCCTTTGCAACATCAATCCAGAAAATTGGAGTGGGCTGTCAAACCAAGAAATGTTGTAACCTTTGCATTGTTAATATACCATCTTTGACTCTATCTTGTGTTCTTGCTGATCAGTAAATTGTTGGAATACTTGCCTAAACTCTTCTTAGGTTGCAGAAGTGCCAATTAATGTACAAATTCACACTGCAGTTTCACCCTACAGGTGTCCACACATGAACTCAAATTTAAAGTTATCTGACCAAGTTAGAGAGAGACAATAATGAAATTGGTCCAACAAGGCAGGAGGACATATGCTACTGTCTATACTTCTAAAATCTACAGTGACAAGTAGCAGATGTCCAGTGTTCCACCAAGGCAGTTTCCATGTCAAACAAGTGGTGTCAGCTAATCATTATGTGGTAATCAACAGTGTACTGTGGACTGATGGGATGGAAAAGACAACATTGATATGGGACAATGTACTGTAATAAGCATTGCTGTTGATGGTGAGATCAAATTTAGCAATTTTACCAATTGTTTCGTAATTTAAATGCCAGCCAGTCCCACATCAAATGCTTCCCAATTGCTGTATCATTGCTAAAACTATCCCTCCGCCACTTTGAAATGTGATATACTTGGCTACAAAAGCAGATAGATGACTGTGCAGTACGTCCATTTGGTCATATACCCAAAGTATACGAGACAGCATCCTATACTGATGCAGTTAGGTTATCACATATTTCTAGTGCATCGATCATAGTGTGGAATGTCGGATATCGACAGATCCCTCTGCAGTGTCCTTGATAAACCCTCCCTGCAACACAGTTGCTTATTTAATCTGCAATTTACCAGAAGTGGAAGGGTACTATACAGAACCCCTCTAATCCGTCACCTTCAGGACCGGGACCGAGGTCGGAACGAAAAAAAGGTCGGATTATCCGAAAAATCTAATATTTATTCCAAAAAATATAAAAAGACATTTAGTACAAAAAATTAAACGCTTTAAGAACTAAAAGACGTCTACAGCAATATAAAAAGATGTTTTTTATACAGTGTTAAACAATATATTAACTAAAAAACGTCTACACACACTATAATATGTACTATAAACGATGTCTACTGTAAACTAAAAAATGTTTATAGCACTGTATATAAAAAAGAAATTTTTTATGAAGAAATAAACTAGTGTATGTATAAACTAAAAAATGATTATACTGTATGCACTGTTTTTACAGTGAAATCGAAAACAAATTACTTGGAAAAATAGTCAGTGATACATTTTTGTTTAGCAGATGTTATTCCAGATTTAGCTGCAGTGTCCTTCCATTTTTTTATCCACAAAACGTCCATTGGATTTGAAGTTGGATTCTGCTCGAAGTATTGAAGGCCAATGTCAAAAGCGTTTTTTGCATTGTTGTGTGAAATCCAGGTGGGGGGTTCGTCTTCAACGTCCGAGTCATCATTCACAGTTTCCTGGCTAACAGCGGCAACAATCTGGTCATCATTGACCTCTTCAAAAGTGTCACAGTCTTTGTCACATTCATTGCTCCACTCTTCAACTTCATTGGCAGGGACATTCAGCTCCAGAGTTTGTAGACCTTTGTAGTGTGTTGTTGTTTTGCTCATCTTCGGTATGCTCATCTTCAGTCATAACTTGTGGCCAAAGATCAAGCCACGATTTCCGCAGTGTGTCAGGTTTCAGTTCATGCCATGCTGCAGCGATTGTGTAGATAGCATCTTTGATGTTCAGGGATTTCATTGCCTCAATTAAGTTATGACCTCCTTCAGATTTTTCCAAGATTGAGCTGATATACTTTCTGCGATATCGCCTTTTTAACCATCCCATAATGCCCTGATCCATTGCTTGGATGAGTGAGGTCACATTAGGAGGCAGAAAGAGAGCTTTTATGTCCCATTTCACCAAATCTTCCTCAGATGGATGTGACGGTGCGTTATCCAACAGCAGTAGAGCACGAACAGGCAGATTTTTTTGCTTCAAGTCTTTTTCGGGCTATGGCACAAACTCGTCGAAAAACCAAGATTTAAAAAGGTTGCAGTCCATCCAAGCAGATTTTTAATTGCAGTAATAAACCGGCAAGGAAGATGAGTTTATATTTTTGAATGCCCTTGGCTTCTTAGATTTACCAATGACGAACAAGGGGAGCTTGTGGGTACCATCTGCGTTGGTACAAGGAATGACTGTTATTCTATCTTTTATAAGTTTCGTTCCTACTACAGATTCATTTGAAGCTACGGGCCTTTTTGTTGGCAACATTTTAAAGTTGAGCCCTATCTCGTCGATGTTATACACTTGGCAGGGTAACAGTTCATTTGCTTCTACAATTTCTTGAAACTTAACAGAAAACTCCTTAGCAGCTGCGGCATCAGCAGATAGTTTTTCACCGGAAATAGAAACAAATCGGACACCATGACGAGTTTTCCAACATTCAATCCAGCCTTCACTGGCAGCAAATTTACTTTCGGCTTCCAGTTTTTTGTACAAAACTATCGCTTTTTCTTTGAGAATTGGCCCGGATATTGGAGTTCCTTTCCTTCTTTCTTGACAAAACCACATCCACAATGCATTATCAAGCAGTTCAAGTTTAGGCTTTTTTTAATGTTTTGCGATTCTTCAGAGTGTTTTCAGCATCAATTGTAGCTGTATAGGATTCAATGTCTTTCCGATTTTTCCTCCAATCCTTAATTGTCGTAACATCTACATTCAGTTTCTTTTTAATTTTTTGGAGCGATTCTCCTTCGTCCAGTCTATGTAAGCACTGATAATTTTTCATTTAGTGAAAGAGTTACATGTTTACGTTTAAATCCAGACATGTTGAAAAACAGACGACTGTACACACAATGAATCTACAGTAATAAGTACAGTAGGGAACACGGAATAAAGCAAACAACGACATTTTTTAATCCCAACAAAGGATAAAACTGCACAATAACATACAGTATAACAATGCACACAGCGATAGATACCGCAACAATGGCCCGACAGGAGTCCAGTTAGTCACAAGTTGGCACAGGCTCGCGAGCCTGAGCATGGTCGGATAACCGGAGTGACGGACCATCCAAGGTCGGATTAGAGGGGTTCTACTGTACCTGCTACATTCCATGTCTCATGAAGGGACAGAGCCAGCTGTGTGAGTAACTGCTGTTCAGTGAAGTCTGTTCCACACCAGTCTTACTCATAGCACCAATACAAGAGCACAGGAGCTCTCTAGGTGCACGCATGTCGAGGAGGTTAGCAGCCCTTATTGGTGTATAGTAGAGTGCTGGGTGATATAACTGACAGTTAAGAAGTAACACGTGATTTATACATGATGGAGCTCCACACAGATGGCTTTTCAAACATTATATGTACCATAAATCATCTGTGGTATCAATTCTGGAGTATTATTCCAGTGTCTAGAGTCAGTACCAAGAAGGTACCACCATGAGAGAAATAATGGTTGAGCATAAACATACACTCCTATGACTACTTGGATCTCCATGTAAAAACAATATATTGTTAAAGCCATATGGTTTCCGTAGTATTAGTAATGTGGAATGAAATGCTCTTAATACTTGAATGCAGGATGTATATGTCCAACATCTGACATACAACCAGCCTTCAGGTTTTCTACCCAAATCACCATAGTGAAAAAATTTGAGATGATAAAACTACATGCTTCTACACTATTATGGTGTCCTAGGAAGTCACCAAGGTGTTACTCACTATGAAGTTATCATTGATGCATATCCGTCCATTGACCTGCCTAAAAAATGACTAGAATGAAGTTGAGGAATGCATTATTCTTTAATACTCTATTGCAGGGCCTATATGTCCAACATCAGATGTACAACCATCCTGCAAATTTTCTACGCCAATCACTATGGTAACAAACTTTAAACAATAAAACTACTGCCTTCTACACTGTTCTTGTGTCCTAGGAAAAGACTGAGCTGTTCCTCACTATGAAGGTATTGTCAATATATATCCATCACTTGAGCTGCTTATAAACCAACTAGAATGAAGATGAGAGGCTGGTGTACTGTCTCTTGGGACATTGATGCATTTCATACACATCTTTCTAAGCAATTGATTCCTGCCATTTTTGAAATTCTCACCATTATTTTAAGTTACCATCAAAATTCGAAATTACCACCAAAATTACCACCAAAATTTGGAATTCCCTCCAATAGGGTAGGCAGGGAAGGAGGTAGGGGGCTGGGACTCATCTGTCAGCTGGGGCAAACATGACACGTCATCTGGGGGTGGGAATAATTAATTGATTAATTTAATTAATTTGCGTATCAATTTGATGTCAAAAGTGTCCTGGGAGCTCCATCATCTCTCTACTGCTCAGGTATTTGTATGAGTTGACAATTCCAACAGTGACTTACTGATATTATAATCATAAGTTATTACATTTATTCATTTTATGAAGTTGTGGCGAGAGCGCCATAAATATCGATATTTGTTCTGTGTGCAAGTGGGCTATCTTTGAGGAGAGGGCTTTGGGGAAGGATGTTGGACTCTAACGGCAGTTAGCCTTCGGACTTGTATCTGTGTAGAAGCTAAGTTTGAGTAAATCTGTATCTGAGAAAATTCTAGTTGTTTACCTACAACTATACCATATTCCCTCACTGGTGACCCCGTTTTTGTGTAATACGCATCCGAGTTACTGCCTGAAGGTTATTTACGCGCCTACCGCGTCGGGTTTCTCCGCGATCGTGAGGGCCTTTGTTCAGCTCCAGACAATGGCCTTTCAGCATTCACCGCCGCCCAGATTCCAGCAACATCTCTCCAGTACTCCTGTCGTCGTAGTGGACATGCCGCAAGAATCTTCGGAATCCTTCAGCCAGAACATGCAGTGGAATTCATCGAATGCCGCCAGTTTCTTCCAACCGCCAACGGTCGTGGACTCTGGCTTTGTTAGCCTGGACCTTCCCACGTGTTCTCCACAGAGTGTTGGTCGGAACATTCCTACTCCTGTGTCGAACACACAATTCAATACAGTTTGTGGCATCAAGCGAGGTTCTGCTACTTTTGAAAATCTAGTAGTAAATTCAAACTCGAATCAGTTCCCGCCACGTGTGTATCCTTCCACGCCGGCTAGTCAACAGGTGTTCAATGCTCGCCAAACAGCAAATATCACACCGAGTGTGCATCCTAGTGGACGTGTGTGGGATCATTGTGTTGCTTCTAATCAGGTCAACAATTCTGTGCTGGACAGTAATTACTCTGACATCTACAACCAGCCCCACCACTCACAGTCGAGTGAATACTGTGTGCATAACGGACATTCACCGGCGTACTTAAGCACTTGTGGCTTCTCTCCAAGCTACCATGTCAATGAGAATACACATTTTGACTATGATACTCACACCTTTCGAGCGTCCGTCGCTTCTCAGCCATCAGCGTCAAGTGAATTTCGCGATTCCCACATTACGGGACGCCGATAATCTGGACTCGCAATCTTCTGCATGCTCTACTTCCATCCGAAGTAATAGGCGCACCTCCGCAGTGACTGCAGTACCGAATCTGCCGAAATTACCAGACTTCAAACCCGCTCACCCGGAGTTCTGGTTTAACCTGGTTGAGCAAACATTCAATGTCTGTGCTTTGGACGACGACGCACGCTTCGCCTGCCTCATGAACCATCTTCACGACCGCGTCAATTTACTTTATGATCTGGTCAAAGCACCCCCCCCCCCCCCCCCGCTAGCAGGTAAGTATGCTGTGGCGAAACAGACGATACTGGAGCGCGTCTCTAAAACCAGGAGAGAAAATGTGCGACAGCTCATCTACGAAGAGTGTCTCGGCAACAGGTTTCCGTCCCAGCTGTGGCGGTGCATCCATCTTCTCGTCGATGAGCAAGTTATGCCTGATGACACGCTCGCAGAAATCTGGACTGAAAAGCTGCCTTTGCCTGTCCAGACTGCAATCTCTGCGTATGAAGATAGGCCAGTAAATGAACGTTTATGCGCCATCGACAGAGCATACTCCACCAGGCAACGTGAGCTCCGTGCACTGCATTCTGGACGTGGCCGCACTAAGACGCTTTCTGACACCACGCCTTTGTCTGGTGCTGCTGATAACAAGTTTTTTAAATTAGCCACCCTGCCTGCACCTTCAACTCCTCGCAACGACAGTGCATTGGCCCCTGTGGAAGACTGGGGCACATACTCCGTCACCTAGCAACTACCCACAGGAGCACAGGCCCGCCCAACCTTACTGTTTCTTCCACGCGAGATTCGTGGAGCAAGCTCGCAAATGCCAGTCACCGTGTTCTTACCCAAACTCCAACTGCAGGTAGGCTATGGTTCCACCTCCTGCGATGTAAACAACGGGCACCATCCCACGTTGCACTCCGTTTCGGACAATAACAGTAAGTGTGGTCGAGCCTATGTTAGCAATTTACGATCAGGTGTATGTTTTCTGGTAGACACTGGTGCAGACGTCTCTTTGCTGCCGGTTTGCCTAGCAACCAATAAAGTGCAACCACACAAAACAGTACTTCGTGCAGTGAACTTGTCTACCCTACAGTGTTCGGGTTCCACTTTGTATACAGTGAAACTTTTGCCCGAGTGCAAGCTGGAGTGGACGTTTCTAGTGTCAACAATTGAAGAACCTATTCTCGGAATTGATTTCCTCAAGCACTATCAGTTGTCACTAGATTTTGTGCAAAATACTGTGTTTTACCCCTCCCTTAACAAACATATTCCTTTCGCTTCACCGAGTGACAGTTCGGCTAACACCAAACATGTGTGCTGTGCTAAGAAGTGTGTAAACCTATCCTTGGAGCTGCAATCTTGGACAAACAAGTGGCTAGTGGAGTGTGCCAAGTCTTCTAAGTTGCGGATGGAACGTATGGAAATGCTGCTGCATCTCCGCGACATACACCATGAGTTGGCCTCCACACAACAACGCCTCGCGGCACTACAAGCAGATGACTCGTTGGCTACAGACAACGGCCATGTGCTGTCTGGTCACGCCCACTTGTGCCTACAGCGCTCATAGCAGCACGGCCCACTACCAAGAACCAGTGTACCAACCTCACCCATGTTAACACGTATGTGGCCTTTACGCAGCCTACGAGCGGGTGGTACACCTGTACTTCTGTGCCCTCAGCGCCACAGCTTGGCCCGTCCGCCACTGCCTGCTCCACTTCACAGACATCTGACTATCGTGCCACGCCATGTATTGCAGTAGTCACTAATGGCACAGTTCATCAGTTACGTCTAACCGATGGGCCGCCCATATCGCAACGTCCACGCCACCTCAAGCCGGAATTTATGAAAATTGCAAAAGAACAATTGGACGATCTGTTACAAAAGGGAATAATTGAACCTTCTTCTGGTTGCTTGGCTAGTCCTATCCTGTTTGACCAAAAGAAAGACGGTACTTGGCATATGGTCAGAGACAATAAGCATTTAAATGCCCGCACCATCATTGATAAATATCCGGTCCCACACATCGCAGACTTCAATCATGCGCTCGCAGGTGAAAAGTACTTCTCTGTTTTGGACTGTAAGCACGCATTTCATCAGATTCCTATGGCTCCGGAGGACATTGAAAAGACTGCCTTAGCCACTCCCTTCGGGCTGTTCCAATACAAATTTATGCCATTTGGGTTGAAAAATGCCCCCCAAACATGGCAGCGTTTCATCAATCAAACTTTATCCCATCTAGACTTTTGTTTCGTATACATGGACGACATATTGGTTTTTGCTTCTACTTTAGAACAGAGTGAGGAGCGTGTTCAAGTCATGACAGATATTTTAGCAGCCGCTGGTATTGAACTGAACAATAAAAAGACTCAATTGCGCCAGTCATCCGTCACATTCCTAAGTTATGTTGTGTCATCGGATGGTCTAACACAACCACAGGACAAGATCAAGCCTGTTCTCGAGATGCTACACCCTCAGACCTATAGGGAATTACGCAGGTTCATCGGAACAGTTAATTATTACCAGAAACATTTGCCAGCCGCTTCTGTGGTGCAGGCTTCTCTCACAGATGCCCTCGCTGGCCCACAAACTTCTGGCACCCGCCAGGTACCATGGACACCAGACATGGACATGGCATTTAATGAACTCAAACAGCTGTTGGCCTCCGCTGTCACTATTGCTCACCCACGGGCGGATGCCACAATGTTTATCACTACTGATGCTAGTGACAATGCTATCGGCGCAGTACTGAGTCAGACATACAACGATGTTACAACCCCCCTGCAGTTTTTCTCAAAAAAACTAAACAACGCGCAGAAGAAATACTCAGCATTCGACAGAGAATTACTTGCAGTTTACGAGGCCATAAGACACTTCAGAACTGATGTTGAGGGACGAGATTTCTATGTGCTCACTGACCACAAGCCGTTGGTTCCTGCCATAAAAAATCCTGCGGCTGATCCGCCCCCACGACGCTTTCGTCACATCGATTACATCTTGCAATTTACAAATGACATTCACTACATCCGAGGAGTGGACAATGTGGTCACTGATTTTCTCCCATGTGTTGGTGCTGTCACAACCTTAATTGACTTAACAGACCTACCTCGGTTGCAATCGGCAGACCCCAATACCATGCAGTTAATTTCAGACCACAGCTCCTCTCTCCAACCGGTACGCTCTACTTTCCCTGGCATATCTGGCTTAGTGTGGTGTGATGAATCGACTGGTACATTGCGGCCATTCATTCCTAAGCCCCCTCAAAGCCAAGTCTTTGACAAACTACACACATTAGCACACCCCGGTGTCAAAGCTTCCACCCGTCTGGTAACTGAACGGTTTGTCTGGAGAGACATGCACCGTGATTGTCAGTCTCGGGCAAGGGCATGCATGGTGTGTCAACAGAACAAAGTTTTCAGGCACACTTCTCCACCCCTTGGCTGTTTTGCCCAACCGCCAGGCCAGTTTCACCATGTTCATGTCGACCTCGTAGGCCCTTTGCCACCCTCCGAGGGTTTCCGTTACTTGTTTATAGCTATTGACAGGATGACTCGGTGGGCTGAGGCTGTGCCTATTCTGAACATTACCTCCGAGACAGTAAGTCGAGCATTCTTAGATTCGTGGATCTCTGGATCTCTAGATTTGGCTCACCTGTTCACCTCACCACTGACCAGGGGCGACAATTCGAGTCTTCAGTTTTCTCTGACTTATGTAAAATGTGTGATATTGTCAAAATTCATACTTCTGCATACCACCCCCAAAGCAATGGGCTTGTTGAGCGATGGCATCGCACCTTAAAGTCTGCCCTGTGTTGCCATGACTCACTATGGACAGAGGCACTGCCCTTCGTGCTTCTTAGCCTTCGTGCGACTTTCAAGGAAGACCTCAAGGGTTCTGTAGCCGAGTGTGTGTATGGCCAACCTCTGGTTTTGCCTGGAGAATTAGTCACTCCGACCCCACTTCCATGGCCCTCTGAACTTCCTTCACTTCTCGAGCGGGTGCGCTTGCACTGCAGCAAAATTCAGCTGCCACCTCCGGCTGCTCATACACCTCCGCGCGCGTACGTACCGCGCACGCTAGACGCTTGTGAGTACGTGTTTCTCAGAGACGACTCAGTCAAAGCCCCGCTTCAGTTGCCCTACACAGGTCCTTACAAGGTCGTCAAACGGTCTGAGAATAACATGGACCTCCTCATAAAAGACTCTGTAACCACGGTCTCACTCAACTGAGTGAAACCAGCTTTCATTGAGCCTCAGGTGAACCTCCCTGATTCTGCCCCTATTTCTCCCAGTCCTGCTTCGAGCGGCCATCCATCTTCCCCCACCATGCATTTGGGTATTGATTCTCCACAGCGTGCTTCTCTGCCGAGCACTGCTCCTTCTCCGCGTTCATCTAATTTGAGTGGCCAATCTTTTCGGGGCTTCACTCCTCACAGCCCTCGCAGTTGAACTGCCAACCACTCGGATTCTACCATTGTGTTACCATCTTCATGTGACAGCTCTCTGTCACGCCATTCAATCCATACTGGCTGCTCGTTGCCTTCGGTCACGCTCCCTCGTCTGTCAGCTGATCGCCCGAGGTTGTCTCCTGCGCAGTCCAGTGCACCTGCCACCCCCCTCCTAGCAGATGCTTCCCCCTGCCATGGCTTTCCCACACCTCCCTGCCTCCCTACCATTGCTCATACAGGTGCCATCCAAGAATTCACAACACATGTGCACCCTGATGATATACATAAATTATCTGTTGTCGTAGATGGCGATACGGTGTGTGTGGTACTCGCGTGCGACAATACAGAGGGAGGAAGTGCAGAATCTCGTGTGTTGCGCTGCTTTAAATTGAGCAGAAGTGCTGCGTGTGGCAATTTGCGTGCCTTTGTTAGGCCTTCTGGCAAGGTGATTCTCCGTCTGCCAGCTGACAAAGTGCTACACCTCCACTCCAGAACGGGACGTCGTCTTCAGCCACCGGCGTCGCTAGCTGACTTCACCGTCGACGTACCGGGTTTCACCCCCCAGTCTCCTACCAGTCGACCGCTTCCACCTGACGCAGAAGAACTGTGCGTTACCTTCCTAACTTCTCACCCCTCCCCCAATTCACAGGGATGTACTCCATACTGTGCGAGGGGGGGGGGGGGGGGGGGGCGGCAGCTATGTGGCGTAGAGTGCCATAAATATCGATATTTGTTCTGTGCGCAAGTGGGCTATCTTTGAGGAGAGGGCTTTGGGGCAGGATGTTGGACGCTAACGGCAGTTAGCCTCCGGACTTGTATCTGTGTAGAACCTAAGTTTGAGTAAATCTATATCTGAGAGAATTCTAGTTGTTTACCTACAACTATACCATATTCCCTCAAAGTGCATAATTTTACATTGCTGAACATGCAGAACAAGTTGCCAAACTCTGCACCACATTGAAATTTTATCAAGATCTGATTGATTATTTATACTGCTTCTCACAGATAGCACTTCATTATAGACAACTGCATCATCTGCAGAAAGCCTGATTTTACTATGAACATTGTCTGCAAGGTTGTTAATATACAACATGAACAACAATGGTCACAACACACTTTCTTGGCACACATCTGTAGTCATCCAAGGAAACATGCTGTGTCCTTCCTACAAAAAACTCCTCAGTTCAGTCACAAATTTCACTTGACATCCTATATGATTGTTCTTTTGACAAGAAGCTTAGGTATGCTACTGAGTCGACTGCTTTTCAGAAATTAACTAAAACTGCATCTACATGGTTGCCTTGGTCCAAAGCTTTCAGGACATCATGTGAGAAAAGTGTGAGATGTGTTTCACATGATTAATGTTTTCAAAATCCATGGTGGTTGGTATCAAGGAGGTCATTCTGTTCAGGATACCTCATTATGTTTGAACCCAGAGTATGTTTTAAGGTTCCACAACAAATTGATGTTAAGGATGCTGGACAGTAGGTGTATGGATTACTTCTACTACCCTCCTTGTAGACGGGTGTGACCTGTGCGTTTTTCCAAGAACTGTGCATGTTTGAGGGATCTACAATAGATTATTGTTAGAAGAGGGGCCAATTCAGCTGTAAATTCAGTATAGACTCTGACAGGGATTGCATCAGACCCAGAGCTCTGTTCAATTTTAATAATTTCAGCTGTTTCTTAACACCACTGACACTAATACTTATTTCATTCATCTTTTCAGTTCTATGAGGATTAAATTAAGGCAATTCCCCTGAGTTTTCCTTTCTAAAAGGAACAATTTAAAGAGGAGTTAGCATTTTAGCTTTTGCTTTGCTATCTTCAGTTTCAGTTCCTGTCTCATTCGCTAGAGTGTGGACACAAACTTTGGTGCCACTAACAGCTTTTATATACAACTAGAATTTCCTTGGATTTTGCAAAAGATCACTTGACAATATTCTGATACGGTAATCACTGAAGGCATTATGCTTTGCTCTCTTGACAGCCAAACACATTCCATTCAGCATCTCTCTATCTGTAGCCCTATGCTCTGTTTTACACCTATTATGCATTAATCCCTATTTCTTTAGAAGTTTCGTTACAGTGACTGTGTACCATGTAGGTTCCCTCCCATTATGAACTGTTCTACAGGGTGCTAATCTATCCATCCATCCAAGTCTATTCTTTTAAACTTGATCCAGAGTTTTTTGTTTGAGAAATCTATGACAGATTGCAATTAGAAGATAGGCTAACTCAGCTGCAAATTCAGTATAGAATCACATGGTGATTCCATCTGGCCCTGGGGCTTTATTCAATTTTAGCGATTTCAGCTGTTTCTCAACACCACTGACGCTAATACTTATTTTGCTCATCTTTTCAGTGTTGCATGGATTGTACTGGAGCAATTCTCCAGAGTTTTCCATTAGAAAAGAACATTTGAAAACAAAGTTAAGCATTTCAGCTTTTGCTTTGCTATCTTCAATTTCAGTTCCTATCCCAGTGCCTAGGGACTGAACACTAACTTTGGTACAACTAACAGCCTTTACATATGACTAGAATTTCTCTGGGTTTTGGTAAAAGATCATTTGACAACATTCTGCTATGGTAGTCACTGAAAGCTTCTCACATTACTCTCTTGGCAGCTAAAGGCGTTTCATTCAGCATCTCCCTATCTATTGCCCTTTGCTTTGTTTTACACGCAGTAATCTCTGCTTCTTTAGAAATTTCTTTGCAGTGACTGTCCCTCCCATTATGAACTGTTCTACTGGGTACATATCTATCCAACATTTGGTCAATTATTCTTTTCAACTTGAGCCATAGTTCCTCTACATGCTCCTGCTTTGTGCTGAAAGTTTCAACTTCCTCATTGAGATATGACACTACTGGCTTTTTATCTAGCTTACTAAACATATCAAACAAAGGAAAATCCTGTATGGAATGTAACAATATTATGAGAATGAAAGTTGCTACTCACCATATAGTGGAGATGCTGAGTCGTAGATAGGCACAACAAAAAGACTTTCCCAATTAAAGCTTTTGGCCATGGGCCTTCATCAACAATAGACACACACACACACACACACACACACACACACACACACACACACACACACACGGCTACAGTTTCAGGCAACTGAAACCACACTGCAAGCACCAGTGCCAGTGCATGATGGGAGTGGTGACTGGAGGGGGAGGGGTAAGGAAGAGCCTGGGGCAGGGGGAGGGGGGGGGGGGAGGAGGGATAGTATGGGGTGGTGGCGGACAGTGAAGTGCTGCAGGCAGGTTAGATGGAGGGCAGGGGAGAGGTGGGGAGGGAGGGGGGAGGAAGTAGTGGAAAACTAGAGAGGGATGGTGGAATGACAACTGTGTAATACTGGAATGGGAACAAGGAAAGGGCTGGATGGGTGAGGACAGTGACTAATGAAGGTTGAGGCCGGTAGGGTTAGAGGAACACAGGATGTACTGCAGAGAAGGTTACTACCTGTGCAGTTCAGAAAAGCTGGTGCTGTTGGGAAGGATCCATATAGCACAGGCTGTGAGCAGTGAAGTGCAGCAGGTTAGATGGAGAGCAGGGGAGAGGTGGTGGAGCCACCACACCCAGTCTTTTTATTTCTCTCCTTTTCCACTATGTCCCCCTCCCCACCTCTCCCCAGCCCCCCATATAACTTACAGCACTTCACTGTCCACCACACCCATCATACTATCCCTACTCCTCTCTACCCCAGCCTCCTCCTTATCCCACTCAGTCGCCACCCCCATCATGCACTGATGCTGTTGCTCGCAGTGCGGTTTCAGTTGCCTGAGGCTGCAGTCATGTGTGTGTGTGTGTGTGTGTGTGTGTGTGTGTGTGTGTGTGTGTGTGTGTGTGTGTTGTATTGTTGATGAAGGCCCATGGCTGAAAGCTTTAATTGTGAGAGTCTTTTGGTTGTGCCTATGTGCGACTTAGCATCTCCACTATATGGTGAGTAGAAACTTTCCTTCTCATAATATTGTTAGTGAACATATATATCTTTCTGCTTGTTTTAGTTGTCTTTTGTACTTTGGTAATAATTGCATCCACAACTGTGACATGGTCACTGATACCAGTTTCGCTGTGGACATCCTGACCAATGTCATGTCTATTTGTTTCAATTAGATCCAATATTCTTTCATCATGAATGAGGTTCATAACTATCTGTTCTAGGTAGTTTTTACAGAAGGCTTTTAGTAAAGTTTCACAGGATGTTTTATCACACCCATCACTAATAAAACTGTACTTTTTCCAATTAATTTGTTGGGTGATTAAAGTCTCCACCAGTGATTACAGTATGATTGGGGAACTTATGTACAAATGAGCTGAGGTTTTGTCTAAAGTTTACAGCTATATCAGTAGATAAGTCTGGTGGGCAACAGAAGGATCCAATTATCATTTTATGCCACCCCTGATTTTGACTCTTAACCAAACAGTGTCACATGCAGCTTCAATTTCTACCTCTGTGGGTATGAGTTTTATGTCTAATGCAATACACCATCTCAATTTTCCATTTTCCTATCCTTTCGATTTACACTTAAATTTTCATCTAAAATCTCAGTGCTATCAATTTCAGGTTTCAACTATCTTTCTGTATTTTGTGAGCTTCACTGCTTTGCATTAGCACTTCAAACTCGGCACTCTTTTGTGAATGCTTCAGCAGTTAACCTTTAGGATTTTAATACTCTCACCTGTGAGAGACATTTCTTTCACTCTTACACTGATACTTCTGGGTTTGCTGTGGCTATCATTATTTGAACTGGATGGAGAGTCCCCTAATCTAAAAACCCTTTGTGTGCATCCCACACACATTCTGCTACCTGAGTAGCATCCTCTGATGTGTAGTGCCCACCTGACTTATTTAGGGGGACACTACAGTTTTGAACTCTATGGTGAAAGTCCAGGAAGCTGTAGCCTAGCTTTTCACAGAACCTTCAAAGTCTCTGGTTCAGTCCTTCCACTCAACTCAGAACCAAAGGGCCATGATCAGTTCTGGGGACAGTGCTGCAAATTCGTTTAAACTACCTGTGCAGGGCTGGCTTTCAACTGTCTCTTCCAGTCACTGGAATGATCCAAGAATGACCTTGGAGCCCAGACAACAGGCATAATTTGTTCCAATGTGTGTCACAATCTGCATATGGTTGCAACCTGTTCCCTCAATCCGTAACACTTTAAATTTTCTTTACACTTCAACAGTTCAGTCCTTATGACTCTACAGTTTGTCATTTGACCTTGATAGTTCTAATGCAAACTTTCCATTTGCTCCTTAAGTTCTAAGTGCAGTTGTCTCAAGGATTTTTCCATTGTGACATCCTTGTTCTCTAAAATAAGAAACTTATCTTCACATTCCTCATACAACTCTTCTCTCACTACTGCATAACACTCAGAGTTAAGTAAAATCCCCTTTGTAAAGATTCGACCTTTACTTCTTTACTCTTCATAATTGCTTTTAAAGCACTAACATTGGCCTGGAGTTTCTCTGTTACCTCTAGGCCAATGTTTTCAAATTAATATAGCAGTAAATCATTACTCTTGCTTATACTCTTTTATCTAACTTGTGTAACTCCAATTTCATTTCCCTCATTAATTTGTGAAGATACTTTTCACTAACTAGTCCCATTAATTTTAAAAATCCATCTTGGTCTTCCCTTAACGCAGGAGAAGGCTCTCATCCTGACAATTCATTATCCCGTAACGCTGTGTTCGCCTAGTCACATCTAAGGATCATTGACATATAGCTTGTGAGTCAAGTGATTTAGTGGGTCTATATGACTTAATGATTCTTGTTGTGAAAAACATTCATCCAGGTGATCTTCAGTTGTCAGTTTCTTCCTAGTACTTCCTAATGGTTCTCTCATCTCACTATTCTTCTCACTATCTTGTTTTTGCACAACTGAGAAGCTGATGGTAGTTAGAACTGTCATGGGTTAGGCTGGCTGCCAACACTCTATTGCAAGTAAGAGAGTTTACCACTGTGAGTTCAAAACCTTCTAGTCCTTGAACACTGACAGATTGCCCACTGCTATTGCTGCCACCTCAGCTTGTGGATGGTCAATCAGTAACTGATTTCTTCATTTTATTTTTTGCCTCTTCTTCAACTGGTGATTTTTAAATATTTCAACCAATAACCATACATGTGCTGGTAACAATATTCTGTCTACAATGGTAACATTAAAATAGACATTCCTTTCAGTTGTGATAAAAAATTTAAAAGAACTTTGATAAGTCAAATATTAATACAATCACAGTAAAAAACCAGGGAGGGTCACCAGATGCAAGACATCTGTACCATTGCTGACTGTTAACGTGATGACAATTTCAACATTTCACGCAGATTTAGTAAAACGGACCTCACTACACGCATCTCGAAATTTTTGTGCTGACTGAATATTATACATAACTGTGTATCTACTAGGAGCATTACACAAAAATAATAGAGAACAGCTGACCAGAATTAGAGTACTGATTTTATGCAGAAGCACTTTCTACTCCTTAATCTGAGATATGAGTAAGGAGGATCAATTGGGCCATGAATAAACAATTCAGATCCAATCTATTTATTGAATGTAAGGAAATGATGTAAAGTACTTCATATGATTCAAATCAAGCTTCAATTATATTTGAACAAAGCATTGCAATCCACTCCTTGTATATTGGCCCTAGAAGAAATATTTCTGATCCTCCACAGACCCCTTCAAATAAGGTGAAAATCTTCTGGCACAGTTAATAAAAGTCATATTTAGTTTATATATCAATATTAGTAACAAAGAGACCCCTCACTCGTGTTGGTGAATGAAAGAACCCCAAAATAAATTTTCATTAAAAAATTAAGTTTGACCATGAAGGCACAGAGTAGCAGTTTGCTTAATCCATGATTAGACGTCATATAACAAATAATATCTATTAATTATGAGGCACGGGAAAAGATAGACGCACAGGACAAGAATGAAACAGTCAGCTCACCTCACACCATTAAGCAGCAGATAGAGCAAAGAAGCCACCTGAATAAATGTTACGTAAACCAGAAATGCTTCTGAGAATTCATAAATGCCCACTCAGAACACCAGCTCCAAAACCATAAGCAGCTCCTCATTTTATAACAGAATTACCGGGCCATTATGTGATTCTTCCTTCCAGCTCACCATGTCCAACAACAAGGAACTGAAACCAATAAGCACCTGCTCTGCAGCTAGGCATATATATAGTACTGGCCTCTCTGTTGTATTTACCACTAAGACTCTGCTCACACTACTAAGAACAACTTATTATCGTTGCTTAGGGATGAAGTTCATACTGCTCACCATTCACATTCCAACTTCTTTGCTGTTCAGAATACTCACTTCCGTATGGGTAGCCACACTCCCATAGTGATTGGCTGGAGGAAAAGCTCCAAACACATCAACTATAACATAAGGACATGCATGTCAAATGAGGCTATATTGATATTAATCATCACAGAGTAAAGATTATTGGCGCATGCCAAAACTTAGACCTTCTCCTACTGGCTGGAACAGCAGGCACCTGGGGACAACATATCTGCCATGACAAGAAATTCCTTGCCCAGTATACTGACAGTCTCACAAAGGCCTTTACAGATGGGCACTGCCCCTCAAACCTAGTCTACAAACAGATTTTCTGTGCCATATCCCTACATGCCACCAATCCTCCCACCACCTCCAAGATCCAGCTACAAAGGAGTGCCCTCTTCATCGCCAGATGCCACACTGAGCTAAAACAATTGAAGCACATCCTTCATCAGGGCTATGATTATCTATCATTATGCCCTTATATGAGGGACATCCTTTTCAAGATCCTTCCTACCCTTCCCAAAGTGGTGTTCCATCACCCACCCAACCTCTCCGATATCCTAGTCTATCCCTACAGCACTCTCAGTCCTAAACCCTTTCCACAGGGATCATATCCCTGTGGAAGATCAAGGCATACCTAATCCACCCTCCCAGCACTTCCTATTCCATTCATGTCACAGGCTTATCATACCCCATCAGAGAGTGGGCCACCTGTAAAAACAGCCATGTCATATACCATCTCCGCTGCAATCAATACACAGATATTTAAATTGGTATGAATACCAGTTAGTTGTCCACCAGGATGTGGTGAAGAGCAGAATGGACCATGCTATGACACAACATGCAACTGAACATAACATGCTTGATATTTAATGGGTACTTCATTACCTGGGCTATCTGAATCCTCCCCCTCCACTACCAGCTTTTCGGAACTATGCAGATGGGAGTTACCCTTGCAACACATTCTCTGCTTCTGAAATTATCCCAGCCTCAACCTATGGTAACCACATCCTCCAACCAGCAGTTACTGCCCCCTATGTCCTATCACCTCCTCCCAATTGACATACCTTCACCCTCTCTGTACACATGTCTCTGACAATGCATTTATTGGTCCCTTCCCCTTCTTTGCCCCTCTCTTTTTCACCTCCCATTTTTCCACTCCCCCTCCCTCCCCCACAACCTCCTGACACTGTGCCTGTTGGCTTTGTCCTGGTGCTATCTAGTCCCTGCATGTTCTGACAGTCAGTGCTCTTCTCTTCTCCCACCTGTACCCTACTATCGTCCCCCTTCTCAACACCGATCCAGATTGCTGCTTTCATTCAGTGTGTGGATTGGATTCTGGCCACAGTGGCCAGAGATAGCAGTCATGTGTGCATGAGATGTGCCTGCTTGTGTGTATTTTCTTTTCTGACCAATGCTTTGGCCAAGAGCTCAACATGTAACAATCTTTTAGTTGTGCCTGTCTGCAACTCAACATGAGTAGCAATCTATACTTCTCATAATATTATTGATATTCAAGACTAGGGCTTTCAATTGTCTAAGAATTGTTAGTAGGATGACAAGCAACAAAATTAACTGCCAGATGTACTGTATTCTGTAGAAGGCAGGTAAGAGTTGTATTTTTATATGCTAAATGTATGTAAGTGCCAAGCAAGCAGTAGTAGATAAATAACAACTCTTTAGTTTAGCTGTGCAAGCAGGACCCATTTTTTGAATGAACTCTTTTCTTGCCCCCTCAATTCTTGTTTTATTCAAGTAAGTATGAACAGTATATAGGGGTTCAGAATAGTTAATTGTTCATATATGGTAAAATATTAATTTATGACAGCCTTCTGCTTGATGATGCCCTACGTACCAGGGTTGGATTCCACATGCTTGATAAAGTGCTATGTAGAACATTATGACTCTCGTCACCAGTTAATTCAAAAACTGAAAATATTTCCAACTGGGTAATGAACTTTAAAATTACCTAGCCAAACAGTTAACAAAGTAAGTACACTGCTGGCCACCGTAAATGCAACACCAAGAAAGACAAGAGGTAGCACAACAAAATTTATTTTGTAGATAACATGTTGACCAAGTATCAAATGATTACGTTTACAGACGTCTGTGACATGTGGTTCCTGCCAGAATCAGTAGCCAGAGTAGCCACTATTGTTGGAGATCACCGCTGCCACACGTCTTGGCATTGAGTCAAAGAGATGTTGGATGTGTTCCTGGGGTACAGCAGCCCAAGCAGCTTCCACACGTTGCCAAAGATCAACTGGTGTGGCAGCTGGGGATGTAATCTGGGTCACTCGTTGAGCAACCATGGACCACATGTTTTCTATCGGCGAAAGATCCAGAGAGCGAGCCGGCCAGGGAAGCACTTCAATCTGGTTATTGACAAAGAACCTTTGGACAATGCGTGTCACGTGTGGTCGTGCATTATCCTGTTGAAATATGGCTGTGGCCGAGCCCTGAAGGTAAGGAAGGACAACTGGCTCCAGCACCTCGGATATGTAGCGCCGGCTATTTAAAGTACCGGCAATGCGTACTAGAGGCGTGCGAGAGTAATATCCAATTCCGCCCCATACCATAATACCCGGTGCAAGACCAGTGTGGCGGTGCATAATTCAGCTGTCCAGCATCCTCTCTCCACGGTGTCTCCACACTCGAATCCGACCATCGTGGTGCTGCAGACAGAAGCGTGCCTCATCAGTAAAGACAACGTCATTCCATTCTGCCGTCCACATCCGTCTGTCATCACACCATTGGCGACGGAGACGTCTGTGGTTCTGCTTGACGCAGACGAAGCAATGGACGTCTTGCGGACAGACCACTCTGCTGTAAACGGTGTCGAATGGTACGCGCAGACACTGGATGATGCATTACAGACGCAATGTGCTGTGCTATGGTTCGGGATGTCACTGAGCGATCCGTCACTGCCATGCGCACAATTTGCCTATCAGCACGTGCAGTGGTGCACCGAGGTGAATGCGATCGACCACGTCGGTCTGTCGTACCCTCCTGCATCCAACGGTCACATATCCGCATTACAGTTGTTTCGTTTCATCCAACACGACTAGCGATTTCTCTGTATGATAATCCACAATCTCGGTTAGCCACTATCCTTCCTCTGTCGAACTCGGATACTTGATCAAACGATGTTCGCTGTTGTCTACGAGACTTAACTGATCGTCTTGTGAAACAACCACAAGGTAAACACATGTGCCGAACGTACACTCGTCGAAATCGCCAAGCCTTAAATGGCGCTATGAGGTGGTGCCACAGGCGCGCGTGATGTGCGTCTGCGCTGAAATTCTAATCAGTTGCATATCTCATCGCTGCAAACCCATGGTGTAAATTTCACTTGATTCGGATGCTTCCTTCGGGGTGTTGCATTTACGGTGGCCAGCAGTGTATAAATGTATCTGAAAAGTCAGTTAAACCATTAATTTAAAAAAAATTTATAATCTAGGACTGTTCAACTGACACTAAGATATTGTGGAATTAATCAATTTCAGCTGTCATTCTGCAATATATTTTCCTCTTAGTAAAGAATTATTATGTCTAAGATCTGTGATTGAAAACAATATTCTCCTTTCATCTTGTAACATCTGAGAGAGCCTAAAGGATATAATGGAATGTTAGAAAGAAGTATTGTTATTGTTATGCTTCTGATGTCATGATGTCAACTGAAAATTGTGTGTGTGTGTGTGTGTGTGTGTGTGTGTGTGTGTGTGTGTGTGTGTGTGGGTGGGTGTGTTTTGTTCACAAGACTTATAGACTGATGCAGGTCAATCAGGTATCAAGAAATTCAACTAAACATCATATAGGACTTGAAGGCATAAATGAAATCACAGTTGAAATGGATATTTTTGAAGAAGTCTCAAGTATTCCAATATGCTGCACTTAATTCACATGCAAGCCACTTTTTATGATAATTATTACAGAGCTGCAATTAGTACCAATTGCCGACATAAGATCTAAACTGTTTCCATTTTCCTAAATTACTTCCTGAAGACAAATTAAATCCAGGACTGTATGTCATTCAGTAGGCAGACAAGATATCCACTTACCAAGTGGCAGAAGGAACATGCACATCATTAAGACCAGAAGTTTGTTTTATGACATAGGAGAGACAGGTTGAAAGAAATGAGACTACATGGCTACTGTATAGAGGAACTTGCAAGTGAAAGAAACTCTTCTGATAGCTCAATGTGATTTTACATTTACTTGCAACTATAGCACCACTTTCTGAATGAATTGCTGTGTTTATAATTATAACACAGAATCAGTTTACTTAGACACATTTTGCTGTTTTCTTTAATTAGGACTGGAGTTCTCAGTAGTAGAATGGAGAACATTAACAAGTTTTCAACTAGTTGATGTTTTGCATAATTCTCTAAATTGCTGAAATTGAGAAATTCAGTAGATTAGATTAGATTAGATTTACTTTCATTCCAATTGATCCGTAGTGAGGAGGTCCTCCAGGATGTGGAACATGTCAGAAAAACAACAATACATGACAAATATTTAAACTAAAACAAATAAGCTAATGTACCATTCCACAGGTCCCAAGTGGAATGATCGTCATTTTTTAATGAACACTAAGAGTCATTTTACAAATACTATTGCACTGAATTTAAAATAAAAAAGTTTTTTATTTATTTATAAGGTAAGAAACATGTAATACAACTACTGTAATACTTATTTACAATGAACACATTACTGCACTGAAATGGTGCAGAAGTTAGATTATACTTACACACACACACACACACACACACACACACACACACACACACACACACACACACAAATTTTCAGTGAACACATTACTGCACTGAAATTGTGCAGAAGATATGTTGTACTTATATACAAATCAGTTGGTTTTCCTCAGAAATTCATCAATGGAGTAGAAGGAGTTGGCCACCAATAAATCCTTTAGGCTTCTCTTAAACTGAATTTCATTGGTTGTTAAGCTTTTTATGGCTGCTGGCAAGTTATTGAAAATGTGTGTTCCTGAATAATGCACACCTTTTTGTACAAGACTAAGTGACTTTAAATCCTTGTGAAGATTATTCTTATTTCTAGTATTGATTCCATGAATTGAGCTATTGGTTTGAAAAAGTGATATATTTTTAATGACAAATTTCATTAAGGAATAAATATATTGGGAAGCTGTAGTTAGTATCCCTAGTTCCCTAAACAGGCTTCTGCAGGATGTTCTTGAGTTCACACCACATATAATTCTTACTGCACGTTTTTGTGCCCGGAAAACTTTAGCTTGGCTTGATGAATTACCCCAGAAAATAATCCCATATGACATTATGGAATGAAAGTAAGCATAGTATGCCAGCTTTTTCATTTTTATATCCCCTATGTCTGACAAAATTCGCATTGCAAACAGAGATTTGTTAAGACGCTTCAGCAGTTCTGTGGTGTGCTCCTCCCAGTTGAATTTATTATCAAGCTGTAATCCCAAGAATTTAACACCGTCCACTTCTTCTATCTTCTTGTCATCATATGTTAGACATATACTCTTGGGACACCCCTTACAAGTTCTGAACTGCATGTAGTGTGTTTTTTCAAAGTTTAGTGAACCAGTGATTAATGTCTACAAATATTTTATTGGCTGATCTTTCTAAGACTACACTTGATTTGCTATTTATTGCAATGTTTGTATCATCAGCAAACAAAACAAACTTGGCATCTGGTAATGTTACTGATGAAAGGTCATTGATATACACAAGAAAAAGTAAGGGCCCCAAAATGGAACCTTGTGGGACCCCACATGTAATTAGTTCCCAGTTGGATGATGCCTGATAGCTTGATACATGTCTCTTTCCTAATAACACCCTTTGTTTCCTGCCAGAGATATAAGATTTGAACCATTTTGCAGCATTTCCTGTTACACTATAATATTCTAGTTTACTTAAAAGGATATTGTGATTTACACAGTCAAATGCCTTTGACAGATCACAAAATATACCAGTTGCCTGCAATTTTTTGTCTAATGAATTAAGTACATTTTCACTGTAAGTGTAGATAGCCTTCTCAATATCAGAACCTTTTAGAAATCCAAACTGTGACTTTGACAGTATGTTATTTGAGATAAGATGGTTATAAAGACGACTGTACATTACTTTTTCGAAAATTTTTGAGAATGCTGGCAACAGTGAAATTGGACGGAAATTTGATGCTATTTCTTTATCTCCCTTCTTAAACAGTGGCTTAACTTCAGCATATTTCAGCCATTCGGGAAATATTCCACTGATAAACGACTGGTTACACAGATAGCTTAATATGTTACTTAGCTCAGAATCACATTCTTTAATTAACTTTGTTGATATTTCATCATACCCACTAGATGTTTTTGATTTTAAAGATTTTGTGATGGACATTATTTCTGTTGGGGTAGTGAGGGTCAAATTCATATTATGGAAGTTACTTGAAATGTCTGGTCTAAGGTAATCCATAGCAGCATCTACCGAACCTGACAACCCCATCTTTTCAGTAACAGTTATAAAATGTTTGTTAAAAAGTTCTGCAACACTATACACATCTGTCACCAATGCATCATTTACTCTTAATGCTATTTGTTCCTCTTCATGTCTGGTTCTACCGGTCTCCTCCTTCACTATATCCCATATTGTCTTTATTTTGTTATCTGATATGACTATCTTTTCCTTGTAATATATTTGCTTTGACATCCGTATTACAGTCTTTAATATTTTGCAGTATTTCTTATAAAGTGCTATAGCATCAACATTGGAAATGTTTCGGATTGACAGATACAGTTTTCTTTTTGTTTTACAAGATACCCCTATTCCTTGAGTAATCCATGGTTTCTTTGTAGACTTTGCTCTAACCTTGGTAAGTTTTGGGGGAAAGCAGTGTTCAAATAAGGTAAGCACTTTATTAGCAAAAATGTTATATTTTTCATTCATGCCATGAGCACTGTAAACATCAGTCCAGTGAATGTCTCTGAGGAGTGTCCTAAAATAATCAATTTTTGGCTTACTGATTACCCTCTTGAGCTCAGATTTAACAGATTTTATATCTTGTTCAGTATTAACATTTAACAGAAGGAACTGCATGTCATGGTCTGAGAGGCCATTGACTATTGGTTTTGTAATATAATTTTGTTCATTTGACTTTTCTATAAAGATATTATCAATGGCTGTTTGTGAGCAAGTGGTTATCCTAGTGGGGAACTTTACTGTGGGAATTAAGTTGAATGATAGTGTTACTAACTCAAATAGGTTCTTATTGGGAGAGTCTTTAAGGAAATCTACATTGAAATCACCAGCAACCACTATTTCTTTGTTTTTGGTTGTTAAATGGGCCAGTACAGCTTCAAGGTGGTTTACAAACAGATTAAAGTTACCTGCAGGTGCTCGATATACACTTAATATTATGAAAGATTTTTTGTGAAATTCTAATTCTGTTGCACATGCTTCCATATGCTGTTCTAGGCAAAATTTATGAATGTCTATGTTCTTAAATTTATGACAGTTCCTGATGAATGTGGCAACTCCTCCTTTCTCCATTTCTGATCTACAATAGTGAGATGCTAACCTAAACCCTGTAACACTTAAAAGTTCTATACCAGTGGTCACATGATGTTCAGAGAGGCAGATTATGTCAGCTGGGTTTGAAGACTCTAATTCATCTATGCAGATAGTTAATTCATTAATTTTATTTCTCAGTCCTCGAATATTTTGATGCAATAAAGATAGCTGACATTTCACATTGACTGACTTAAAATTGGATGGAGTTAAAATATCTGCTGACAGTTGAAAATTCTTAACCAATGGCTGTTTATGTTGATGTAATAAGCTGGAATTATGTTTTTTGATTTCTTTCTCAAACTGAAGGTTTGTCTCAGTTCTAACCTCTCTTAAAATTTGTTTTCTTTCTGTCCTCCCTACCCTAAAAAAGGGTCTTTTCTGAATCCTATAACCACTGGTATTTTACCACTCATGACAGTGCCTCCCCCCTTTAACTTTCCTGCTATTTCCCCAGCCAATTTACCCTTCCCCTTCCTGTTGAGGTGAAGGCCATGCCTAGTATAATCCCACCTACTGACAGAATCAACATGAACCACACCAATGTGTGACCCCGCACCCGACATGAGCAGCCGTTCCAGCTCCAAATTAACTCTCTTGACAGAAGAGTTCAAATGAGGTCGGTCATGGCGCCCAAGAACAGATACAAACTCAACACTGGTATGCCTCGATGCTGATGCAATCTTCGCCAGGTCACACTCTATGCTGTACCCAGGATCTCTGTCAATACTGTTACCTGCCCCACCCACTATAACCACGGTGTCTTCCTTAGTGAAATCTTTGCAAAGTGATCCTAAATCCTCTGTCACCTGCTCCAGACCAGCACTAGGTTTAAAAAAATTGGTGACCTGGTATTCTGATCCTAGTTCATCCTGCAAGAGTTGGCCAACACCTCTTCCATGGGAACTACCTAACAACAACACTTTCTTTCTCTTTACTGATTTCCCTACATTCTTACTTTTCAATTTGCTGCTGAAAGTTTGTTGTGCCCTGTCTACACCTGTAACTGCTTGAGGCTCACCAGCTTCTAACTGAAGCAACAGGTCAAATCTATTTTCCACATTCACCATAAAGCTGTCAGACAAAGTTCTAGGCCTGTTCCTCCTGTTGCCTGTTGCCACTTCCCACCTCTCTTTACCCTTCTCCCTCCTTAACCTGTCAAGATCTCCCCTGGCCTTGTCTAACTCAGCCTGAAGGGCAGCAATTTTCCCCTCCTGTTCCAGTATCTTCCTATCTCTACTACAAATCCTACAAAACCACTGATGAGTCTCATTTACTTCCCATATTCCCACGCCACTACAGTCACCCACATGGAAAAAACTACAGCACCCATCACACCAAAGCCCCGACCTAACAATTCTACGGCAAGTCAAGCACTTTTCACTCATGATAAACGTAATAATTTATTAAGAATAAGTCAGTTAAATTACAGATAAACACGAAAATATGGTTACACAAATTTGGCCTATACGCAACTGTGTGTAAACAAAAACAAAAGTGCAAAGTTTCTGAAACAACAAGTTAAACTTTACGCTACTTTCCGGAAATGCTAGTTAAATAATGAAGAGGTACGCTAAGTTAAATTGCTGGAGAGAGCAAGGAACAACTAAACGAAATTCTATAGATTTGCTGCAGCAGAACGTAAACAGAAAATACGACTGTACGGTCTTTTCGCGTTTTCTGCTATATTACGTAATGAGAAATGAAACCTTTAATGGTACACTTAAACGGCACACTAATACACTTATTTACCACGTAATCAGTACTAATCTATGTGATTTATAATCTAAAATAACTTATCTTTACGAGAACACCAAACCTCGCGCTAGTCGCTTGGCTGCAGGGCTGCCAACTGAAATCTAACTTAAATATTCAATTATAACAATGAAAACAATCAATTTTCGACAGTATAATGTAATTGGATAGATAAAAAATCTACTCACCAAGTGGCAGCACAACACACTCATAAAAGATGGTTATACTTGAGCAAGCTTCCAGAACCAGTGGCTCCTTCTTCAAGCAGAAGGGTTAAGGGGGAAGGAGGAGGGGTGAAGAAAAAGGACTGGAGAGGTCTAGGAAAGGGGTAGATTTGAAAAATGTCATCCAGAACTGTGGGTCAAGGGAGACTTACGAGCTGGGATGAGAAAGAAAGACTTATTGTTGAGGACTGCACCAGATGAGATTTGGAAACCTGAGAGCGTAAGATGGAAGACAAGATAATATGCAAGACAGACAGTAATATGCAAGATAGATCTTTATGCTCATAGGTTTTCAAATCTTGTCTGGTGCAGTCTCGAAAAATCATTCTTTCCTTCTCAACCCATCCAGTAAGTCTTCCCTGACCCACAGTTCTGAGTGACATTTCTGAAATTTGCCCATTTCCTATATCTCCTAGCCCTTTTCCTTCACCCCTTTTCCTTTCCCCCCTCAACCCTTGTGCCTGAAGAAGGAGCCACTGGCTCCAAAAGCTTGCCTAATTACAACCTTTTATGTGTGTGTTCTGCCACTGCTTAGTGAGTAGATTTGCTACCTATCCAATTATATTAAATATTAAATTAATGATAGTCACCCAGAAATGGTAACATTTTTTTCATGGTCATATTACATACACATTGAAGTAAAATTACCACTAATACTAGAAGATATAAGTGAATGTAAGATAATATAACTGGACTGCCCACATTTTATGAGTTTTCAGTTGATGTATCTCTATCTGAACCAGATGAAGTGTGCCCTTTCTGCTCTGCCTTGATCTTTTTTATATTAGCATACACACTCTCAATGCTGAACAAGGTGAACCGATTTTCAACTTAGTTACGAGTTAATATAACATTTTCTGACTAATTATGTTACAGGTAACAATTACATTTCTAAATTTGTTTATAACAAATCAACTAGTGCCTGAATTTTATTGCTAACATATATCGGAGATTCAATTAACATGCTTTATTTATATGTTCTATTTAATTTGCTGTAGTAATTTTATACTGATGGGTTTACTGGTACATCCTGACCATGTGCTACATTTCTTTCGATTAGTTACAGTATTAATTTCACATTTATATTATGTTTCTCACATAAGAACAATGTTAATCAGCAAAGCATCATTTTCGAATTATATGTATATTGAAATAGTGGTTATTTTTGTATGTAATTTGGAAACAGGTCACTTTACAATTGGACAATTAGGACTGGTGTTTATCTTTAATGCTCTCCAAGGGGTTCTGATAGGTAGCAATGAGATACAGTAATATTTCAGTATTGAGACTTGGATGAGGACCAAACTCCACTTCTGCTGAAAGTAAGTGAAATTCCTCAACTATCACTCATCTTCCTGTTGATTTTTTGAAGCAGTCTCCATGAGACTATTACATTAGAATAGCACAAGTTTTTTTCGCTTTGGGTTTCAAAATTCCTTTCTGAGAATGATGAAATTTAATGGAAGATAACTTTTCTGTACATTCCTTTTCTTTATCTGTAGGAAAAGAATGTCTACTATATAGAAATGTGGCTTACAATACGACAGGGCTTTCATGTGATAAAATGGAGACAAAAAAGTAGTTTATATTGTGAAGGTCTATAATCGTCATAAACAAACCAAAACAAGTGTTCCAAAATGTGTCAGTCAGAAATGTTATGATTACCATTTTTTTAAACTTTCAAGGAAGTTGGTTGTGGAAACATGGAATGATAATTCTGGAGCCTTCTTTGAGCGACTGAGGAAATAGAGATAAGCCGTCTAAAATAAGCACCACAGTTAAATACTGGTATCATGCTTTTCCATGATAATGTTCAGCAATACAAAACTAACAAACACAACAATGAAGTGTTCTGGACAGTATATCATGCTGCTTACTACTTTGGTCTATATTCAATGTTAATATTAAACCTGCGCATTCTTCAACAAATTTTGATTCTAATATAGGGTGTTACTGTATATTTTGCAGAGTAGAATGCTATAATAAAAATTATTGTGGAATACTTATCTCATTTAGAGGAAAATTTTCAGTCCTGGGATCTTGGTAAATAAATGTGGATTGTTCTGTGGTCCGACAACATGCGATGCATGTTCATGTTGTTAAAAACTGCACTCATGAATGCTATCAATCTTGCACACCCAGTGTTGGACACTCCAATATCAATCACAGCAGATGCAAGTGATACAGCCATCAGTGCTGTGCTTCTTCAACAGATCAAGGGCTCCATGGGACCACTTCGTTCCTTCTCGCAAAAATTGCCTGCCTCCCAGCATACATGGTCCACATTCAACCGAGAACTTTTTGCCATTTACAAAGCAGTTCAACATTTCCATGAGGACATCTAGGGTGGGTCAGTGACTATATATAAACCACAAGCTACTGGTCAATGTGGTGCCTAACCCTACAGCTGATATCCCCCTACCCCATGACACTTCCGACACAGGGATGTAATACGTCAATTCACCACTGATGTCCGTTACATCAAGGGCCCAGACAACGTTGTCACTGACTAAATGTCATAGGTTGGTAAGATCTCATTCTCTTGGGACAGATGACCACATACAGCAGTTACTACCCAGTGAGTCTACCTTGCTGTCAACTGAGTTGCACCAAATTCTGGGTTCTTCTCTACAGGTTCTCTGTGACATTTCCACAGATACAGCCTGCCCCCTACTTCTGGTTGTCTTGTGCCGTAAGGTATTTGCTGCTATCCCAGTATTCAGACCACCACTTGCCTAATAACAGAGAATTTTGTATGGACAGGGGCTAGGGCAGACTGCAAAAATCTGGTCCTGTGCATGAATACCCTTCCAGCATTCCAGGCTGGTCACTATGCATCAGTGGCGGATATATATCAGGGGCACAGGGGGCTCAACCCCCCATTGTGGGGCTGCCCACATTGCCACCTGTGCCGCCCCTTTAGTCAGCCCACACGCTATTTGTCTGTTCCTTTCATCAGTCAACTTGACTCAACTGTGTCATTGTATTTTATGTGTTTCTGACTGGCACATAGATAGCTAAGAAAAGTCATGGCCATTGCCAGGAAGAATAAGTGCATGGAATTCTTCGTATAAGGAAGAGAACCACAATTGTAACTTTTTTATATCATAAGATAGCGTTGTCTTGTATATGTGTATAATCAGTTTAAATAAAACTTTCTTAAACTTTGCATGTGACTTGATTTTTTTATTATGGTAAAAGTAAAGGTAGCTCAAGATATCTTTAGGCCCCCCTCCTTGAGGTTTTTCTGTACCCAGCACTGCCATCACGCTCACTGTTGGGCTTGTTTGACATTCCTAAAGACAGATTCCATCATGTACATCTCAACCTGGTCAGCCCCCTCCTCTCTTCAGAGGGTTTTTGATACATCCTGTCTATCATTGACCATGTGAGTCGGTGGGTTAAGGCCATTCCAATTTTGGATATAACAGCCATCTCTGTCACATGGGCTTTATTGCCTTCTGGACCACGTGGTTTGGCTGTCCATCTTTGGACACAACAGACCAGGGATGACAATTTGAGGCTGTTCTTTTTTCCAAGCTGTGTGACCTGTGTGGTACAAACAAAATACATACAACAGCCGACCATCTGCAGAACAATGGGCTGGTTGAGTGCTGGCACTGCACTTTAAAAGCTGTGCTGATGTGCCATGACACATCTTGGTCAGGCGCTGTCCCCTGTGTCCTACTTGGAGTGCATATGGCCTACAGAAAGGATTTAAAAGCCTCCCTAGCAGACATGTTGTACAGGGAACCTCTCATCCTCCCAGCACAATTTGTCAAGGACTCCAACCCTCATGCAGAGTCCAACTTCCAATATTGGTAGAATACATCCAACATTTCGCCACACAGGTGCAGCCTCCATCAACAAGGGCACACGCGGGCCCTTGCGTCTTCATGCACAAAGACCTATATGTTTGTGACTATATGATGTTGCATGACAACAAGGTGTGACCCACACTGGACAGCCCCCCCCCTTCCCCTACTTGGGCCCACATAAAATACTACACTGCTTGCATCAGACCTTTGGCATTCTACTCCTCAGCAAAAAACAAACAGTGTTCTCTCATATCTCAAACCAGCTTAGTGGCTCAATGACGATGATGCAAACTTGGAGGATTGGAGGGCAATGCCCCCCAAATGATGCTTCCACATGGCCCCTCACTTCCAGTGCTCCTAATGAGATGATCTCTCTTTTCCAGCTCTGACAATGTATGTGACGATCCCTGTGACTTTAGTGCTTCATGCCCTCCATGCAGCTCGGAGGTTGCATGTGATATTGTGTGTGAAGGATTCCCCACATCTTCCCCCCACCTGAGTAATCCCACTGACTGGCCGATGCCATCTGACAACACCTGCGTCACCATTTTCCTTGTCGACATTTCACCCTTTCTCATCGAGGACCTCTCCCTGCAGCTACGCAGTAGCACACTGTTCGTCCTGCACACCCCTCCACGCACACTGGATGGTTCGATTACCCATGTCATGCTCCTCTGCATGTTTGTGATCCCTCCAACCACAGAGAGACAGCCGTCATTGCCTCAGTTGATGATGATGGCCCTATTCACATGCCACTCATGGCGCGCCATGCCCCACTTGACTGGTCTGCCCGATACAGGTATCCTGGTTTGGCTGCCCACCTCGCCAACTGACGTGGCAACGTGACTTCATCATTAATGGGACCTACACCCACAGCTACATCTTTAGGTGACAACAGACTAATTGTAGTGCCAACCTACATCACTACCTTTCCCTGTGCTCCACACTAGGTCAGTATCTCTCTCTCACTCTCTCTCTCTCTCTCTCTCTCTCTCTCTCTCACTCTCTCTCTCTCTCTGAAGGCAATTGAATAGTTACTAGTGTTTTCCTTAGTGTTTTATATATGCAAATGTTTGTCACTGTTAAAATGTTTATCCATTCAGATTTTGATCTGCAGCTTGTTTGTTGCTTTGGGTTGGTCATTATGCATATAGCTCTTTTCTGTATGATGAGTACCTTCTTCCTTTCCCATGGTTCTGTTCCAAATGACATTATTAATTCAAGGTGTGCAGAGTAAAATATGAGAGTTTAATACTTACAGTTTTGGCTAACATCCATAGTGTGCTCTGTCCATGTAAATTTCTCACCCAGAAATTTTACACGTTGGTACTTGTTCAAGGATGTATCCCTAATAAGGGCTCAAGAAGTGAGATGTTTAAGAAGAATGGAAGGATGTACAAGGGAAGACCAAAAAGGAAATGAAGATATGAGGGAACATTTAGGAATATATAACATAGACTAGAAAGTAAAGGAAAATAGGGGAAAATGGAAGGAATGTGAACACCAGATAGGTGGAGAAAGACTATCAGTACAGGCTGTAAATCATAAATGTTCTGGAAGAAGAAATGTAGGGAGACCATGCAAGAGATGGGTACTATAACCAGCAATTTGACTAATATGTGAAGTGAAGAAGTAGTATGATAGCTGATGTCTAGTTCAAGTGTTTGCCAGGCCAGATTGGGAAACTAGTTACCTATCTGTGTACCTCTATTATGTAACAATGTGGTCATCCTTTCATAATGATGACTTGACTGGATGAAGATAATATACTTTTCTAATTACCATGTGCCAACAAAAGTTCAAAAATATGAAATGCCATCACAAAGGTGGATTTCGACACGAGGGTGCATACAACTGATAAAAAAGAAGAAACTGATTTTAAGAAATGAGAGTATTTAAATTTAAGTGGTACAGCAACTCCACTATCTGAAGGACAACAAAAATGAAATGTCAGCAGCAGAAGAAATGTGAAAAGCCTGAAAAAATAATAAGAAAGAATTTGACATCTCAAATGTCAGCTATATTTGATGTGAGATATGAAGACAAACCAAAAATGGAAAAATATGCTATACATGGACTGATGTTGACAAAGAAGGACAAATGAAAAGTCAAATAGTAGGTTAATAAACTAAGGAAAAGAAAGAGAATTAAAGGCACAAAAAATAAAATAGGAAAGAAAATAAACAAGTAATGAAATATAAAGAGATGGAGACAAATTTGGAAATATAGCAACGTAATGGGGTATGAAACAATAGAACATATTACATCAATGTTAACACATTGGAGTCTAAGGGGGTCGGTAATCCAGTTATTATCCAGATCCTGAGTAAATTTATTACAATTTAAAATTTTTCAATAAATTTACTAATTCACTTACCTCTTTCGGCTGTATATCAGCTTAACTTTCCATCCTTCCTCTTTATGAATATGTGTACGTTTAGCACAAATAAATTATACAGGGATTTGTAGACATTACTCTAAAGATAGTGATTTTCAGTATGTTTATTTTTTCCCAAAGTGGACAAAATTTTTGTAAATCATAGGGAATGGTAGGCTACTGATTGAAAATCACTTGCCAGAGGAAAATACTAAATGCTTCATTTATAGGTAAAGTGTTTTATTGTGAATTTTTACAAATTAGAGAACTTCACTCAGGTATGAAATCTTTCAAAACACTTGGGAAGACAAAGGCCTGTGTCATACGGCCTACAGCAGTAGCTGATGCGTTTCCACACTACTTTTCCTGCAGATTTCCCTTGTTCCTAACAGACCTAACATATTCAAGCTGTGTTTGTTTACTTTTCTGTTGGTGGCAATTTCTCAGGAAAATGACATGCTGTGAGACTGTTTGCACTTGCAATTTCAGATGCTGAATGTATGTCTTTATTTAGTCCTGCTCCTCCTTTTTGAACCAATTGCTTTGCTAATTTACAGATAAAATCTGATAATGCAGGCTTTTTTGATATTGCGAAGAATGTTGGCATTTATAACAGTCCCCATAAAAATATAGAAGAAAATCTTTCTCCACAATTTTACAGTCTTTCACTGAAAGGGATACCAACTCATGAGCTGCTCTCCTCTGTCAACACATATTCTGGACAAGTTGTAGTCCAGTGCAATGTCTGGCTGTACTGCCTCAACATATAAACTCTTGGATGTTACACTGACATGTGAAGCAGTCATGTTGTGAAACTTCCCGGCAGATTAAAACTGTGTGTCGGACCGAGACTCGAAGTCGGGACCTTTGCCTTTCGCAGGCAAATGCTCTACCAACTGAGCTACCCAAACACAACTCACTCCCTGTCCTCATAGCTTTACTTCTGCCAGTACCTCGTCTCCTACCTTCCACATTTAAAAGAAGCTCTCCTGCGAATCTTGCGTAACTAGCATTCCTGAAAGAATGGATATTGCGGAGTCATCACATAGCCACAGCCTGGGTAGATGTTTCCAGAATGAGATTTTCATTCTGCAGTGGAGTGTGCGCTGATAAACAACTTTCTGGCAGATTAAAACTGTGTGCGGGATCGACTCTCGAACTCGGGACCTTTGCCTTTCATGTCCAAGTGCTCTAACAACTGAGCTACTGAAGTACGACTCACGCCTTGTCCTCAAAGCTTTACTTCTGCCAGTACCTCGTCTCCTACCTTCCAAACATTACACAAGCTCTCCTGCAAACCTTGCAGAACTAGCACTCCTGAAAGTAAGGATATTGCAGAGACATGGCTTAGCCACAGCCTGGGGCATGTTTCCAGAATGAGATTTTCACTCTGCAACAGAGTGTGCGCTGATATGAAACTTCCTGGCAGATTAAAACTATGTGTCGGACCGAGACTCGAACTCGGGACCTTGGCCTTTCGCGGGCAAGTGCTTTACCAACCTAGCTACCCAAGCACGACTCACGCCCCGTCCTCACACCTTTACTTCTGCCAGCACCTCGTCTCCTACTTTCCAAACTTTACAGAAACTCTCTTGCGAAACTTGCACAGCTAGCACTCCTGAAATAAAGGATATTGCGGAAACATGGCTTAGCCACAGCCTGGGGGATGTTTCTAGAGTGAGATTTTCACTCTGCAGTGGAGTGTGCGCTGATATGAAACTTGCTGGCAGATTAAACCTGAGTGCCGGACCGAGACACGAACTCAGGAACTTTGCCTTTCGCAGGCAAGTGCTTTACGAACTGAGCTACCCAAGCACGACTCACGCCTTGTCCTCACAGCTTTACTTCTGCCAGTACCTCGTACCCTACCTTCCAAACTTTACAGAAGCTCTCCAGCGAACCTTGCAGAACTAGCACACCTGAAAGAAAGGATATTGTGGAAACATGGCATAGCCGCAGCCTGGGGGATGTTTCCAGAATGAGATTTTCACTCTGCAGCGGAGTGTGCGCTGATATGAAACTTGCTGGCAGATTAAACCTGAGTGCCGGACCGAGACACGAACTCAGGAACTTTGCCTTTCGCAGGCAAGTGTTCTACTAACTGAGCTACCCAAGCACCACTCACGCCACGTCCTCTCAGCTTTACTTCTGCCAGTACCTCGTCTCCTACCTTCCAAACTTTACAGCTTTCCTGCGAACCTTGCACAACTAGCACTCCTGAACGAAATGATATTGTGGAGAGATGGCTTAGCCACAGTCTGGGTGATGTTTCCAGAATGAGATTTTCACTCTGCAGCGGAGTGTGCGCTGATATGAAACTTCCTGGCAGATTAAAACTGTGTGCCGGACCAAGACTCGAACTTTGGAACTTTTCCTTTCGCTGGCAAGTGCTCTAGCAACTGAGCTACCCAAGTACGACTCACGCCACGTCCTCACAGCTTTACTTCTGCCAGTACCTCTTCTCCTACCTTCCAAACTTAAAATAAGCTCTCCTGCAAAACTTGCAGAACTAGCACTCCTGAAAGAAAGGATATTGCGGAGACATGGCTTATCCACAGCCTAGGGGTTGTTTCCAGAATGAGATTTTCTCTCTGCAGCCGAGTGTGCGCTGATATGAAACTTTCTGGCAGATTAAAACTGTGTGCCGGACTGAGACTCGAACTCGGGACCTTTGCCTCTCCCGGGCAAGTGCTTTACCAACTGAGATACCCAAGCACGACTCATGCCTCGTCCTCACAGCTTTACTTCTGCCAGTACCTCGTCTCCTACCTTCCAAACATTACAGAAGCTCTCCTGCGAAACTTGCACAACTAGCATTCCTGAAAGAATGGATATTGCGGAGACATGGCTTAGCCACAGCCTGGAGGATGTTTCCAGAATGAGATTTTCACTCTGCAGCGGAGTGTGCGCTGATATGAAACTTCCCAGTAGATTAAAACTGTGTGTAATATCCTTTCTTTCAGGAGTGCTAGTTCTGCAAGGTTCGCAGGAGAGCTTCTGTAAAGTTTGGAAGGTAGGAGACGAGTTACTAGCAGAAGTAAAGCTGTGAGGATGGTGCGTAAGTTGTGCATGGGTAGCTCACTTTGTGGAGCACTTGTCCGCGAAAGGCAAAGGGCCTGATTTCGTGTCTCGGTCCGGCACACAGTTTTAATCTGCCAGGAAGTTTCATATCATCGCACACTCTGCTGCAGAGTGAAAATCTCATTCCAGTCATGTTATGCTGTGTTGACAACATGCGTACATCACATTTGTTGTTCCATTTCAAGCAGAAAAGGTGTCCTTTGGAACACAATGTCATTTCTCCTCTCTTTAGTTTTTGATTTATTAGGTTTCTAGGCAGACCTATTCTGTTCTCCAACACAGTTCCAATTCCCAATGTATTTCTTTCCTACAGTTCTTCAAGGACTGCAGGAGTTGTATAAAATCTGTCCATGTATTCCACATGTCCTTTTCCCAAGTAAGAGGAACATAGCATCAGCAGCAGGGATTTGACAGAATTGTTAACATTTCCTTTTCCTCCAATATAAACTTCAGCATTGCACATGTAACATGTTTGAACATCACATACTACATACAGTTTTATGCCATATTTCTCTGGTTTGTGCGTCACATAAACATGGAATCCAGTTCTACCTCAAAAAGGACATACTTATTCATCCACAGTCAAATTTTGTGATGGATAAAAGACTTTTCTGCATCTTTCTGTGAAAAAGTCCCAAGCAAGACCTATTTTTATGCAGAGGTTCATGACTTGGTTTTTATTGATGTATCTATAATGCATTATTGTTCACATGCAGAATCCTGAATATGGCAAAAAATCTGCCTTGTGACATTAGCTGAGAAGCAAATGGTCAAGCAAGCACAGGATCTGCAGACTAATAATCCCTAAGTTTAGGTTTCTTTACAATACACGTATGCAAAACGATTGCAAATAGTTGATATACTTCATGTATCCTCACAGCTCTCCATTTCTTCCATAAAGATTTTAGTTTGATTTTGTTCTGATGGTGAAGTTCAGAAATAGCATCAGTAGCATATATATTTGTCTCTAAGTAATCTGCTCGTCTCCCATGCCAGTGGGCCCAGGTTTGATTCCCAGATAGATTGAAGGTTTTCTCCGCTTGGGGGTTGGGTGTTGTGTTGTCCTCATCATCATTCCATCCTCATTACCAGCCCACAAGTTGCCCAATGTTGTGTGAACTGAAATAAGACTTGCACTTGGTGGCCTAACTACCCCAGACATGGCCTCCCAGCCAGCGACGCCATACGCGCATTTCATTTTTTTTGTCTCCAACTTTACTTTTAGAAACATGCTGTGATTAAAAAATTGTGACAGTCTAGTTCTGTTGATAATCTATTGACAGGAACCTGAATTCCACCCATTTCTTCAAACAGAGGTAATTCAGGGAGTGCATCAAAATGACATCATTCATTATGAAGGGCAGGCTGTTGAACTGAATGGCAAACCTGACTAATAGACACTTGTGCATTAGTTTCTTCATACTTACTACCATTGTTTCTATCAGCAGCATATGTTTCGCAGTCCAGCTCACGTGAGTCATCATTGTCTTCTGTAAAATCGCCAATGTCTTTCAAAAGATCGTCAATTCAGAGCCATTGTTCAAGAGTTCTTCAATCTCTAAGTTTGACAAGTGACATCTATTAGACATATTCACTAATTATATGTTTTTACACATGAGAAGGACGCACACAATAGCACAACATGGCAGCTGACATAGAACAAAAAGGCCTTCAACAATATTTCTAGCGCACTTGCAGTTCACATAACACTGGTACCATTCACGAGAGACTGGCACATACTAGCCATCAACAATGCATTTACAACAAGCCAAACAATTAGTCTCGCTGCTTACAAATGTAAAACTTGCATTTAAATCGCAAATATATGAGTCAGAAGTGAAGAACATATGACATACGTCTCTTGGATTTTATGGTTAAAAATGTAGTGAATGTATGTAGTACATCCACCAGCTACAATGTGTTAATTGTGTAATGGAAACATTAAAATACTAGCTCATTTTTCTGAGTAGAACCTGTTATCTATGTCACAGTTTCGTTTGGTGTAGAATTACCCACATAAAATGCCATTTTAGGCTTCACAAAATATTGTGTATTTCATTCTGTGATCTTACTAAGACCTCACTATATGAGCAACTGAGTTCTACTAGGTAGCTAAACTGTAATCATAGTAATAGGATTCTTATTGCATGGCTGGAGTCTCTTCATCATAACAGAAAGCGGAAGGTCACAATAACAATTTACAAGGGGATCACAAAATATGGAGTCACATAGAGTTGAGTATTGTGTCCACTCCTGTTTTTAACTAACATAAAATACTTTAAGGATAATTTAAAGTATTGTTTAAAACTATGCTGTATACTGATGACTTGACCATACTAATCAAGGGTTCAAGTAACTTATATAACATAAAACACAGATTATAACTGAACAGGCCTGCATGTAGTTTACAGCAAACAATTTAAGTCTCAGGAGAAAAAAATTCTGAGGACGACTGCATCAAATGTTGCTACTGAATGATTATTTTTACAGTGTGTACAGGAGTGAGGATTGCTTTTAATCTCATTAAATTTTGGTTTTAAAAGAGGTCTCTTTGTTTTATGATGGGATTTACAGAATGTAATAAATTGTAGGAGATAATGAAAGGAATTTCTGAATTATCTGAGCTATGAATGAACAACTCAGTCATAGAGCACATCAAATAATTTATTAAGCATCAAAACACTTGTGAGGAGCACAGATACATATACACTCAATGCACACTGAGAAACCATGAATACATCTCAGAGAAGTTTGTACGCAGTCATTTCACTGGAGCTGATCAATTAGTCAATATTGTCGTCATCACACAAGCTCCCTCCATTAATAAGTTGTAAAGACTACAGCTTGGTGAACCATGATTTATTTTCATATTCATAAGAATTTATTTTCTTTACTATTGATTTATCAAGAGATTTAAAATTATAATCCGAAAGCACCCTCTAAACATCAAAGTTACAATTTATTCAGAGGCAGAAGAAACAAGTTTTGACTGTATGAGCTTTCGGGCAGAGAACCTTGCTGCTGCCTTTTGACATGGCTGTAGTTATGACCGCTCACAACAGCCTCTGAAAGACTGCACTGGTGCAAATCTGCAACACACGAGATAACTTTAAACTAAGAGTTTTAACAATTTACACAAGCACACAAACTATACACCCACTAATCGCCCCCCCCCCTCCCCCGTAGGAGGGATAGAAACGGTACAAAACACTAACAATTAAAATATTAACCTTGCCACCGAAAGTGCAACTTGATTTTAACTTCCAAGAAAAGTCTTGCGGTGAAAGGGTGGCAACTTTATATACTAAAATGATCATTTAAATAGAAGCCCATGAAATGCAATCTTATATAAAATTCTACAAGGTTGGTCAAACAATAGTTAAGATGCTCTACAGTACACAGATACCACCTCTCAAGATCATAGGCAATAATATTATAGTTTCCAAAGATCAAAACATATTTTAGGTATTAGGCCATTACACTCCAAGCAATAACTTTGTTAACACACCAAATCCGACAAACATGACAGAGGCAGCTACTAATGTATGGTAGATTGATAGGGAGATTACCAAACAACTTGAACTGCATGTTGCTCTAACCTGCCTCTACTCCACAAGGGAAAAACAGACCACCCAATTTATTAACAACCACCTTCCTGCAGGTGGGCAAACGGAGAAGAATGGTGGGACGACCCCAAAGCAAAACGGTTGGTGACCTCACCAAGAAAACAAGTAGAATGTAACAATTGTAAATCAAACAACATATCACCAATCACTTAACTTCTAATAAACTGCGATTTCTTGAGAGGACCTGGTTTAGCACCCTTAAATCACCCTCCCAAACCGTCCGCTGCCAGCTGCTTCAATGGACACAGGAAGGCACACTGATCTCCCGTCTCATGGCGTCACAGCTCGCACCGGCCAGACTGATGTCGTGGGTTGACTCCTGTTGCTCTCTTGTTGACCGCGAAGTCACTACCCCTCGCTATATGCCGCAGCCCACTGGACTCACGTGGCGACCACACATGCACTGATGCTCAAGATGGACAACTCATCTTGTGTCTCAGTGTGCGACTGACCAACCGATTGATCCAACCGCCAAATGACAATTGCCTGAGCAAACTCGAGCAGACTGGCAACCTAACACGCAGACTCAGATGCAGGAACTTAGCCCCGGCCGGGCGACCATTCGCTGAGTTCTCTTACTGGCAGAGTGGAAAGACTCTCATTTTGCCAGCTTTAAAGGTTGATCTGAATGACAGACATACTAACACTCTGAATGACAGACAGACACTAACTGCCTAACAAATGCAGATGAGAGACAGACTAGCAAGCTGGGGATGAGAGACAGACCCAGACTGACCGACTGGTGAGCTCATTGCGCCCCTTAAATGTGTGTGAAGACTCAACCTTTGCCCTTTCCCACCAGAGGGACACAGCAAAGCTGCGATTGCCACAGTGGTGCCACCGCCAGAAACGGAGGGTGACTGCTTCACACTACGTGCTGCGGCGTGCTCTTCAAAATAGCAGTTTTTACCACTGCTCACTTGGATCGATGGCATGTTGTACTTCATCTGACTTCTGTCCTTCCTGAGAACTTTGGGGGAGGTGATTAACTCATGCTTGTAGCAGGCCACCTGGCTGGAGACATAGCTGACCCATTTCTCGAAAGAGGGGAAAATAACAGGAGTCATAGTGAGCACCTGGTCATAAGTTGGCACAGAGGGAGACAGTGCTGTTAGAGTTTCAGAGAGAAAGCCATCTCAACCCCCTCCTTTACTGTGCACACGGTAACCTGGTGCACCAGGAGTCTCTAGAAATTAGCGTTTTATTTGTCTGCCAGTGTGAGTGAGTAGTGGTGTAGGAGTTGGTGGGGCAGGGGTGTCTGCATCTCCTGATGAGGCTGCCACTTGAGATGAAGTGGAGAGGGGTGTAGCCACAGGGACATTTGGCGCAGGTGTCAGCACAGCTGGGGTGCATGGTAGTTCATCTTGGGTAGGAGTAATGAAGGTCGGTTTGAGTCTTTCTATTGGTACTGTCTCAGTGCCTCCTTGCTTGCAGATGATGAAAGTGTTAGGTTTCCTCAAGAGCACTTTTTATGGATCAGAGTATGGGGGAGTGAAAATTGGCTGAACTGTGTTGTGGTACAGCCAGACATGTTGATGTGTGTAGTTCTTTGAAGACGAACTGATCATGTTGACCATGGCATAGTGGGTTGTGTGGCCAGAGATGACTGACATGTTGCTCCAGTTTTAGAAAAAAGTTCACCTCATTCCCAAGTATTTGTGCTGGAGAAGTTGTTCAATAAGAACTGATTGTGATGGAGTTCAGGACAAATCCACTTTTAATCCTCTTTTAATGCTGTCCGGAGGCCAAGCAGCACCCCGTATCAATCCATGACTCTTTGTGGTGCATGAGTGACTGATGCATGTGTTAAACCTTGCCATTGCTAGCAGGGTGACAGCTTGTGGTACAAATGTGATGGGTACCACACAAGTTGAGTAAGTTGTTGAATAGCGATGCTTGAAATTGTTGGTCACAGTCACTTGTGATATGAAGAAGAATCCAATGATGAGAAAACCATATGTTGATCAGTGCTGTGACACCTGATTCAGTGGTGATGTTGGCAAGAAGTGTGGCCTCAGGTCACCTTGTGTACTGATGAACAATGGTTAGAAAGTGATGAAAGGGACTACAGAGTTATTCAGCTATGAATGAATAGCTGTGTCATAGAGCACAGCAAATAATTTATTAGGCATCAAAACAATTGTGGGGAGCACAGATACATATAAATTCAACACATATTGAAGAAACCATGAATACATCTCAAATGAGTTTGCACACAACCATTTCTACATCTACATCTACATGTATACTCTGCAAATCACATTTAAATGCCTGGCAGAGGGTTCATTGAACCACCTTCACAATTCTCTATTATTACAATCTCATATAGCGCATCTTTCCATACAAGTTCTGATTTCCATTATTTTATCATGGTGATCATTTCTCCCTATGTAGGTTGGTGTCAACAAAAAATTTTTGCATTTGGAGAAGAAAGTTGTTGACTGGAATTTTGTGAGAAGATTCCGTCACAACAAGAAATGCCTTTGTTTTAATGATGTCCAGCCCAAATCCTGTATCATTTCAGCGACAGTCTCTCTCATATTTTGAGATAATACAAAATGTGCTCCCTTCTTTGAATTTTTTTGATGTATTCTGTCAATCCTATCTGGTAGCAATATTCTAAAGGAGGATGGACAAGTGTAGTGTAGGCAGTCTGCTTAGTAGATATGTTACACTTTCTAAGTGTCCTGCCAACAAAACACAGTCTTTCGTTAGCCTTCCCCACAACATTTTCTGTGTGTTACTTTCAATTTAAGTTGTTTGTAACTGTAATTCCTAGGTATTTAGTTGAATTTACTGGAGTTAATCAATTAGTTGATATTGTGGTCACCACAAAATTAATGAATAAAACATATCAATGAAAATAATCAATTTTTGAAAGTGTAATTGGATACATTGCAAGATTCTGATAGTGAAGTTCTCATGTGTGGCAAAGCAAGCTCCGACATCATGGTATTTGCCATAAATATATCATTTTTTAAAAGTATTAATGATCTATGGATGTGAGCAGGCATGAAATTATTCTTTTGGTTACAGCCGTTTCTCTCTGAGAAAATATCTTTTTAGAAAAAACAACAATATTAAAAGTGGATAGATTCTCATTCTCTGTAAATATGACCCATTGATTGCGGATAGGCACAACAAAAAGACTGTTAAAAATGTAGCTGTCAGCCAAAGCCGTCTTCAGCAAAGAAAATATACACACATTCCCACAGGCAAGCACATCTCAAGCACAATCAGCTGTCACCATTGGCAACTCTAACTGGAATTCCAACACGGAGTTTCCACTGTTTGTTATAAGAAACCATTATCCTGTCTCTTACAAGCATAATAGGAAATACACACTTTAATATGGCCAACAGATAATTCCACAACATTAATTAGTCTAAATTTTGTCTGACTCAGTGGATTATTGTAATGAATAGCTGGATAAGTATGTTATAACTTCATAACATTTACAGTAACTATGTAAGGTAATATCACTAGTCATTTGCAGTAAGCAGTTGCATCATATTAACACGTGGAAAGTGAACTGTTGGGGTAGCAGCTTTCTATTTGGGAGAAAATATGTACATAGCGTATTAACATAAAACATTGAAAATAACTGTGTGTCTGTCATCATCCTCATCCTCATCACCACCACCACTACCACCACCACCACCACCACCACCAATACCAGCAACAGCTGAAACAACAATGAAAACAGCCATTTGACATTAACTGCTGGATAAGAACTTCCTGTATCCATCAGTTGTTATAGTTGTGATGTTCAGTACAAAAACTGGTTTGGTGCAGTTGTGTACTCCAGTGTGCTCTGTGTAAATTTCTACAACCCATATCCACTTGAACCTGCAAACTGTGGGCATACTGTAGGAGGCATGGAGTATCAAAATTAGATCCAAAGTATTACCCCTACAGACAAGAATATTATAATCTTATTGGTTAAATGCTGAAGCATTCATAATAATGTGCCAAAGTTTGAAACACTCCTCAAAAGCAGTGCAGCTCACATCATGTTAGGCACAGAAAGCTGGTTAAAGTCTGAAACTGATAGCACTTAGATTTGAAAATTTAAGTGTATAGCAAATAGATAGTGTAGTGGGAAATGGAGGTGGTGTATTTATCAAAGTAGACAAAGGAACTCCAATCATCCCAGATAGTAATTGCAGCTGCATGCAAGAATCTTTGGGCAAGAGTCAGAATCAGTGGTGCACAAAAGCATATGATCAGATCCTTTGGTCAACCATCACACTAACCTCCAAATGTAACTGAAAACTTTAGAGAAAAACTAAATTCCCTAGTATGTGAGTTCCCCAATCATACTGTCATCAGACGAGACTTTAATCATCCAAAATCAATAGAGAAAATTACAGTTTGCCCTGCAAACTTCCTTGGACAGATAGCTTGGAAGCCCACTCACGATGGAAATATATTGTACTGAATATAATGGCAACAAATTGACCTGACCTCTTTGAGGATATCCGCTTTGAAATTGGCATTGGTGACTATGAGGCAGTTGTAGCAACAACAATTACTAAAGTACAAAGGGCAACTATCACAGTGACGATATCATGTAACAAGGGCCTCCCGCCGGGTAGACTGCTCGCCTGGTGCAAGTCTTTCGATTGGACACCACTTCGGCGACTTGCGCATCGATGGGGATGAAATGATGATGATTATGACAACACAACACCCAGTCCCTGAGTGGAGAAAATCTCCAAGCCAGCCGGGCCCTTAGGATTGACGATCTGTCCTGCTGACCACTCAGATACTGGGGGCGGACAGTTATCACAATGAAAGGGTTGTTATGTTTTCTGTAGGCAGTAATGTCATATATCAATAAGGAACTCAAAACATTTAGCTCTGGGGAGGAGCATGTAGAAGAACTGTGACTGAGGTTTAAGAGAGCAGTTGACCATGCACTTGATAAATATATACCTGATAGAACAATTCATGATGGAAAGAGCTTTCCATTGCATACAGTCACTGGAAAAAGACTTAGACGGAAAACAAAGTGTAGAGCTATAAATAGAGTGAAGCTGAATGAAATACATTTGGCCATCAAGGGGACAATGCATGAAGCTTTCAAGAACTATGGTAGCATATTACCATCAAAAGATATCTCATAAAACATCGTTGACAGGACTGACTGTGGACCTTTGGTATAGAGCCGAGTGGAGGGTCTGAATCAGAGGCTGAGACGGTTCTGCAACCATGTGGGCTGCAGATTCTTCGACTTGCGCCATAGGTTGGTGGGGTTTCAGGTTCCGCTGGATAGGTCAGGAGTCCACTACATGCAGCAGGCAGCTACATGGGTAGCAGGGGTTGTGTGGCATGGACTGGGTGGTTTTTTAGGTTAGATGGCCTCGGGCAAGTACAGAAAGGGCATCAGCCTCAAAGGGTGCAGGGCAAAGTCAGGACATGCGGGGACCAAGCAGCAATCGGTACTGTAATTGTAAACTGTTGAAGCTGCATTGGTAATGTACTGGAACAATTATTATGGGTGGAGGTTACACTCAACAACTGAGCTAGGTTAACAATTGGCTCCTTTTACCGACCTCCCGACTCAGCAGTATTAGTGGCAGAACAACTGAGAGAAAATTTGGAATACATTTCACATAAATTTTCTTAGCATGTTATAGTCTTAGGTGGAGATTTCAATTTTACAGATACAGACTCGGACATTCAGACGTTTAGGACGGGTGGAAGGGACAGAGCATCGAGTGCACTATCCGAAAATTACCTCGAGCAATTAAACAGAGAACCGACTCGTGGAGATAACATCTTGGACCCACTGATAACAAACAGACCCGAACTTTTCGACTCTGTAAGTGCAGAACAGGGAATCAGTGATCATAAGGTCATTGCAGCATCCCTGAATATGGAAGTTAATAGGAATATAAAAAAAGAGAGGAAGGTTTATCTGTTTAGCAAGAGTAATAGAAGGCAGATTTCAGACTACCTAACAGGTCAAAACGAAAATTTCTGTTCCGACACTGACAATGTTGAGTGTTTATGGAAAAAGTTCAAGGCAATCGTAAAATGCGTTTTAGACAGGTACGTGCCGAGTAAAACTGTGAGGGACGGGAAAAACCAACTGTGGTTCAACAACAAAGTTAGGAAACTACTGTGAAAGCAAAGAGAGCTTCACTCCAAGTTTAAATGCAGCCAAAACCTCTCAGACAAACAGAAGCTAAACAATGTCAAAGTTAGCGTAAGGAGGGCTTGCGTGAAGTGTTCAGTGAATTCGAAAGTAAAATTCTATGTACCGACTTGACAGAAAATCCTAAGAAGTTCTGGTCTTACGTTAAATCAGTAAGTGGCTCGAAACAGCACATCCAGACACTCTGGGATGATGATGGCATTGAAACAGAGGATGACATGCGTAAAGCTGAAATACTAAACACCTTTTTCCAAAGCTGTTTCACAGAGGAAGACCTCACTGCAGTTCCTTCTGTAAATCCTCACACAAACAAAAAAATGGCTGACATCAAAATAAGTGTCCAAGGAATGGAAAAGCAACTGGAATCACTGAACAGAGGAAAGTCCACTGGACCTGACGGGATACCAATTCGATTCTACACGGAGTATGCGAAAGAACTTGCCCCCCTTCAAACAGCCAGGTACCGCAAGTCTCTAGAGGAACGGAAGGTTCCAAATGATTGGAAAAGAGCACAGGTAGTCCCAGTCTTCAAGAAGGGTCATTGAGCAGATGCGTAAAACTATATACCTATATCTCTGACGTCAATCTGTTGTAGAATTTTAGAACATGTTTTTTGCTCGAGTATCATGTTGTTTTTGGAAACCCAGAATCTACTCTGTAGGAATCAATATGGATTCTGGAAACAGCAATCGTGTGAGACACAACTTGCTTTATTTGTTCATGAGACCCAGAAAATATTAGATACAGGCTCCCAGGTAGATGCTATTTTCCTTGACTTCTGGAAGGCGTTTGATACAGTTCTGCACTGTCCCCTGATAAACAAAGTAAGAACCTACGGAATATCAGACCAGCTGTGTGGCTGGATTGAAGAGTTTTTAGCAAACAGAACACAGAATATTGTTATCAATGGAGAGACATCTACAGACGTTAAAATAACCTCTGGCATGCCACAGGGGAGTGTTATGGGACCATTGCTTTTCACAATATATATAAATGACCTAGTAGATAGTGTCGGACGTTCCATGCGGCTTTTCATGGATGATGCTGTAGTATACAGAGAAGTTGCAGCATTAGAAAATTGTAGCGAAATGCAGGAAGATCTGCAGCAGATAGGCACTTGGTGCAGGGAGTGGCAACTAACCCTTAACATAGACAGATGTAATGTATTGCGAATACATAGAAAGAAGGATCCTCTATTGTATTATTATATGATAGCAGAACAAACACTGGTAGCAGTTACTTCTGTAAAATATCTGGGAGTATGCTTGCGGAATGATTTGAAGTGGAATGATCATATAAAATTAATTGTTGGTAAGGCGGGTGCCAGGTTGAGATTCATTGGGAGAGTCCTTAGAAAATGTAGTCAATCAACAAAGGAGGTGGCTTACAAAACACTCGTTTGACCTATACTTGAGTATTGCTCATCAGTGTGGAATCTGTATCAGATCGGGTTGACGGAGGAGATAGAGAAGATCCAAAGAAGAGCAGCGCGTTTCGTCAAAGGGTTATTTGGTAACTGTGATAGCGTTACGGAGATGTTTAGCAAACTCAAGAGGCAGACTCTGCAAGAGAGGCACTCTGCATCGTGGTGTAGCTTGCTGTCCTGGTTTCGAGATGGTGCGTTTCTGGATGAGGTATCGAATATATTGCTTCCCCCTACTTATACCTCCCGAGGAGATCACGAATGTAAAATTAGAGAGATTCGAGTGTGCATGGAAGCTTTCAGACAGTCGTTCTTCCCGCGAACCATACATGACTGGAACAGAAAAGGGAGGTAATGACAGTGGCACGTAAAGTGTCCTCTGCCACACACCGTTGGGTGGCTTGCGGAGAATAAATGTAGATGTAGAATTATATGTAAATGCATAGACACTCGTGAATGAGACTGAAACTAAAATTGAAGGCAGCATAGAGAAAGCAGAAATGTTCCTTTACAAAGAAAAGTACTGGTGTATAACCTCAATTTAATTCTCACACCATTGTAAAGATGAGTGATATAAAAATTGGTGTTAGTGGTGTTGAGAAACATTTGAAATCATTAAAACTGAACATAGTTCTAGGGTCTGGTCAAATCCCTATCAGATTTAATACCATATTTGTAGATGAGTAAGCCTCTCTTTTAACTATAATCTACCATAGATCCCTCAATCAAAAAATGTCCCCCAGTAGCGGGAAGAAACCATAGGTATCACCCACCTGCAAGAATGGTGGCAGAAGTGATTCACAAAATTACCATCCACTATCCTTGATGTCCATTTGTTGTAGAATCTTAGAACATATTCTGAGCTCATGCGCAGTGAGTAATCTTGAACAAAATGACCTCCCTCAGTGCAAAGCAGTATGGATTTTGAAAACATTGATCATGTAAAACCCAACTCGCACTTTTATCACGTGACATCCTGAAAGACAAGGATCAAGGCAGTCAGGTAGATGCAGTATTTCTTGATTCCTGAAAAGAATTTGAGCCAATACCACATCTACATGTATTACTGAAAGTACAGTCATATGGGTTATCAAACAAAATTTGTGAATATATTGAGGATTTCTTGGTAGAGAGTGCACGGCATGGATGGAGAGTCATCAATAAATATAGAAAAGATGTCCGGTGTGCCCCAGGGAAGTGTACTGGTTCACTTGCTGTTCATCTTGTATAATAACAACTTTGCAGACAGTATTAATAGCAATGTCTTGTCATATTGTAGAAAATGCAGTTAACTATAATGAAAAACTGTTTGAAGAAGGCTGCGTAGATTTTCAGTCAGAGTTTGATAACATTTCAAAGAGATACAAAGATTGGCAACTCGCTTTAAATATTCAGAAATGTAAAATTCTGCACTTAAGGAAAAGTCTGTAGTATCCCAGTGTATGGCTGCAATAACAGTATGACAGTTGAAATCAGTCTACTTATTCAAATACCAGAGTGTAACAATTTGCAGGAATATGAAATGCAATAATCACATAAGCTCAGTTGTAGATAAAAAGAATGGCAGACTTAAGTTGATTGCTAGAATATTATGGCAATGCAGTCTGTCTTCAAGAGAGACTGTTTAGAAAACAGTCATGTGATTTATAATGGAATAGGGCTCAAGTGTGTGGGGCCCATACCAAAAAGGACTAACAGGGGATATTAAACATATACAGGGAAGGGAATCATAAATGTTCACAGTTTTGCTTGACCCATGGGAGAGTGACACAGAGATAATGAAGAAACTGGAGCAACAGATACTTGACGACATATGCAAACTATCCTAAGTAAGCCTTCTTAGTACATTTGAAGAACCAGAATTTAATAATGAATATAGCAATATACCACAACTTCCCTACATATTTCTCCCACATGGATTGAGAGGATAAAATCAGACTATTTACAGCATGCACAGACGTATTTACATAATCATTCTTCCTGCACTCTATATGTGAATAGAATGAGACAAAGCCCTAGTACGTGGAGCAAAGGGAATTACGGATGTGGTTGTAAATTTAGATGTAGACTGCAATGTAATCAAGCCTAATACATATGATAAACACTCTGATACTGCTGGGTATTGATATTTGCATTTTTGTCATAAGAAGCTCATCAAAAACTTCATAGACCAAATTCCATATTTCATGCATTGCTGTTTATATTTTATATGATTAAGATAATTTTGAAGTTTTAACATGAAGACATGTAAATCTATTTTGCACTATGCTTTATTAAATAATTTCTTTGTCTGTGATGTGATTTAAGCTTTTTGACTGTTCTCTCACATTGGGCAGGAAGAGTTGTGTTAAGCAGTTACATTCCTGTTGTCATAGGTATCAGTTAGCTATCTGCCATTGTAAAGAGTGGACATGTTTAAGTGGGATTTGCAGCCCAGGCAAGTGATTGGGTGCTATGGTATTGCTAACCAGATCCAGGATGTGTTTAAAATACAAAAAAATTAAAAATATGAACATTTTTAATATCATAGTTTTCGGTACATCATACATTTACAATCCTGAGAAGTTTCATATTTCTTCATATAGGAAAATCTGATACCAACAATCATATTTCAAAGACAAAGAATCTGTGGCAGATTACAAGATGCAGATGCCTTGGTCTCTCTCTACAATTTTATCCTTCGCCCATCCACCACGCTGCCCTTCATTACCAATTAACTATTCCTCAATGCCTTAGAATGTGTCACATCAATGTATTACTTCTTTTACTCATGTTGTGCCATGAGTTATTTTTCCCTGGTTTAATTTGGTAGCTATTCATTACACATCTGATGTGGTCATTTAATATTTAGCATACCTATGTTTCACAACATTTCAAAAACTTCTCATCTTGTCTGAACTGTCTACCATTCACATTTCACTTCCACATAAGACTACATTCTTAGTGAATACTTTGAGAAAAGAATTACCTTATGTTTGACATGAACATATTTCTCTTTCTCAGAAAAGCTTCCATTGCTATTTTAACCCTCGAGCAGGTGCACTGTTTTTTATAACATGACTGGGCATGCAGCAATATTGGTACACATGTCAAGAATAATTGTCTTTATGTTACTAAGGAAAAAATGTATGAGTAATATCACAATTTAACCCCAGTGTAATTAAAAAATGATAAAATGAACTTACATTATTTTAGCTACATCTCTGTTTAAGAACACAATAATAAAATAAACTTTTGTTATATCAATCTATTGCCCGTTATTAGTGTTATCTCACAGTAATGACCCACCTGAAGCATTAAACAGCACACTTGCTAAAGATCCCACCCAACTGCTTATTTGACTGTTAATTATCTTGTAGACAACTATCTCATTGCGGGTTTGTGATGCAAGCTTGGGATCTTGGTAGTTTTCTTACAAGGATTGTAAATCTTTTCTCACCTAGTTTTCTGATTATTTTATGTTAGTACTGCTTCCTTGGGTGTATGATAACACTATTTATCGCAATGTTAGTTGAAGCAATAATGAAGGAATATACTTGGGTTTGCAATTGTACAACAACAATGGAAAGATACAAGACAAAGTTATTTATGGCTGGCACACGTCATACACTGGTACACCCATTTGAGGGTTAAATCTGATTTTTATATATCCTATTTACTACAGTCATTTTTTGGCCATATAATCTCTCTTATTATTGTGTGTCTTATTTCCTAAAGTTATTCAATCAATATCATCTATTTTAATTAACCTACACTATTAACCTTGTATTACTTTTGTTGAAGTCCATATTGTAACCTTTTCCCAAGAAAACTGTTCGCTTCACTCAATTGTTTCCCCAAGTTATGTGCCATTTCTGAAAGAATTATAGCCTTGAAATTTTTATTTCTTCTCCACAGACTACAAATGCTTTCCCAAATTTCTCCTGGTCTTTTACTGCATACACTATGTACATTTGAGTGACATGAGGACAGACTACCACAATATCTCACTCTCTGCTCCATTACAGCCCCTTCCCCATATCCTTAAACTCGTATAACTGTAGTCTGGTACCTGTTCAGGTTACAGGTAATTTTTGTATTACTTCAGATTGTATATTCACATCAGAATTTTAAGAGTGTCCCACTTAACAAAGTCAAACCCTTTTTCTGAATCTACAAATGCTATAAATTTAGCTTTGCCTTCCTTCATTCTATCCTCTAAGGTAAATCATTGTATCAAAATGTTTCTAAATCTTTCCAAAACCCAAATCAGTCATCCTACTGTTCAGCTACTACCAGTTACTCCATTCATCTGAGTGTAATCCATGTTAATATTTTGTAGCCATGACTTATTGCTGCATATCTGCTTGATATGGAAGACACAACAAGACCACTCAGGTCCCTTCTTGAATTGGTTACACTAACTGAGAATGGGAATGGTAAATTAGAACATATGGTACCAAAACGTAGTTACCCCTGGTAGTGGCAACAAACCTATTGGAAAACACTGCAATTTCATAGACCATAACCTGTTTTATTTTGCATCTTGTATTTTAATATTATTGTCTTCCTACAAATTCATGCCTTTAATTGTAAACCATTTTGTGTATCAAACAAATTTCTCACCATCATCAGATTTTTTGTATCCTATTCATTTTTGTGACAGTCTTTACCTACTTTACATACTTTTTAATTTCATGGTTGCTGATTCCTTACCTCATCTTTGATTAGCATTTCACCATCCTATTCTTCTGATACATGGAAAACTTTATTATGCAATGAATTCCAATTATAACTGTGCTGGTTTATGCAAATTCCAGTGGGTGGGTGGCTGCCTCACTTTAAAGGTAGTGTACAGGTATGCACAACAGCTGATTGGCGTATGTTACATGCTGTAACTATGTTTATTTTTCAGTTGAAAGTGGTAACCAGAATGGTATCTAGTGATCAAAACAAAGCTTATTAAATACTATGGCATTAAAAGCACTGGTACTGCAGAGAGTATTCACTGAGTTACAGAATGCTTGCACTTACTTCATCTGTATTACTAAATGACTAACCTAGTTCACAGTTCATGTACTCAGTCCTTGTTGTAGGATGCCTAGCTAGCAGCTTCCAGGGCAACAAAAGTTCGTTTTCAATATTTAATATAATTATTGATCAAATTTAAAATGCTGTCATAATTTACTCATCAAGAGGTATAATCTTATGTTAAGGGTTTAACAAGTGAGACAAGTATTACAATTACAAACTGCATATGGTATATGCCTGTATGCACCATAACTCAGATTACATTCACTAATTATTTGAGAATGAAAGCACTTAGTGACTTTCAACAAACTTTATACATAATTTCAAACATTTACAAAACTTTTTCTTATTGAAACCTCCTGCAAAAGGATGAAAGGATAAAAGTTTATCACTTAGTACATTTTTGCTGTTTGTGCAGTAAAACTGCTGAATCACGCATGACATTTTAATTTATTATGTTTTTACTATTATATTCACAACATATTTGAACAGTCGAGTATCCACATATACTACTGAAGGTACCTGCAAAAGTATATTATTTATGAGATAGTTCAGGTGATGGGATGTCATTTATATTGAGATGCATAAAAAATAGATTTGCTTAAAATCTATAGCCAAGTACCCAGGCTGTACTCATTCAGTGTTTGGTAATAAGAGCACTTGGCAATTTTCAGCAAACTTTAAGTGTAATTTAAAATCTTTTCTAAATTTTCTCTTGCTTATATGCTCAACGTGTATGGTAGACCACAGAATGGGGTAACACCAAATGTAACATCTCCTTAGGGTTAGTACTCGGTCTCATACTCTTGGTAACTAACTTAAATGAGTTGTCAAATATATTAAAAAGCCTGTCAATGCTGTCAACTGTATAATTACTCAGAATGTCTGTTGTTGGTATTGAAGAATGTGAGAGCTAGCACCTTTTCAAGATTTACTCTTGTATCCTCTAATGTGTAAACAATGCTCAAAGTTTATTGCTGTAGCGATCAAGGATGAGGACTATATATAGAAGAAAAGATATTGCAATAAACAATGTTGCATATAAATACAGTACAGTTAATTTACATGTGGTAAATAAATACAGTACAGTTAATTTATATCCTAGTATCAGGCATTGTTGCAAAATATATCAGGCATTGTTGCAAAATCAGTTTGTTGGTTAAAAATTACCCGTTGTTGTACCAAGTTCAAAGTGCTATCATTCTTTCTTCCAGCATATGGAGGAAAGTGGACTGAATTATTTAGATTTTTATGTGGCAGGAGAGCAACCTATTTACAAATACGAATTCGTGTTGAAGATTATTCGTACTTGGTTCCTACTAGATGCCCTCAGTGTGTGTCAAGGAAAATGAAAACACTCACTATCCATCAGTATCCCTCATTCACAGTATGCCAAAACTTCAGGGTCTAAATTATATGGATGGTAGGTCCTAAATTCAGTATTTTGTGGATAAGAAAACAGTGGTTCACACTGAGTATTTGAAGTGGTAGGGAGTCTTTAATGAGCAGTATGTGTTAGACTCCGTTGGTAGACATTTATGGTTCGTAACATGCAACTCCCTGCCATGTTGTCAATGGAACCAGTACCTAGGAAAACAATAATTAATCATCAGTGCTGTGTCATGAAGAAGTTTACTCTGTTTACAGCTCATGACTGTTTTTTGAAGATGATACATTACCATTTGAAAGTCAGGCATTTCAAGTTTCCAGTGATGTATCTTAAATTACCAAAAACTAATTATGTTCTGCAATAATTAAACTTGAAGCTCATAGTCACTACCACTGGACTTTGACTACATACTTGTGTGACATTACTATCTGACATATCAGCATTAATTAAGTAACTCAACAATTAATAATTTCATGTAATTTACCATTATTTACAATATTGTGCTTATTTGCATAAACAAGGGGATTCACATTTGTGTAAAGATAATAGTACTACATATTTTTCAAAATTTGTAGGCAGCAACATTTTCTATAAACATAAATTCCATTGGTTCCTATAGTCCCTCAAAAATAATAAATTCCAAACTAGCCAAATTTCAAAGTATTATTTAGTTTCCAAAATAACAGTTTATTCTTATATCTGTCTGAAAGTAGTTGGACATCACCCAAAATAGTCAGTCTGCAATTTGAGAGCTAACAAGTAGCACCAATGCTGGATGTTCCCTTGTTGATTCACTCACATTTCTATTATGCACATGTGAAAACACACTCTGGTCACTACAAAACTCATGAACTTTAATTAATTCTGAGTGTCTTCAGAACATCAAATTAATGAGTATTCTGCTTGAACTGTGTTGTGATAAACAAGATATGTGAATAGTTATCATCATCAGAGGGAGCTATTGGTAAACTTAGTAATTCATATGAAGGACTTGTGGTGACTATCGATAGTCCATCAAGCATCTAAGATAACAAACACTAAGATCTTTTTACTTTAGTCTTTGACATTCTTTTGTGATGTACACTTGTGCTCTCATGTATACAGTTTATTCTGACAATAAAGTTCATGTTGGTTTTATAGTTGGATTACTTCTCTTACCTCTGATGAATATAAGGACAGATACCCACACTGGTGAGCCTGGATTCATTTTTGTTTGTGACTATTTCCATGTGTTAATGGTATACATTGTCAGCCTATGAAGCTAATGGAAAACATTGGACTCCACACTTCCTGCCTACACACCATCATCAGTGCAAGTATTAGTTTTGTGCGCTAATGTACATTCCTTTGGTATCAGTCCACATGCGAGTAACCTAACCATGACTGCAACTTTATAGCATACACTTCACACAATGCTGGAATTGCACACTACAATGTACAGGGTGTTTCAAAAATGACCGGTATATTTGAAACGGCAATAAAAACTAAACGAGCAGCGATAGAAATACACCGTTTGTTGCAATATGCTTGGGACAACAGTACATTTTCAGGCGGACAAATTTTCGAAATTACAGCAGTTACAATTTTCAACAACAGATGGCGCTGCAAGTGATGTGAAAGATATAGAAGACAACACAGTCAGTGGGTGTGCCATTCTGTACGTCGTCTTTCTGCTGTAAGCGTGTGCTGTTCACAATGTGCAAGTGTGCTGTAGACAACATGGTTTATTCCTTAGAACAGAGGATTTTTCTGGTGTTGGAATTCCACCGCCTAGAACACAGTGTTGTTGCAACAAGACGAAGTTTTCAATGGAGGTTTAATGTAACCAAAGGACCGAAAAGCGATACAATAAAGGATCTGTTTGAAAAATTTCAACGGACTGGGAACGTGACGGATGAACATGCTGAAAAGGTAGGGCGACCGCGTACGGCAACCACAGAGGGCAACGCGCAGCTAGTGCAGCAGGTGATCCAACAGCGGCCTCGGGTTTCCGTTCGCCGTGTTGCAGCTGCGGTCCAAATGATGCCAACATCCACGTATCGTCTCATGTGCCAGAGTTTACACCTCTACCCATACAAAATTCAAACGCGGCAACCCCTAAGTGCCACTACCATTGCTGCACGAGAGACATTCGCTAACGATATAGTGCACAGGATTGCTGACGGCGATATGCATGTGGGCAGCATTTGGTTTACTGACGAAGCTTATTTTTACCTGGACGGCTTTGTCAATAAACAGAACTGGTGCATATGGGGAACCAAAAAGCCCCATGTTGCAGTCCCATCGTCCCTGCATCCTCAAAAAGTACTGGTCTGGACCGCCATTTCTTCCAAAGGAATCATTGGCCCATTTTTCAGATCCGAAACGATTACTGCATCACGCTATCTGGACATTCTTCGTGAATTTGTGGCGGTACAAACTGCCTTAGATGACACTGCGAACACCTTGTGGTTTATGCAAGATGGTGCCCGGCCACATCGCACGGCCGATGTCTTTAATTTCCTGAATGAATATTTCGATGATCGTGTGATTGCTTTGGGCTATCCGAAACATACAGGAGGCGGCGTGGATTGGCGTCCCTCTTCGCCAGACATGAACCCCTGTGACTTCTTTCTGTGGGGACACTTGAAAGACCAGGTGTACCGCCAGAATCCAGAAACAATTGAACAGCTGAAGCAGTACATCTCGTCTGCATGTGAAGCCATTCCGCCAGACACGTTGTCAAAGGTTTCGGGTAATTTCATTCAGAGACTACGCCATATTATTGCTACGCATGGTGGATATGTGGAAAATATCATACTATAGAGTTTCCCAGACCGCAGCGCCATCTGTTGTTGAAAATTGTAACTACTGTAATTTCGAAAGTTTGTCTGCCTGAAAATGTACTGTTGTCCCAAGCATATTGCAACAAACGGTGTATTTCTATCGCTGCTCGTTTAGTTTTTATTGCCGTTTCAAATATACCGGTCATTTTTGAAACACCCTGTACATGCACGGCCAAGCTCTGTTTTCCAATACTGATTCAGGTCTACATCATTTGAGGCTAGAAGTGACCTTGCAGCCTCTCCGTTCTAAGCATCCTTCACCTTCATCAGTTTATCACCAACAGGCAGAGCTCACTTATTACATGGAAGTGCAGAAGTGTTCTGTTTGGCTGCCTGAGCAGTTCCCCATGAATTTCTGTCTCGCCTTCTGATGACCATAGATGTCCCATCAATGTTGATCAGTTTCACTTCCATACTTGCCATGCTATGCAGCACATGTGGTCCAAGCTTTGCTTGTCCCCACCCCCACCCTCATGGGGACCTTGGGCAACACACCACACTCACCACCTTCCTATCATCGAGTTCTCAACCAAGATTTCACACTTGTTGCTATGGAGAGACCATCGCAACCAGCTATATTCCTGCCCCTCTTCCATTGTACAATGAGCCAGCCAACTTCCCAGTGAGAAAATTCCTCAAGCTATCACAGCTCCAGAAGGAAAATTCAAAGATGTAATTCACCCTAGTGGATAACATTTTTGATATACACGGCATCATAAACAATGATGCTCACTTCATATGCTTGGTGAGCCACCTTCATGACCATACCAGCCACATTACAGATCTGAATTTGAGCCCTCCCGCACAACCTAAACCTGCTACCATGAATTCTATCATCACTGAATGTCTCTTGCATCCCCCCACATGAACAATTCATCATATTATCCATGTGAAGCAACTCAATGACAGATTGCCTTCACAGCTGTGAAGACACAGGTTGGCCCCGAGGTCATGGCAAACATTGTCCTATGGACATTATGGCTTGTCAAGCTACTACATAATTTAGAACTTCAGCTGCTCTTGCACTCAACAGACCCCTTATGGACTAAACTCTGGCTGGCAGATCAGGCACACAGAATCATCTGTCATCAGCCTACTTCCAACTGCAAGCCCTTCACCAGATGACATGGTTGGTAATAGTGTTTACACCCTCCTCTCCCACAAAAGTGCTCTGTTGGCAGAGGTTGTATAAGAGCCCACATGATGCATTAGAATACCAGCTGCCACATGGGTGGCCAGTCACTAACACTACCTGCACCAGTTCCCCTTCCACCAACACCATCTACCAACCCTGCACCCAATCATATGACTGATAATCAATGTAGTACCACAGATGGCATGGGTCACAAATGTTTACTTTGCACCCTACCTATCAACTCTGTTGGTTTTAAACCAAATTGGGTAATGCAGCAAGAAACAATCGGCCTCCCTGTGCATGGTCCTCAAACTCTGCAAACAGTCAGTCTAGAAGCCATCGCTCACAACAGCATACAAGGTGTACAAAATTCATCAAACTTGATAGACTCTCCTAGCAGAAGGCTCTGTGTCTTAGTTCAAGGTAAAAACCTTCATTTTCTCATAGACACCAATGTCATTCCTGGCCTTGTGCTCCCACATATGTAAGATCTCTAGCCTCTCTCCAGACCTGCATTCAGGATCATTGTTGCACCACACATGAGTACATGTATTCCAAGCTTCTTTGGCCATTTGACTATCTCTCCTTTGGTGGAAAGTGATCCACTAATAGTTACTGTCTCTGAGTACTCCTTGTTGACTACTCGCATCACCAACTCTATGGTTGAGCTTGGCACTTGCTCACCATACTATCAGCAGCCTCAGTGGTTTCCAACTAACTCAAATTGTGCATGCACCCACCATATCAGACCCACCCCTATCAAGGTCTCAGCATCCACAGAGGCCACTGACATTCCTCCTACTAGTGTTTTCTCTTATCATGCTGCCTCTGCTGCCTCTTGTCACCTCTGTGTGGGATGACTTGCATTAGTCTGCTCTGCATGTACAAGCAGTACACATAGGAGTGATTACAAATTGTATCTGCCACAGGAAAACAGAGATGGAGGATCCTCCCCTGGGCTGCATGGCATCCCACCTCACACCTAATAAACTGCACCATATGAAAGCAATTAGTAATGAACTTTTTAATGTGAGCATTGCAAGTGCTACAGACAGCAACTGGTCTTCCCCCATACACCTCGATGCGTAGAAGGATAGGTCATTCTAGTTGTGTGGTGACTAATAAAGACTCAACACCCATATCATTATGAACAATTTCCCATCTGCCACATTTTGGACTTTGCCTAGCTACTTAACAGAGTGTGATCGTTCAGTATTATTCTTTGCCTCAAGGCATACCGTAAGATCAGGATTCATCTTATTTGAGTACTTCTCTATGCGTTATGACTTCAAGAACGTGTGTCAAACTTGGAAAAGGGTTACTGACGTTTTTTTTTTGTTAAACTTACCTTATTCCTACACTTTCCTCGAGGATGTCCTAATCTATTCCCCTTCCACTGAGAACTTAAAAAACACCTAGCTCAAGTTCTTTCTGCTATTATCAGTAACAGCACCAGTATTAACCATGATAAGTAACAACTGAATTGCTTGAGTATTAGTTTGCTTGGTCACACTGTCACTGTCGTGTCACAGTCACCTGTGACCTCCCATTACCCACAACCTACTGCAATTTCCGCTGTTTTCTGGGAATGGCGAATTTTTTCCCAAGACATTTGCTAAATACCACCACTCTCCAGGGCCCCTGACACATGCTTTGGTGGCCTAAAACACCTCTGGGACACATAAGGTACTGGACTTTCGAAAGCTGTCACACTTGTGCACCCGATGCCACACTGATCAGCCAGAACATTATGACCACTGAACTAATAGCCGGTATGTTCACCCTTGGCACGGATAACGATGGTAACACATCATGACATGGAAGAAATGAGGGAGCTGGCTTCATATCTTACCATACAAGTCACACAAGTCACCCAGTTCCCATAAATTCCAGGGAGGGGGGAGGGGGGGGGGCAATCAGCTGTGATGCCACATTCAGTCACGTCCCAGATGTGTTTGATTGTGTTCAGATCTGGCGAGTTGGGGGCACCAGCACATCAATTGGAACTCACCACTGTGCTCCACGAACCACTCCGTTGCACTCCTGGCCATGTGACATGGCACATTGCCTTGTTGAAAAAGTTACTGTCTGCGACCAGTGTGCAATATTCCTTGGCTGCCATGGTACCTTGCATGGGCTCCACTAGATCCCTTGATGCCCATGTGAATGTTCCTCATAGCATAATGGAGCTATTGCCAAGATGTAAAGGAGCTGTTCCCCTGTAAGACAACAGTTTAGTGCCCTCCCATCTGCATGATGAAGAAGGCATTGGGATTCATCAGACTGTACAACCCTCTGCCACTGAGCCAAGGTCCAGTGGTGATGGTCACATACTCATTTCAGTTGTAATTGCTGATGTCGTGTAGTAAACATTGGAACATGCATGAGTCATCGGCTATTGAGGTTCACCATTAGGAGTGTTCAGTGCACTGTGTGTTCAGACACACTTGTACTCTGCCCAGTGTGTAGTCTGATGTTAGTTCTGCCACGGTTTGTTTCCCATTCAGTTTTACCAGTCAACCCATCCTATGACATCTGCATATGGTTTTACCATGTGTTGGAGATATTCACCACAGCAATCCTTGGCACCTAACAAGTCTTGCAATTTCTGAAATGCTTGTGCTGAGCCACTGGGCAATCACATTCTGCTCTCAGTCAAACTCAGATAGATTGTGTGCCTTCCCCATACTATACACGAACAGCACACTCACTGAATCTACATGCACCATTCCTGTGTCTGACTAGTAGTCATTCCTTGCCAGGTGCTGCTTTTATCACATGGACCAGTTTATATTAATAGTTGGTCAGTGGTTCATAATGTTTGGGATGGTCAGTGTATTACTTCCATACTGGACTCAATGAAATAGCTCACCTGCAAGTGGACAATCCTGAAATTCAAAAACTGCAACTGGCCTCCAATTCAGCATTGACTTTGGTGTCGCACCTCATTCCTGGTTCCTCCCCTCCAAAACTTTGTGCAATCTTGACTGATTACCTTATTCCCTTGTTTCAGTTCCTCTGCAAAGGACAGTTTTCTTGGCTGTCCACAATCTCATGCACCAAGGCATTAAGGCTAAAACACACCTCATCATAGAGTGCATTCTCTAGCTTGGCTTCAAGAATGACTGCCACTCTCAGACTTTCATGTGCACAACCTGTCAATGGAGCAAGGCCAGAAACCATACTCAGCCTCCACTGCCAAACTATGTCATACCAAAAAGATACTTCTGTCTTGTGCTCCTCGACATCATGGGCCCCCTACCCCGTTCCAAGAAATTCGGATATATCCTTTCAGCCATTGCCTGGGTAACGTGAGGGGATGAGGCCGCATCTCTTTTGGACATGGCGTTTGTTCAGCTCACAATGATCTGAAGTCTTCCCTTGCTGATATCCTTTATGGAGAGCTTTTAGTTCTACCTACCCAGTTTGTCAGAGACATCAAGCTTCCATGTCAGGCAACTTCCTGCTCTAGTGAAGCATGTCCACTTGCACATCGTAAATATATGTACACCTGCACCACATTCTCACACCCTGGTATGAGTATTAATACACAGCAATATGATACACTGTGAGTTTGTGATGCTTTCTGATGGGACTATTCATGCATTGCTCCAACCACCATGTTCTGATCTGCACAGGAACCTTAACCATGCAGATAACACAATGGATATTCTTAAATATCTGGTGGTTTCCTTAAACAGAGTTAAACTTGCTTGAAAACAGGTTGAGGAAGCTTCAGTGTCCACAGACACAGATGTCATACTGACAGATGATACCCTTGCTGTGGGTAATGATTACTACTCCCAGTGTTCTATTCCATCCAGTGTATCCCCTGACACTAGAGCCTTATGTGATACACCCCCTTCTGAAGAAGTGGTTAGGTTATGCCAGTGGTTTGTGCATTCGTCACTCTGCTCCCTTCCCAGTGCTGTGGTCTTCTACATCTACATCTACATCTACATCTACATCTACATGATTACTCTGCAATTCACATTTAAGTGCTTGGCAGAGGGTTCATCGAACCACAATAATGCTATCTCTCTACCATTCCACTCCTGAACAGGGAAAAATGAACACCTAAACCTTTCTGTTCGAGCTATGATTTCTCTTATTTTATTTTGATGATCATTCCTACCTATGTAGGTTGGGCTCAACAAAATATTTTCGCATTCGGAAGAGAAAGTTGGTGACTGAAATTTCGTAAATAGATCTCGCCGCGACGAAAAACGTCTTTGCCTTAATGACTTCCATCCCAACTCGCGTATCATATCTGCCACACTCTATCCCCTATTACGTGATAATACAAAACAAGCTGCCCTTTCTTGCACCCACGTCTTCCCTGTCAGTTACCTTATTTCTGGGTAGAGGATCTGTCTCTTCAGTCTTGTGATGCAGCAAGCTTTGTGTTTGTCATTTCTCCTCATTCTCCTGATGACACACCTACCACTCACATCACCTTCTTCACTTGATTCAGTTATTGAATGATGATGGTGAGGACAACATCATGACGGCCATCGACAGATGTGGTAGTCACATGCAAGCACTGGAGTTCCCTCTTCCCTGTGTGGGCCGACACCTGCAGCCAACCAGCTAGTTATGAGACTACGTCATCTGTGACATCTGCACTTCCAACCTTCCCCAGTTAATGAGAAATGGTTTAGTCACGTCTGCCTTTGGGACCTACCATGACATGGCTGGTTGTACAATATTGTCAACTGTCTCTACTGATCCCATCTAACCACTGCTCCACCCTATTTGACCTAACACTGGTACTGTGTGTCCTTCCCCTAGCTCTGTACTGTGGGGGGTGGGGGGAGGGACCTCTACCTCTGTGATGACTACTGTTGATCCAGCAACCCTCTGCAATGATGACCACTTAGACCTTTGGACTTCAGTCTGTGCTACGCTGTTGTGATATATGCTTGTCATCTCACGTATGGAGTTTATTCAGACAATAAAATTCATGTTCTTTCTTACAGTTGGATTACTTCTCCTATCTCTGCTGGGTGTAGGAATAAATACCTGCACACTCATTTAAACAAAATACTGAAGAGTAATAAACTTTAATGGACTATTGTAGGAGTGTGTTAAATATGAACTTTCATGATTTCACATGAATGTGAACTGTTTGCCATGTGCCACAACTGAATATTTTGCCAATGTGATTGTGTGTGTTGGTCTGTATAACTGTACTAATAATGTGTGTAACTGATGATTGGTGTCATGTAGCCCACGTTTTTGAATGAATACCATGGTTCCAATGTTTTCAGAGTGTACTGCTGAAGCATTGTGTTATCAAATTCACACCATATGTGGCATGTTGGATTAGTCTGAGCAGCCAAAGATGGCAATCATACACACATGAGGTGTGCTTGTATGTGTGAAAGAATGCGTGACTGTTTCCCTTTCTGATCAAGGGTTTTGCCAAAATCTAATGTGTAAATGTCTTTTCATTGTGCCTGTCTCTAACTTGTCATCTCTATGGTAAGTGACAATCTATCTTTTCCTTATATTGCTGATATTCCAACCTGGAGCTTCCATTGTTTGGTTTAATACCATGGGTGGTAACATATAAAAATTTTGTGCATAGTTCAGTTATTTATGATAAAGCACATATTTAGTGAAATATGTGATGTTACAGAATCAGGTATCAGTTAAGTGGATGAAAGTTAAGACGCAGTTACCCACACTAATATTTGAAACAATAAAGCAAGATTTGTATCATCATAGCTCTTCACGCCTAAGTTTAAAGTAGTATGATATACAGTTGTCTGTTGTGAATTGAGAGTAAAGTTTACATATGATACTAGGATTTGTTACTGTAGAAGTGGTAACCTGTAGATTCATTTTTTGTGTACAAATAGCAAAGAAGCTGTTTATTTCTTGGGTAATGGATGATGAAGTAAACAATGAAGCGAGGACATAGGGTAGTAATGATGAATTGAAACAATAATGGAAAGTAATGACAAATGTATTAGGTAGAGTACCTGTGGGTAGGGAGCCTGACTTTGCATTAGGGTCACTGTCTATTGAGAGTACACTCCTCTAGATGACATGACTGGAACTGAACAGATTTGATGGAAATAAGATATAAGTAAATATGAAATGTTAACTGTTTATAAATGCATAAGGTTTTTATATGATAGAATATGTTTGTGTGTTAGGGAACATGCTATTGTCTCATGCAGTGTGTGACACTGAAAATGAAAAGCTGAGTGAAAGAGTAAAACTTTCAGAAAAATAATAACTAATTGTTATATATACTGCTGCATATTTAATTTTGCGTGCATTGAAATTTGTTAATTATGTATTTTGGTATTGATGATGATACATGAAAAGAAAAATAATGTTGCTAATTAATGGATAACAGTAACTCAAATGTAACGTGAATATTCTGACAAGAGTGAATAAAAAGTGACCTTTTTTGAATGTCATAAGAATTTAATGTTCGCATTAGTGAAGGTAGTAATCTGATGTGAATGAAGTAATGTAGTGATTTGAAACAGTTTCCATCCCTGTAACTTAATATAATGAGTAATTATGTAATGATGCAGTGATAACAGCTCTATTCTCCATGTGGTAAGTTAAAGTATGTGTTTTATTAAGTTGGAAATTGATTTGAATTATGTTTCTGGTTATAGGGACACATTTTCCATTCCATTTGTATTAATTTGGTGGGATTACAATCTCATGTGAAGATAAACTCTTTGTGTTTTTGTTAATGTTCTGTGCCAATTTGAGAAGTAAATAAATATGTATAAGTAAAATGTCTGTAATAGTAAGGAGGCCACATGAAATGTTTTCTTGTAGGTTTATTTATGGTAATTACCAATATTCTGAAGTAAAGTTTTTTGTTTGTTTTCCTTTTCACATACAATGAGAGAGGGTGACCACCTCCAAGAGCACAAGAGCACTGGTGTAAGTGATGAGACAAGGGGCAGCCAGTTGGACATATGAAAGGCATGGGCCCATTTACTGATAAGTGTATCAATAGGAGTTGTTTGTGCAACTGAATAACAAGTTAGTGGAAAAACTGTAGAATTGTTTTTTATGTTTTTTCTTCCTTTCAGAAACTGCAAAAGCTGATTCAATATAAAGAAATGTTTTACAAGGAAATATGTCTTTCTTACGTAGTATATGATTCTGTACTTGTATTTATTTTGAGCAGTTCTTTCTTCTTTGTGATTTTGTTGTATGGTATGTACAATTTTGCAGCTTTTAACATTGGCCAATTTTCATATATATTGCATTTGCATATAGACTACAGTAAATTCGAGGGGTATGAAGATTATACATCCTCCTTTTGTTTGTGACTTACCGTATGTTAAATTTGGGAACTGTCTAAACTTTGGATTACAAAGTCAGTATTTTGCAATATCTCTCCATATAAACAATTATGGGGGTTATATGACAGAGCATGTGGATTCTTCTCATCCATTATGTTTTTCTATCAGAAAAAATAATCAAATTCTTTCATTTAACACAGAAAATTCTTTAAATTGAAATTCTGCACTGCACACGGCCATCCAATCAACCAAAAAACTTACAAAGTATATAAATCAATAATTTTATCATAGCATACTGATCTGAAACCATAGTGAAAGTCAGTGATATATTATCAATTGTTATTCAAATACACATATTTGAAATGGATTTCACAACAAACTGTGCTAAGAGAGAACTCTCCAGCCTTAACGTGTGACACTCATCTACATGTCTGATTCTGTGATAGTTGTTTAGTATTTGTAGATTAGCACACAGATGCCAGTTTACATTAAAATAAACTGACAATATTTTCAGCAACATTTATAATGCAATATTCATCACACAGCAATTTGATCAAAGCCTTTCAAGATAAATAGGACCCTAGGGGGAAAATGGTGTACCTGAGATATTTTTGTCACATAGAGAAGTTTCTTTTTGTCTCCTCTAAAGACTCTAAAATTTTGTATATGTAGTTTACTCCCTGTATGGAGCTTCCATATTTCAGCCATACCTCCTTTGCTCAGCACTGGCAGGTCATCTGAACTCTTGATATCAATAGAGGTGCTTCTCTTTTCTCCACCTGAAGGTTTTTCTAATTTTCCTGCCCTTCCTGTATGCATTTCTCCTGCACCCATCCTTGCTTTGCCATTTTACGTTACCTATTAATCTTATGTTTTAGATGTCATGCTTCCCTTTTGCATGCTTAATTTGCAGCAATTTACATCAACTCCTTTCATTACTTAAATTCAATATTTTGTGTGAAGGATGTCAACTGGGTCTTGTCTTCCTGCCTGTTTGACCCTCTAGTGCAGACATTTGCTCAGCAGAACATTTGTGTTTCACTGTAGCGAAGATAAACAAGCACCCATAGCTCTTATGGAGCGCATTTCAGAGCCTGTATTTAATGGACATTTTTCTTGTTTTGTTCCATGCTACCACCTCTAAAAGCTGTATATCCTACATTCTTAGCAACAATGGTACCGGTTTATGTATTCCACTGTTAGAGATATCAGAAAAAATTTCACTTGTTAGTTTCGACCTGGTGATTTCTAGACCTGACCTCAAGTTTGTGCATTTACCCTTCTCCATCATCCCCAAAAGTCTGTAACAACATTACAAAATCACCTCATATCCATGACTCAGTATTGCAATAAGTCCTGGATTCAATGATGTATCTTGGAGTATTATGAATAGTTTCACGACCTACCACAATATGAGCACAAGGTCTGTATGGGTAGAAGGATTGGATATAAAAGATCTTTCAAATGCCCCAACAGATAAAGATATTGTGGGTTTTCATTTGTTGAAAGCAGACAACAGGAAATGAGTCTACCTTTTCCTACCTACATCATGGGATCTATTGTCTAGAAGCCAAGGAGTCTCTAAGTTGTAGCAAAAATTGTGTTACGAATATTTTGTGTGGAAAAGAGTTTCATGTGGCATGCCCGTACACATTGTTCTTGTGCGTTTGTCATGAGTAACATGCCATGAAGAATTACAAGATACAATTCTTAACATAAACATAAAGTACTGCTGGAGGCAGTTCAATATGCTAGGAATGTTCTGAAAGTAAGTTTCATCATTGTTTTTTAAAGAGAAGAATGTACACTGGATGACAGAAACAAACACAATATGAATCCACACCCATTGCTGGTTCAGTGACAGGAGGGGCATCAGTGGAGAAGGCTAGTAGAGTGGAGTGCCTGAGTTTATTCAAGTACACATCATGATGATGTGTCCTGACAACATGGTTGCCAGTGCAAGTGTATGGTGTTACCTGTTACGAATGACCACGAGAAACTAGTGTTTCAGTCATCCATGGATGCCTGCAAATCATATATGGTGAGGTGGCCATGTCTCGTCAGATGGTTGGTGACTGGTGTTGCATTTTCGGAGAAGAAAGGTGAAGTGTGATGGATGAGGGTCAAAGTGGGCACCTCTCCATATCCACTAATGAGTACAGGAAGCAGTGTCAGTGGACGGGCATATAATGTCATCAGACATGACGTCCACATGGCATATTAGCTGTGCTTGGTCCTATCGTATGTTACATGATGTGTTGGATTACCGTAAAGCATCTGCAAGGTGGGCAATGACAAAGCTGACCTGACCGAGAATGGAAATCAGCCTTGATCACTTAATGTGGTATGTATGAAAGGGAAACATGGCAAGGAGACATGAGTGCATCACTTTACCCTAGAATGCAAGGCTGAAACAATGATGTGGCAGCATACCAGTTTATCAGTGAGGAAAAAACTAAAAGTATCACCCTCCGCAAGAAGGATTATGACCACAGTGTTCTAGGATGCGAAAGGTGTGATTCTTCTTGATGTCCTCCAGCAACGGACCATCAATGCAGCACACTGCTGTGACGCCCTCACCAAACTGAGATCTGCCATTCGATGAAAGAGACATGGGCTCTCGAGTGAAGGTGGTGTACTCTTGGATGAAAATGCAAAACCACACACAGGAAGGCTCGCACAAGATCAGATTCATCACTTCGCATGGCAGAGTGTGGATCATCCATTCTACAGCCCCTATCTTGCCCCCATTGAACTTTCATCTATTCCCTGCATTGAAAGCCACTCTCTCGGCACATCACTTTCGAACCAATGCTGAGGTGGAGCAGGCTGTGTGTCAGTTCCTTACATCATAGTTTCACTAAACTGAACTGATTGCATTGCATGCTATGACTTATGTCTCAGTGTTGGTGGCGACTATTTCAAAAAATAGTGCAATGTCTATAATTCATGATTTCATGGTGTACTTGCTTTTAGCAATAAAGTTTCAATGTAAAACACAACCAAAAACTTTCTTTTGGAGCATCTGTCGTAACATGAGCTACCTGGATAAAATATTAATCACTTTCTTGAAGGAGCACACTAGGCACTGTGGAGTGCTGTAAATGGTGTATAAATGGAACCAAGGTCTCAGACAACCCTCCAACGACCGATGTACTTAACAGCAGTGATATAGTCTATATGTGACAGTCGGTTGTATGGTATAGAGCAGGAAGATGGATCGATTTGGGGACTGGACAGAATGACGCATAGGAACTATTTATGTTTGGGCGAACCCATGACCATACTGTGAAGTTGATCAATTTCTTTGGATACCACCTCGGACTGTCGAATGCGTCTTTGAGAGCAAGGAATGGTGTACCCTCACATGGCATATGAGTAGCGGTCTTAAGAAGATCTTAACTGAAAAGAGACCATGGGCAGATGTCACAACCTCTTAGTGACAATCAGTTTCAAACCCGACGGGAATTGCTGGGGTTAGTAAATGTTTGTACATCTCAGCCAGGTTGCGAGCAAACAGTAAGATGGGAACTACATGCAACAGGTATTTGCAGACAGGTACCTCGTAAAAGGCTATTGCTCAGCAGAGGAACACAAATTTGCAAATCTATGATGGGCCCAAAAACACAGAAAGTGGGCAGTACCTGATTGGAAGCGAGTGGTGTGGACTGATGAGTAGCGGTTTTGCCTCTTCTCCATTGATGCAAAGCTCCAAACTGGCTCCACGGGAGAACGAATATTGATGTCATACTAGTCACCTTGCTTGACATACATCGCAAAAGCTCAGCTACATCCAGGACCAGGAGGGAAATCAGTATGTAAACGAAAAGGTGCTTAAAACACTATCATATATTATTGACAGCATGAGTCTATTTAAATGTGAAGTTACAAAGTACGAAAGTGGTCTCAAATAGTAATTCCCTTCTGCTAGAGATGGTTGCCGCAACTCTTAAGACCTGTAGTGTCACATGGTGTGACGCACACTGCACATCCCCGATATCTCGCTGGTGCAAACCTGCACAGCTGTTTTAGTTCAGGCCGGAGCTGGTTCTATGGGTGTGGCCATACGTTCAAGTCTCCGTTAACTTGATGTGGGATGTTTAATTCAACATTCTCAACGACAAGATTCCTCCCTTCTTTCTACATCATTCATGATGAGTATGCTGAGGAAAATCCCATCTTCCAAAATGATATCAGCCATGTTCAGAAGACTGCTTACATACGCTCGTAGTTTGACAAACACTCCGGCACTATATCGCATCTCGACTAGGCTGTTTAATCACCCGATTTTAATACCACGGAAAATGTATGGGACTATTTGGAACAGTTGGTGCAATCATCATCTCTGCAATTTAGTGCTATGCAGTACCTAATTATCAATGAGTGGCTTCAGCTGGGTATGACATACCTGGAGAAACTGGTAGGCTCTGTTCCTCTCTCAAATGACGCCATTATCGAAACAGGAGGCAGTGTTACACAGTAAGGGAGGCCGCATCACATTTACATGGATTTTCTTTGCTATTTTTAAAGTTTTTGTTATAGTTATCATGTTTAAAATTGTTCAGTTCTATAACATGGTTATTAAAGTATTACTTGATATACAGGGTGATCAATCATTAACGCCAGTGAGGTCAGCTGCTGTCTCATGGTGCAGATGACAGGAAGTCTACAGTAAATATAGTATGTTTTATATACGAAATAAGGGAATGGGAAGGAAAGGTTCAAATGGCTCTGAGCACTATGGGAGTTAACTTCTGAGGTCATCAGTCCCCTAGACTTAGAACTACTTAAACCTAACTAACATAAGGACTTCACACACATCCTTGCCTGAGGCAGGATTCGAACCTGCAACCGTAGCGGTCGCTCGGTTCCAGACTGTAGCGCCTAGAACCGCTCGGCCACCCTGGCCGGAGGAAGGAAAGTGAAAGAGTGGGAAGGAAAGGGAAACAGTGGGTTGGAAACTTCCGGCAGCACAGGGAACTTGGAAAATGCAATGGCGAAAATTGATAATTTGTGCCAGACTGGGACTCGAACCCAGATTAACCGCTTCTCATGAGCGGTTGCCTTAACCGCTTTGGCCATCCAGACAAAGTCCCTCACTGACCAAAAGTTCCAACTTACAGCTTGCTGCAATGCAGTGTCCCTTCCCCATTAAACCCTTACTCGGGTATCTACACACATAAAAAAAAGTTTTGCACGACTTCGGTTTCGAGAGTTCCGGAACCTGTAGAGAAAATTGGAACAGAGATCAACATAAACATCATTTCCACCCTTGCATGTTGTACCATCAGCGAGACCTTCAGAGGTGGTGGTCCAGATTGCTGTACACACCGGTACCTCTAATACCCAGTAGTACGTCCTCTTGCATTTATGCATGCCTGTGTTTGTCGTGGCATATTATCCACAAGTTCATCAAGGTACTGTTGGCCCAGATTGACCCATTCCTCAACGGCGATTCGGTGTAGATACCTCAGAGTGAATGGTGGATCATGTCATCCATAAAGAGCGCTTTTCAATCTATCCCATACATATTCGATAAGGTTCATGTCTGGTGAACATTCTGGCACTGTAGTCGATGTCGTTATCCTGAAGTAAGTCATTCACAATATCTGCACCATGGGGACGAGAATTGTCGTCCATGAAAACGAATGCCTCGTCAATATGCTGCCGATAGGATTGCACTATCAGTCAGAGGATGGCATTCAACTATTGTACAGCCGTTACGGCGCCTTCCATGACCACCAGCGGCTTACGTCGGCCCGACATAATGCCACCCCAAAACAGCAGGGAACCTCCAATTTGTTCCACTCGCTGAACAGTGTGTCTAAGATGTGCAGCCTGACCGGGCTGCCTCCAAACACATCTCTGACGAGTGTCTGGTTGAAGGTATATGTGACACTCATCGGTGAAGAGACCGTGATGCCAATCCTGAGTGGTCCATTCGGCATGTTGTTGGGCCCATCTGTACTGCGCTGCATGGTGTCGTGGTTGCTGCACCATGGATGTCGTGAGGGAAGTTGCGCATCATGCAGCCTACTGCGCACAGTTTGAGTCGTAACACGACGTCTTGTGGATACACGAAAAGCATTATTCAACATGGTGGCGTTGCCATCAGGATTCCTCCGAGCCATAATCCGTAGGCAGCGGTCAGCCACTGCAGTAGCAGCCTTTGTGTGGCCTGAGCGAGCCATGTCATCGCCAATTCCTGTCTCTCTGTATCTCCACCATGTCCGAACATCACCACTTTGGTTCATCCGAGACGCCTGGGCACTTCCCTTGTTGAGAGCCCAACCTGGCATAAAGTAACAACGCGGATGCAATCGAACCGTGGTATGGACCTTCTAGGCATGATTGAACTACAGACAACAACAGCTGTGTACCTCCTTCCTGCTGGAATGACTGGAACTGATCTGCTGTCTGACCCCCTCCATCTAAGAGGCCCTGCTCATGCATGGTTGTTTTCATCTTTGGGCGGGTTTAGTGACACCTCTGAACAGTCAAAGGGACTGTGTCTATGATAGAATATCCACAGTCAACGTCTATCTTCAGGAGTTCTGGGAACCAGGATGATGCAATACTTTTTTTGGTGTATGTATATACATTTCTGTGACAGCGTGACGTCTGCATATTTGCCTCAGTGCAGATGCACTAATATCGACCAAACTCTTATGAGAATCAACCTTTTGTGAGTAGGGGTTAATGGATAAGGGGCGGTACATAGCAGCGAGTTATACATTGGAAATTTCGGTCGATCAGGGACTGAATTCGGCTGGCTGAAGCAGTTAAGGCAACTGCTCATGAGAAGTAGTACATCTGGATTTGTGTCCTAGTCCAGTAAAGATTTTTAACTTTCGCCATTGAATTTCCGCAGTAACCCGTGTAGCTTGAAATCACCAGTTTTCCACCCACTCTTTCTTTCACATTCGTCCGTTTCATATACAATGTGTAAAACAGCCACATCATCATGAGTGGGTCCCACAGAACAAGTACTGCTCATACCTATACACAAATGTAGTATGGTTTTTGTGTAAGTTATCTCTAATATACATAACAAATACTTACAAAGATAAGTAAACTACACATGTATATTAAGGAAGAAGATGCTGGAACTGCCTCCCTCATCAAGCATTTCTGACAGATGTTAGGAAATTCCACTTTACATTCTGCCATTCCTTCCGAGAAATAGCAGCAATTTCTTGGTGAATGCTAGTTTTAAGCTCATCTAATGTGTGTACAGTAGATTTGTAGACTTCCTCTTTTAATGTCTCCTCCCCCAGAGATGAAAATAGCAGGAGCTTAAATTGGGTAAATGGGATGATTTGGGGGAGGAGACCAAACTGCGAGGCCATCGGTCTCATCAGATTAGGGAAGGACGGGGAAGAAAGTCGACCGTGCGCTTTCAAATAAACCATCCTGGCATTTGCCTGAAGCGATTTGGGGAAATCACGGAAAACCTAAATCAGGATGGCCGGCTGCGGTATTGAACCGTCGTCCTCCTGAATGCGACTCCAGTGTGCTAACCGCTGCACCACCTCACTCGGTAAATTGGGTAAATAAGGAGGCTATTTGTTACTAACGATAACTCTCTTGAAACACGCCATTAATTTCCCGTAATGAAAGACGGACTATGCGCCATCGCAGAGTCCTGCTCAAAAGTCAAGAAAGCACATTCTCTGTGAGTTAATTAGCCAGAATAAGACCGCAAAATGTTTTCCACGTATCTCCACGGTTAATTGGATTCTTGAAAAGAAAAAAAAGCCTATCGTTCACCGCTAATAGCGCACTACATTCGTACTTTTTGATCATACAGGAGTGCCTTGTGTATTACGTTAGGCTTTCCTGAATTCTAAAAACTGTTACATCATGAATTAACGTATCTACTTAGGTGGAAAAAGTTAGGTGAAGGTTAATTGCTCCTTCATGTATCCCATTCAAAACCCATTCACAAACCATAACCTTTTTGTAGGGTTACCAGGTTTAAGTTCCTGCACTGCAGTTATTTTACAGGGCTGCAACTTCATTAACTTTGTGGCCGTTTGAACAGAGCCATAGGAAATTCCCACTAGCTGACAAAATCATCAAACTGATTTTCTAGGCCTTTCCAGAGAATGCCTGTTGTTATCCAGAGTTTCTCCTGTGAATATTATCTGTTTCCTGTCAAGAACTACATTTATCAGAATTTATCAAATTTATTTACCAATCGACGAATTGTACTTCAGTTAGGAATTTGAACATCATGAAATTTCTCTTGAAATAATCTGCTTACTGCATGTGCTGATTCCGTATGCAAGCCATGAATCATACGTGAATACTCACATTTCACCATTTCATCTGAAACACTTTCACTCACTACACTGTATTGCGGGTCATAATAAACACTTGCTACCAGCACAAGATTTCTACACAAAAGACCTCGCAGTTGTGGGGAAGCCCTGCACCAGTCTGGCTTCTGTTGGGGGCAAAATGTCTGCCAACAGGCGATTGTCTTCGGGGCTGATTACCTTGCATATGCTTCCAACTGAACATTACTTTTATGACTGCAATATATTTTTATACAGGCTAAAGTCATAAGCGTGCTCCGGGTATGGGGCAGATTTATGCACCTATGGGCGCATGTTTACATATATCGTGCAGTGGAACTCAATAACGAGTAAACAAAACATACTACCAAGCTTTTCAGAATTTGTTTTGTTGACAGTAAACGAAATTACAATTTTACTCCAATTGGCATGGCGAAACACAACAATTTTACAGACAGTAAACAATTTTTTGTCGAACTTCCGCCTGTTAGCATAATGTGGCCTACTTAATTTCAGTGTTAATTAAAGACCTGTTCATCGCCACTGTCCGAGTTGCGACTCACGCACACAAAAAACGTGGTTTCCTGTGGCACAATCGCCAGCAGCCTACCTTTTACATCTATGGCATTGGACTCATTCTTGGTTTGGTTTTTAGCATAATGTGGCCTACTTAATTTCAGTGTTAATTAAAGGCCTGTTCATCGCCACTGTCCGAGTTGCGACTCATGCACACAAAAAACGTGGTTTCCTGTGGCACAATCGCCAGCAGCCCACCTTTTACATCTATGGCATTGGACTCATTCTTGGTTTGTTTTTGATTTATTGTATCGTTTCAAGCAGTAAATAGGAAGGAAATTTTCATTCTCTTTATCAAACTGCTGCAGCTTCTAAGGACAAGGAAGAAGAACTGAATGGAACATTCACTGAGACGGAAATGCTTACTAAAAGACGCTTTGGAAAGACTAGTTTGTGGGAGGATATTCAGAGGAAGGGCGACACACAAGAGGACAGATGACATAAAGGGAAACAGCAATTACGTGGACCTGAAGAGGATGGCAGAAGACAGAAAAGCACGGAGAATTACCATGTGTAAACTTGCCTTTAGGCAGAACACTAATGACGAAATTGTTCTTGATTTTGGCAGTTTCTGATCCTTATTAGACCTTGCTCTCATAACATTAAGTCATCCAGCTGGAGATTTTTTAGCTTCAAATAGCTTTTTTAGCAATTTGTACGCTTTATTCTCATATGCGTTCGTTGCTTTAGGTGTTTTCCAACTAATGTTGTCTTCAGTCACCTTAACTGGGATATCAGAAACGATGGCAATGTAAAACAGTGTGTAAATGTGCTCCATCGCAATGTTTGAATTACGTAGTTTCGAAACTACAGTAATACCTTTCAGGCTTTAAAATTGTATAAATTTACTTTGTAAAATAGAATAATTTCCTATAAACAAAAATATGTTTATTTTCAGTTCCAAAAGTTATGCTCTCTAGGAACTTTGATATTTGAGTAACAAGACTTACCCAACTTGCACAAAAAAAAAAAAAAACCCTATCCTTTGGGCTAAGACGTTCACTCAACTGATGCCATGAAGTTTGTGAGAGCCCTTAGTAAAGGACAGTACTAATTTTACACTGCTGAGACTCAGCACAACCAGGAGCTCTTTTCAGAGCATATCTTTTGTATCGCAAGACGACTACTTTTATGATATTGTGTAAATCGAATGAAGATCTTTGCTTGTTTCATCATAAAGTATGAATGGCTGCGTGAAAAGGAAAAGTCGATATAACGTTTATTGATATTTTGTCAAGATAATTATGCAATTAATATAAAAACATTTCAGCTTATCTCACACGTATATCATCATCATCATCATCATCATCATCATCAATATCAATATAATCCCCTTGAGCTGAATATGGAGGAAAAATTATGTGGTGTGTGTTTCAAGAAAAGTTTGAGGTTGATACCAGGTTTTATCAATATTCTTTAAGCACTGCACAAATTGACAGTGCACCTTCTTTATGAGCCCACCTACTTAACGGTAAACTTAATAAGCAGTTGTGAAAAGTTTTTTATGGCTTCCTCCATACATGTTTAAACTCCCACAAATTGAAAGTTTCTAAATATATGGAAAAATAACATTTGATCACCTATATAGGTACATTTTGGGTCACAAATTCTTAAACTTTGCACCAGGTTGAAGTTATTACAGAAATACACTACTACATATAAATAAATAGCTAATCACATGTTTACAGCTATGGGCTGGAGATTTGTTTCTCTGCTTTCACGTACAGTGCAATGTGACTTGTTCCCCTCTGCACTTTTGAAGTACAGACAATGCAATTGGCACACTCCTAATCAAATGCAGAAATCCGGTTTTGAACTTGGAATCACGATCCGATGCAGAATTTAAATCGTTAAAAGAGTTCAGCTGAAGAGCAGAAGAGTGTCATCTCTGAATGTTAGGTCAGAATGAGTGTACAATAAAATAAAAATATTTCTTGAAATTTGACTGTAAACTTCTCAGTCCTGAACAATATCTGGTTGACACTAACACCTGTAGCTAGTGAATTTCCACCAAAATCACACTTCACTTAGTTAATTTCATGTTTTATGGATCATTTGCATGATATATCGTAATGGTATGGAACGAATAATTTTATATTTATATCTCACATTAATTTGTAAACATAGATACATGCTGAATTTAAAAAAAAATATACATATGTTAGTTAACTCCTGCCTACCATCTTTTACACATTACGATAACAGAAATTCTTCTACGGAACAGAAGGAGTTGTCAAGGAGAAACTTTTTCAGTTAGTTTTCAAATTTTACTTTGCTCTGTATCAAACGTTTTGTATCACTGGTTAAGTTTCCAAAAATTTTAGTTGCAGCGTTGTGTACCCCTTTTTGTGCTAAAGACAGCTTAGTGTGGAGTAATAAATTTAATTTTACCTTCTGGTGTCTGCAAGATGATTGTGTTCGTGCACCAATTCTTATAGCACGCTTTTAAGCAACGAAGACTTTCTTTCTTAATGACGATTGCACTAGAACATTTTTCCATATGACATTATTGATGAAAATATGCAAAATATACCTACTAACCGATTTCTCTCTTCCCAAGATGTGCAGTCATTCGAAGTGCAACTGTGGCTGAACCAAGTTGTTTTAAGTGTTCCAAAATGCGCTTTTTCCTAATTTAAATTTTCATCAATATTAGCACTTAGGTTTTTTCAGTTTTAGCGTATTTCTTCTTCCTTATCACATGTTACTCTTGAGACTGATGTAGTACCCCTAGATGTGCAGAAGTGAATATGTTGTGTCTTAAAATTGAGGTTGAGACCATTCACAAAAAACAAGTCCATGATGCTTTTAAGAACATTGTTCACCATTTATTCCCTTTCTGTAGGGATGCTTGGAATAAACTATGCCGTATTTATGTTTTGTGGATTGCCTGAGAATGTGACTCCGCACAATATTATGATACAACTACACACGACGTGTTTGACCTCTTTATTTCCACACACGGACTCATACTGCAAAATTGAGTACAGAATGCATAAGAGAGCAAAAGTAATAACTGGTTTACACACTGTGGTGTTATACAAAATGATTCACACTTCTCAAGTCTCAAACATTTGCACTTCGTAACATACAATAATTTACAATAATACTCACTCCACTTTGACATTAGCAAACATTCTGACTGCTCAGTACATAGGGTAGTTTTTGTAGCATAATACTTCTGTATTGCAGTAATGAAACATACTAAACAAGTTGAGTATTCACTTGTAATAATAATTACAAAATGCTTTCGCAGCTTTTGATAGAGGGAGACAAAGGAGAGAAGGTAATATAAGAACTTTGATGATCGGTCTTTGGAAAGAGTTATGACAACGGACTCAAAAATGTGAACAACGCAGTGTGAGTACATAATGGGTAAAGAGGAAAAATGGGAACCACACAGGGATACAGCTGCAAACAATGTAGAAGAAAGACGGAATGAAATGCTATGTTACAAGGGTTGTGTAGACTACGATGATGGGGGGAAAGAGGCACTACGAATTGGTATCTTCGCTGGCTGTGGAAACTTAACTCGTCCGTCATACTTTATGAAGTGGGGCAATTCACTGGTATATTTATGACCAACAAATTTTTTTCTTATATTTACCTTTAGTGCGCACTTTCACTGGTCAGTAAATCTAGAAATTTTAATGGGACACCACTTCACTGAAGACGCCAATAACTAAGTGCTCGGAATAAGGCGTGTATTCAGTCCTTATCAGTAATCAGGACAAACTTTAAAAAGTGAAAGAGACATCTGAAAGAGAGAAGATATGGAGATAAAAGGAGAAATAGCCGAGGAATCCGAAAGAAGAGGAAAGAAAGGCATTGGAAACAGCAAAATAGGTCGACCAAGAAAAAATAAGAGACTTTCTTGAACAACAGGCAATGAAAATTAGCGAATGAGAGGAGGAGGAGACAAGGGACGCTTAGAAATGAAATGAGAAGATTCAACGATGTAAGAGAATACCACTTTTCAAGGACTGAGATATCACTTGTGCTTTTGATGGGAAGGATGTGAGAAATTAGTCCCTTTTTTTAGAACTTTTTGCCTTCGTCTTTTTCGGGACTGGCTTCCGAAATAACCTCAGGAGATACCTCAGTACCAGAAGCAGTGCTACCAACACACCGACGAAAACGAGCACAATGAAGGCGATGACGTCGAGAAGCAGGTACTGGTACCAGGTGAGGTCCAGGGCCGCCGAGCGCAGGTGGGGGGCCCCTCTGTGCCTCAGCACGTACTCTACCCAGTAGGCGGCTTCCTCCTTCAGCGGCCTCGGGTTGTCTCGCAATACTCGAGAGCGTTGCTGTGCCGTTTCTCGGTAACTGGAAAGTAAGAATTATTGTGTGAGCTTAGTCAGTGCTAAGGCAGTAACAGGTAGGTTTCTCGTATTCAGAGCTGTGTATGAGTGTAGCAATTCTACTGGTTTCTATAGCCACATCGGCAAACTGCAATACAGTGTTGAGACACTGCACTGACTATCAACAGCCACATTCCGTTAAGAATGAACGCGCAAATTGAGATCATGGTTCCTCATCAGCTGTACAATATTTCAGAACAAATGAAAATTTCTGTCAGACTGGAACTCGAACCCAGATAGCCCGCTTGTCGTGAGTGGTCGCCTTAATCACTTTGGCTAGCCGAGCATGCTTCCAGGAGAGAACAAAATCCCTATTTGTCCTATTGTCTGCTCTCCATTGTGCTCGCACTATCTACATCCATACTCCGCAAGCCACCTGACGGTGTGTGGCGGAGGGTACTTTGAGTGCCTCTATCGGTTCTCCCTTCTATTTCAGTCTCGTATTGTTCGTGGTAAGAAAGATTGTCGGTATTGCTCTGTGTGGGCTCTAATCTCTCTGATTTTATCCTCATGGTCTCTTCGCGAGATGTACGTAGGAGGGAGCAATATACTGCTTGACTCCTCGGTGAAGGTATGTTCTCTAAACTTCAACAAAAGCCCGTACCGAGCTACTGAGCGTCTCTCCTGCAAAGTCTTCCACTGGAGTTTATCTACCATCTCCGTAACGCTTTCGCGATTACTAAATGATCCTGTAACGAAGCGCGCTGCTCTCCGTTGGATCTTCTCTATCTCTTCTATCAACCCTATCTGGTACGGATCCCACACTGCTGAGCAGTATTCAAGCAGTGGGCGAACAAGTGTAACGTAACCTACTCAGATTATTAAAGTCATGTGATGGTGATATGCATATACAGGATGTAAATTTTAAGTTGATAATCTTGGGGGACATCTGCTGCTGCTGCTAAAAGTAGTCCACCATCCCAGCCCCCTGGCGTTGGGGCGGGAGGCAACTTTAAAATTTCAAATGGGAACCCTCATTTTTTATTGCAGAACCAGATTCTACATAAACTATGTACATTTTGTCTTAAACATTTCTTTTGATTCATGTTAGTTGGCACTGTAATTCAAGAAAATCCATGTTCTAATTTTTGCGTGGAAAATGGTCACGGACAAATAAAAAATACTTTTTTACTTCGTAAATTTTGATTCGCTAAAACTAAAACTGTCCCTCTCTCCCCATAGGGCGCTGTTTGAGAGAGAGGAATTAGTGTTTTACAAACAAGACTTATCCGAATCTGCGGAAATAATTTTTGGCTCAACATTTGTAAAACTCTAATCCCACTCTCTCAAACCCCATCCTATGGGGAGACTGCGAGAGTTTTAGTTTTAGCGAATCAAAATTTACGACGTAAATAAGTATTTTTTATTTATCCGTAACCATTTTTCACGCAAAAATGAGAACATGGATTTTCTTGAATTACAGCGCCAACTACCAAGTAACAAAACAAATGTGTAAGAGAAAATGTACATATTTTTTATGTAGAATCTGATTCTGCAATAAAAAAATGGGGGTTCCCATTTGAAATTTTGAAGTTCCCTCCCGCCTCAACCCCAGGGGGCTGGGGTGGTGGTCTAATTTTAGCACCAACTGATGTTCCCCTCGAAAATAATCAACTTTGTATCCTACACATTTTTTCGTGTCAAGCTTGTTTTCCGAGTTATTCTGGTTCGTCACTTCAAATTTACACCCTATATACAGATGGCGGTAGTTCCGCTTACGCAGGGTATAAAAGGGTAGTGCATTGACAGAGCTTGTCGTTTAAGCTTAGGTGACTCGTATGAGATGGTTTCCGATGTGATTATGGCCGCACGAAGGGGATTAACAGACTTTGAACGCGGATCTACAACGTCAAGAGTCTGTCGAGAAAACAAAATCTCAGTCATTATCTCTCACCATGGACAACGCAGTGGCCGATGCTCTTAAATTAACGACCGAGAGAAGCGGCGTTTGTGTACAGTTGTTACTGCTAGCAGACAAACAACACTGCGTGAAACAACCGCGGAAGTCGGTGTGGAACGTACGATGTACGTATCCTCTAGGACAGTGCAGCGAAATTTTGCTTTAATGAGCTATGGCAGCAGACGACCGACGCGAGTGCCTTTGCTAACAGCACCTCTCCTGGGCTCGTGGACCACGTCGGCTGTACCCTAGACGACCAGGAAACGGTTGTGTAGTCAGCTGAGTCCTGATATCAGCTGAGAGAAGGGCTCGAGTGCGGCGGAGACCCCACGAAGCCACGGATCCAAGTCGTCAACAAGGCACTGTGAAAGCTCCATGATGGTGTGGACCGTGGCCATATGGGATGGACTGGATCTCTGGTACACCTGATCATTGGCTGGGAATAGTTGCGTTCGGCCACTTGAAAGCTATTTGCAGCCATTCACGGACTTCATGTTCCCAAACAACGATGTAATTATTATGGATGACAATGCGCCATGCAACCGCGCCACAGTTGTTCGCCATTTGCTTGAACATTCCGAACAGTTCGAACGAATGATTTGGCCAACCAGAACACCCGACACGAATCCCATCGAACATTTATGGGACATAATCGAGAGACCAGTTCATGCACAAAATCCTGCAACGACATCACTTTCGCAATTATGGATGTCTACAGAGGCAGCATGACTTCGTATTTCTGCAGAGGAAGGACTTCCAACGGCTTGTTGAGCCCATGACACGTCGAGCTGCTTCACTACGCCACGCTAAAGGAGGTCCAACACGATACTGAGGGGTCTCCCCCGGCGTTTGTCCTCTCAGGGCAGTGCGAGCACAAGGGAGAGCAGACACCAGGACAAACGAAGGTTTAAGTCGCTGCTGGAAAATGGTTCAAATGGCTCTGACAAGGGAACCTCCCCATCGCACCCCCCTCAGATTTAGTTATAAGTTGGCACAGTGGATAGGCCTTGAAAAACTGAACACAGATCAATCGAGAAAACAGGAAGAAGTTGTGTGGAACTATGAAAAAATAAGCAAAATATACAAACTGAGTAGTCCATGCCCAAGATAGGCAACATCATGGACAGTGTTGGGTCAGGATCGCCGTGGTCCTGTGGTTAGCGCGAACAGCTGGGGAGTGAGAGGTCCTTGGTTCAAGTCTTCCCTCGAGTGATAATCTTAATTTTTTATTTTCAGTTTATGTGACAAACTCTTATGTTTTCATCACTTTTTTGGGAGTGATTATCACATCCACAAGAAAACCTAAATCGGGCAACGTAGAAGAATCTTTTTATCCATTCGCCAAGTGTATAAGTTAAGTGGGTCGACAACATATTCCTGTCATGTGACGCACATGCCGTCACCAGTGTCGTATAGAATATATCAGACGTGTTTTCCTGTGGAGGAATCGGTTGACCTATGACCTTGCGATCAAGTGTTTTCGGTTCCCATTGGAGAGGCACGTCCTTTCGTCTACTAATCGCACGTTTTTGCGGTGCGGTCGCAAAACACAGAAACTAAACTTATTACAGTGAACAGTAAACTTATTACAATGAACAGAGACGTCAATGATCGAACGGACAGATCATAACTATGCGAAAATAAAAAAATAAACTTTTCACTTGAGGGAAGACTTGAACCAAGGACCTCTCCTTCCGCAGCTGCTGACGCTAACCACGATACCACAGCGCTCCTGCGCTAACATTATCCTTGATGTTACATATCTTGGGCAAGGACTACTCAGTTTGTATATTTTGCTTATTTTTTTCATAGTTTCACACAACTTCTTCCTGTTTTCTCGATAGATCTGTGTTCAGTTTTTCAAGGCCGATCCACTGTGCCAACTTATAACTAAATCTGAGGGGGGTGCGATGGGGAGGTTCCCTTGTGAGCACTATGGAACTTAACTGCTGAGGTCATAAGTCCCCTAGAACTTAGAACTACTTAAACCTAACTAACCTAAGGACATCACACACATCCATGCCCGAGGCAGGATTCAAACCTGCGACCGTAGCGGTCGCGCGGTTCCAGACTGAAGCGCCTAGAACCGCTCGGCCACCCCGGCCGGCTCGGTGCTGGAAGCGTGAGCAGACAGCCGAAGTGGTTAAGGCGACGGCTTGCGACAATCGGGAAATCTGCGTTCGAGTCACGGTGTGGCACAAATTTTCATTTGTTCTGAAATATTCCACAGCTGATGAGGTTCCATAATTTAAATCTGCAAGTCCATTGTCCGATGGGTAAAGATAATCTGCTACGTTCTGGGGAGAACATTGCGACTCTGACAGCTTCGAACATAACCGTCCAACATCAATATACACTAACGCTTAAAAAGAAAGGAAAGGATGTGACAAAATGAAAAGGTAAGAAATCACTCTAAACCGATTTGTTCCTGACGGACACTACAGCACTAATAAAGTTCATTAAGGACAGAAACATTCCCAGTCGAGCTGTTCATCTCTTAAAAAATGCTATATTGTGCACTCGTTAGTAGTTTCAGTGTTAGGTCACCTCAAAGAGAACGTTGCTGTTATGTTGATGTACCTAGCATCGAGACTGATCAGTAGCGCAGAATAGTCTTTATTCCAGTTCCACAGACCGAGTGGGTATGTTTCAGTCTTTCACTGCCTGTAAATGAGTCGGGAAATTTACTCCCAAACCAGAGTTTTGTTGCCCGAATAGGAAATATCTATCCTCTGTTTCGGATAAGTAAGTGATTCAAGGTTACTATGAAAATCATTGCCTCATGGCTACATCGTAGTATATGAAAATTTATATCCCGTTGAAAATTGAAACTGGATAATTCTGGTTTTCACGAGCAATCGCCTTGTTTATTGCAGTTTCAATCCGAAGAAGTCTACCCATTGAAAATCTCCTTATCTCTGCATAAATATTGCAACGTAGGATTCATTTAAATGTGCTTATTATAGTAAGCCTTGAGTCACCCGCTACGTTTGTACTGAGCACAAGCGCCATATAAAACAAACTGAGCTTGACAAGTCGGCCATAGCAGAGCATTGCCTAGAAAACGGACATAAAATACAGTTCGAAAATACAAAAGTGTTGGTTCATGCATCTACATACTGGGACTCCGTTGTAAAGAAAGGGGCCGAGATTCGTTTAAACAACAACCATTTCAACAGAGACCAGGGGTACACACTCAGCAGGGTATGGGGGCGGTCGTTGGACATCGAAAGAAGGCAAAGACAGATGCGCGACGCGGGAGCGGCAGTTTCAAACGTGGCGCCTGCCCCTGGCGCCACCTGACGTCACCGGTGCTGCCACGGGCAATATCTCCGCTAGCTGCCCGGGTCGACTTACACGCACGCGCCACAGTAGGTCTATATGATTGGCTGCTGCTGATGTCATCACGCCTATATAAGCGAGAAACGGTAGCAGCCCCCCTACTCCAACAATCAGGCCCATTTCACCTTCTCCCGCCTTGACACCCTCGTCTAAATCCCTGTCATGGCGCGACAGCAACGTATCCTTTTCAACAATATCCGCTCCCTTTCCGCCAACAAGAACCTCTTCCTGCACACCCTTGCCACCCACCGCATGGATGCCTTCCTCCTCAATGAAACCTTCCTCCAACCCCACCACTCCATCCACACCTCACCCTATCTCCTCCACCGCTCCGATAATCCCCTCCCAATTGCGCGTAGCGGAGTTGCCATTGGTCACCACCGCCAGATCCCCGTTCGGCTCCAACCTCTCCTTCCCGACCCCACCGAACACCTGATCCTTAGTCTCTTCTTCCCCGGCCTTACCGTTACCTGCGCCACCATCTATGTCCGCCCTAACGCTCCTATTCCCTTCGACTTCCTCTCCCACATTGATCGTACCTTCTCCTCCTACGTGATCGCCGCCGACCTCAACATTCATAGTCGTTCCGCCGCCCAATTACGGCGGTGGCATCGGTTCCTCTCCTCCCTTCAAGGCGACCTCATCCCCATCCCCCAGCACACCTGTCCCGAATCCAACTCCACTCCTGATGTTATCCTCTCCTCCCCCAACCTCCTTGGCCGCATAACGGTGGATGTCCTGGAGCCTATTGGTAGCGACCATCTCCCTGTCCTCCTCACCATTTCAGATGGTCGTCGCCCCCGCCCCGACCCTCGTAATGACCCTACCCCTAAGTGTATCCATGACTATTCCCATGCCGACTGGAATGCCTACCGGGATACCCTTTCCACCCAGGTCGATAGCCACCCCTTCACCTACCACCACCCTGACGATGTCACCCATGCCGCCTCCTTTCTCCAGCAGACCTTGTCTGAGGCCGTGGAGGCCCACGTCCCTACTGTCGCCATCCACCCCCACCGTCCTACCTTACCCCCACAGGCCATCCTCCTCCTCCGTGAATCCCGTCGTCTCTACCGTGCCTGCCTCCGCACGCGTGACCCGGACACACTACGACGCCACCGGCAACTCCAGTGACACATTCGTAATTTGCTCGCGGCCAAGAAACGCCGGGACTGGCGACAGACATGCACCCATTTAAATGCTACCTTACCAATCAACTAGTCCAAGTTCTGATCGACCTTCCGTCGCCTTACCGGAACTAAACCCTCCCCCTATTATCCTCTTCTCCATGATGATCACCCTTTCCCTGACACCCTTAGTAAGGCCAATCACTTTGCCTCCTACCTGTCTGATGTGTTTTCCATCCCTGCTGATCCCCAGTTCGATTACTCCCTTTTCCCGGATATCCGCGATCGAACTGACACCTCTGTCCCTCCCCTCGCTCCTGGTTTCCAGTACTTGGACAACATTGCACACACGGAACACAATGCCCCTATCACTACACAGGATCTCATTGATACACTCCGCAGAAAACGCAACACCTCTCCTGGTCACGATCGTGTCACCTACCATCACCTTTGTGAAGCTCCTGTCTCTTTCCTCTCCACCCTGGCCACGCTCTACAATGTAGTCCTGTCCACCGGTTACTACCCCGACCTGTGGAAAACCTCCCGTATCCTGATGTTCCTTAAACCTGCAAACTGCCGTCCGCAACTCCTCCTACCGTCCCATCAGCCTTAACTCAGTCTTCAGCAAGGTCCTGGAATCTATCCTCACCCGACGCATCCACCAGCATCTCCGCCAGCACCGCCTCCTTCCCATTACCCAGTGTGGCTTTCGGCCGTCCTTCTCTTCCGACAACTTTCTCCTTCACCTCACTCATCTCCTTTCCGAACAGCTTAATTCCCGTCGCTCCGCAATCTTCCTCTCCCTGGACCTCGAACGTGCATATGACTGTGTATGGCATTCCGGTCTCCTCTTCAAACTCCAAACCTTCGCCCTTCCCATTAACTACGTCCGTCTGATCGGCTCCTTTCTCTCCCGCCGTCCTTCCTATGTCACCATCCATAACACGGATTCCCACACCTTTTTCCCCTCTGCCGGTGTGCCCCAAGGCTCCGTCCTCTCCCCCCTTCTGTACTATTTGTACATGGCGGACATGCCGCCGCCGTCAGCCCCCGTCCACCTTCTCCAGTTTGCCGATGACACCGCCTCCCTTGCCCTTGCCCCCAGCCTACAGCGCTCCCAACACCTTCTCCAATCCCATCTTGACCGGTTCACCGCTTGGTGCAACCAGTGGTTGCTCAAGGTCAATCCCTCCAAAACCCAGGTGATCATTGTAGGCAAAACCACCCCTTCCTTCCGCCTCCTTGATTTCTATCTCACCATCTATGGCCGTCCTATCGCCCTCACTCCCACCCTTAAGTACCTTGGCGTCACCCTCGACCGTCGCCTCTCCTGGACTCCCCACCTCCGGACAATCCAAGCCAAGGCACGCTCCCGACTCAGTCTCCTCAAGCTCCTCTCCGGCCGTACGTGGGGTCAGGACCCCTCCACCATCCTCCACACCTATAAGTCCCTCATCCACCCTACCCTTTGTTAAGCCCATCTGGCTTGGATCTCCGCCCCCCCTACCTTTTATAAATCCCTCCAAATCCTTGAACGTCATGCTCTCCGCCTCGCCTATCGCATCCGTCTCCCCTCCCCCACGCGGATCCTGTACGATCTCATCCCCTTCCCCCACCTCCTCCTTTTCCTTGAAAGGATACGGATCCTGTACACCTCCCGCAAACTCGATCATCCTCGCCCGCTCGTCTCCCCGATCCTCTCCCACCCCCACCCGCTGCCGTGCCTGTATTCGCACATCCCACCCGGTCTCCATCTCTCCACCCTCCTTACCCTCTCCCAAGGTGGCTTCCGCCAGCTCCCCCTCCCTGATGATGCCCTCCTCCCCTCCATCTACCCCTCCTACCAACTTTGATCCTCCCGCCCTCCTCCTGTGCCTGCTCCTCTGGGCACCCTCCCTCCCTTTCTCTCCCTTTTCCCTCCCTCCTCGTTTTCTCCCCCCTCCTCCCCCGGGCCTCCCCTCCTCTGTCCCTCGCCTCCTGCCCCCGTCTCCTCAGCCATTGGCATCCTTTTTCTCCCCTCCACCCCACCTCACCCCTGTTCCCCTCTTGGCAGGTCCCCGGACTTGCACACGCTAAGTGGACATTCGTGCGCCGGAGATCACCGCTATAAGTGTTTCGTGTGTGCCGTCTTGTTTAGTGTTCAGTGTTCACCGTCACACTCCATCGTTCACCAGTGCCATCGTCTTCTTCAGTGTTTGTGCGTCGCATCAACAGTTTGCAGTATGGATTATCGTCGCGTGTGAACGGCTCCGTGTTTGTCTTTATGTGTCTACTGTTTTATTGCTCACCGTTCTGTAACTTATGTGTCTTCTCAGTGTTTCTTCTCTTTGTGTATCCTCTGGCTGAAGAGCGGCGTAGAATGCTGCTGACAGCCTGCCTGTTGTACAGGTTTAAAATAACAATAAAGAAAAAAAAAAAATAGCAGCCCCGGCAGTCAGTGAACTGACGACGGTGGCGGAGGCGGTCATCGAAAGCTCGAGGATTTTATTCGAAAACCGAGAACCTTTTATTCAAACTACGCAAAGACTGTGCATGAAGTAACCTGGCTCTTAACTGCAGAGATGGGGTGCTGTGGGAGGGGACAATAGTTGTGGTGGAGGGTATGCTCCCAGAGGCCACAGCACTGAGTGGAGATGAAAAGCTGTAGACTAAGCATATGCAGAACTTCTAAGCCGCAGCCACAAAGACAGCAAACGATTGTATTAATAGTTTATGCCAGTACGACCAATAACTCAGTACTCCCGAAGTACAGAGCCGAATAAGGAATTCAGCACACAAACAACTGAACTGGCCGTTTCTAATGGGCTAACCACACTCCTGAAGAGACCATAGCAAACCTTCGGAAGGAAGGATCGCACAGCGTTGAGAACGAGTATTCCTTTCTTTGGGGCATGTTATTTTGTAAGGGTTCTATCCAAGGCGTGTTGATGATGGCTGAAATTCACTCTGAAGACCTGTTTCAGGAAGGCCAGCACCTTCAATGACTGTTCGCTATATGGAGACTGCTCTACTCGCTGTCAACATCTACCCTGAAAGCTAAAAAAAATCTCAATGAATCCATGAAACGTGATGGTCACATAATATATTAGATGCCATTAATTACGCCATCTCTGCTGTTTCCGAGTTGCTTTATGAATGCAGAAATTGCCCTCATGTCTTGAGACGTAGAGGGAAAGGGATTGCAGTGGAACTATATCCGTATATTCCAGCATATCGTACTGTATATTATGGTAACCAAAATGAAACTCCCATAAATATCTTCAACATTTCGTAGCCCTGTCATCAACTGCATAAATATTAATTTTAATTTGAATAATCAACAGCCTCAGTTGCATCGTTTACCTAGAATTTACCTAGGTCTCAGTAGGGGTAACCCAACCTTCTTCTGAATAACAGAAACTACCGTCTTTCCATTGTAGACATCGTCAAGCTAAAACTACAAATGCTTACAACGCATGAACGTCCTATTGACTTGATTCTAGACCATTTCAGGTCAAATATACTAACCTCGAATAATGACCATCTATTTTATATGGCCCGTATTGCCGTTTGTTACAGATTAGGTATAGACTTACTCATAAGTTCAATCATGTCCATTTGTGTGTTAAGTCAATAGGACGTTCATGCGTTGTAAGCATAGATAAGCAAGTGCATAACAATTACGCCTTAAAATTTTCTAGACCTAGTCGTAATAATGACGATGTTGGCTTTATATTATCCTTCCCACTCCTAAGTTCTTTTTAGGTGATTAAACTTCGTGCTTAAGCACAAAAATTTTCTAGATAGGCCATACTTTGTAAGCACATGATTTCTTCCTCATAATATGACCAACGAATACTTCATAAATGTTAAGACAGTCGATCTACGTACGTTCTTCACAGGTTAACATATACGCCCTTTTCCTCAGTTATACCTATTATTTCACTTTACTAGTAAATTCAAGGTCAGGAGTTAAGTTCGCGCCTTGTCACAACAAGTAACTATCAAACAGTTTATGCGCAGGCGCGAGGTATTGTGTCCGCCTAGGCGGGCCTCATGACGCTACGGTCAGTTCCAGTACAGCACTAGTGGCTGCCGCATCGCGGTCGCGAAGTGGGGCCGAGGCAGTTCCACATAAGTTTTATAGTCTGACGATAATTTATGGAATTGTAGTTTTAGCTTGACGATGTCCACTATGTCCAAACGGTAGTTACTGTTATTCTGAAGAAGGTTGTGTTATCCCGACTGAAACCTAGGTAAATTCTGGGTAAACGGTGCAACTGAGGCTGTTAATTATTTAAACTAAGTCCCATAAATGCCGTACAAAAAACCACACAATATGTTACGGTTGCTGAACATACCGTACTGACGAGGTTTCCTGATGTATAGTGGCACACGGCCGGCCACGGTGGCCGTGCGGTTCTAGGCGCTTCAGTCCGGAACCGCGCGACTGCTACGGTCGCAGGTTCGAATCCTACCTCGGGCATGGATGTGTGTGATGTCCTTACGTTAGTTAGGTTTAAGTAGTTCTAAGTTCTAGGGGACTGATGACCTCAGATGTTAAGTCCCATAGTGCTCAGAGCCATTTGAACCAATGGCACACATTCTGGATGTCCCGAATCAGACTCATCAGAAAAAAATGAAAAAATGAGGATCGAGATGTCGCCGATATCATTTATTCAGAAATGAACACACGCATGTTGGTCTGGAAGCTTTCACTCACGCACAGTAGAAAAGTTGTAAGGATGAAGCTGCAGGTTTTTTTTGAAAATTTTCTAAGACTAACCTCTTCAAGTGCCACATGCAAATCTGAAGAATGAAGGTAGATCCAGATACATCTACGACTTCTTGAATTTTTTAAAAATTTTTGTGAAATTTATAGGTGGACTTCGCAATGCAACACTCAGTGGAGTGTAGATCCTCTGCAGCTTATATCTGTCTTGTGCAACATTTCCTAGTGATCAGATTCGTTTCAGACTATAGCTCATGACCATATTATTGTTTATATTACGTTGTCAGTGCAACACTCAAATACTGTTAAGGCCTTTTTTGCACTTGGTCAGACTATATATACTTCCGACATCTGATGTCTTTGGCAATTAAATTCTGTGTTTACGATACGTGATGTCCGTTATGACCCTGAATTATTTAACCACAAAATACTTCACTAAGTAAGCATTTTTATGCTAATCGCAGAAAAATGCAAGCTGAGGATTTAGAATGTGGAATTAAATTGCAAAGAACGACATCCATACCTTGGCACTTCCAAGACTTCTTTTATAGCCCAAGTGAGTGATTCCACGGACACGTTTGAGATTGGTATTTTGATTCCAAGTCCGATCCACTCCACGCGGTTCATGTTGCAGTTCTGGTCTCCAAACGCAGGGAATCCTATCAGTGGAACGCCGTGGTACAGCGCCTCTTGAATGCTGTTGATGCCGCCGTGCGTCATGAACAACCGTACGTTCTTATGTGCTGCAAGACAAGAGCATAGATTAAGTACAAGAATCTAAACGTTACTAAACGAGAATCGTTAAAAACAATCAGGTGCAGTTTTTTATGTGCTATGACTGCAGAGTAAAATGTGTTTTCGTTTATTGCTGTTTAATGGTGTTGTATTGTACACATGAAAATGTTTGTAAGATTTGATATATCTGTTCATAGATACACAGTGAGAAAATCGTCAAGAATGTGGAACATCTCATAACATAGGAACATGTAACACATATTTACAAAAATGGAAACGCTAATGTTCTAACCCTCAGTGAAATGGTTCTTGGGTTGTAGAATAAATGCCTTTCAAAAGAAGACGAAGTAAATATTCCAGAATTGGAATCAAGAACAGGTGCCAAAATGTGCAACGTAGAAGTAAATATCCTCGTAGTAGTGAAGTAACTTAAATCACTTAATTAAAGAAAGTCTCATGGTCCACACTGTATACCTATTAGGTTCCATTTTGGAGTATTCTGATGCATTAGCTCCATACTTAATCATATACAACCGTTCGCTCGACAAAAGATCCGTACCCAAAGACTGGAAAGTTGCACAGGTCACACCAAATTCAAGAAAGGTAGCAGGAGTAATCCACTAAATTACAGGCCCATATCGTTAACGTCGATATGCAGCAGGATTTTGGATCACATATTGTGTTCAAACATTATGAATTACCTCGAAGAAAACTGTCTGCTGACACACAGTCAACTTGGGTTTAGAAAACATCGTTCGTGTGAAACACAACTAGCTCTTTATTCACATGGAGTGTCGAGTGCTATTGACAAGGGATTTCAGATCGATTCCGTATTTCTGGATTTCCGGAAGGCTTTTAACACTGTACCAAACAGGCGGCTAGTAGTGAAATTGCGTGCTTATGGAATATCGTCTCAGTTACGTGACTGGATATGTGATTTCCGGTCAGAGAGGTTACAGCCTCGTAGTAATTGTCGGAAAGTCATCGAGTAAAACAAGTAATTTCTGGCGTTCCTCAGGGTAGTGTTATAGGCCCTTTGCTGTTCCTTATCTATATAAACGATTTGGGAGACAATATGTTCAGCCGTCTTCGGTTGTTTACACTGTCGTTTATCGACTAATAAAGTCATCAGTAGGTCAAATCAAATTGCAAAACGATTTAGAAAAGATATATGAATGGTGCGAAAATTGGCAGTTGACCCTAAATAACGGAAACCGTGAGGTCATCCACATGAGCGCTAAAAGGAATTCGTTAAACTTCGGTTACACCATAAATTAGTCTAATCTAAAAGCCGTAAATTCAACTAAATACCTAGGTATTGCAATTACGAACACCTTAAATTGGAAGGAAGACACAGAAAATGTTGTGGGGAAGGTTAACCAAAGACTGCGTTTAATTGGGAGGACACTAGAAAATGTAACGGATCTAATAAGGAGACTGCCTACACTACAGTTGTCCGTCCTCTTTTAGAATACTGTTGCGCGGTGTGGGATCCTTACCAGATAGGACTGACTGATTACATCGAAAAAGTTCAAAGAAAGGCAGCACGTTTTGTGTTATCGCGAAATATGGGAGAGTGTCACAGAAATGATACAGGATTTGGACTGGACATCATTAAAAGAAAGGCGTCTTTCGTTGCGACGGATTCTTCTCACGAAATTCCAATCACCAACTTTCTCCTCCGAATGCGAAATATTTTGTTGACACAGACCTACATAGGGAGAAACGATCACCACGATAAAATAAGGGAAATCAGAACTCATACGGAAAGACATAGGTGTTCGCGCACTATACGAGATTGGAATAATAGATAATTGTGAAGGTGGTTCGATGAACCCTCTGCCAGGAATCCTAAATGTGATTTGCGGAGCATCCATGTAGATGTAGAATAAGTAAAATATCTGAAACCTTTCATTTGTCCGATAATACCAAACTTGTAACCGACATGTAGAGGTATACGCGCTGAAGTTCGTAAGACTATTCTTAGGCTATTGTGGATACATACCATGAAACAGAAAGCTGCTTACACCTCTTATTAAAACAGATAGCACTTCTATACTGAAGATTTGACGGAGCCCTTACTATATTTTGTACTATTAATAACATATACGTCAACTTGTTCTTACAGGGAATTCAGCCTTCGGATAGAACGACTTTGAAATCAATAAATCCTTTAAGGTTCTAGTGAACTGAACTTCTCACCAATTGAACTTTTTATGGTTGTTAACAAGTTACTGAAAATTTGTGTTCCTGAACAATGAATAAACTCACAAGTCAAAAGGTTGAATTACCACCCTTTGCAGAGCGGACATTCAGGGAGAGAGTGAATGAGTTTCAGGAAATTATCGACAGGGATGTGGAGCCATGCTGATCCCAGTGTCGTAGCCAGCTGCGCTAGATTTACAGTTGAGGGGATCCATGGCACGAGCAGCTTGATCGACGTGGTCCCACATATTCTCGACTGGGTTTTCATCTGCAGAGTTTGGTGGCAGGGAAGAGCTGTAAATTCGTCCTGGTGCTTTTAGAACCGGGCACGAACACTGCCAGCCATGTGACACATTGCATTCCCTTCTGGTAGATACCACTGTGCCGAGGAAAAAACAGACTTCGTGGATGGGTGCACATAGTCCCCAAGAATAGACGCATACTTATGTTGATCCATGGGCCTTCCAGAATGACGAGATCACCCAGGGAATGCCATGAAAACATTCCCCAAATCATAACGCTCCCTCCTCTGACCTGGTCCGCAGCTCGTGGTCTTTCGGTAGTGTTCTCGCTTCCTGCGCACGGGGTCCCGGGTTCGATTCCCGGCCGGGTCAGGGATTTTTCCTGCCTCGTTATGACTGTGTCGCCTTTATCATCATCATTCATCCCCATTACGGTCGGAGGAAGGCAAAGGCAAACCACCTCTGCTAGGACCTTGCCTAGTACAGCAGTGCGGGTCTCCCGCATCGTCCCCTATGCTCCTCGGAGTATGGGACCTCATCATCATCACTTCTGACGATTGTTGCAGGGCAGTACACGTCACCGGCCATGGAGCATAAAACGAAATTCATCTGAGAAGGCCACCTGTCGTCACTCGATGGACTTCCAGTGCGGTACTGGCATGCAATGAACAAGTCAGCTTGGATGCATGTACCGTTTGCTGAATGGTCATTGAGGAGACGATGGTAGCAGCCCTGTGGGTCATCTGAACGGTCAGTTGCTCAACATCTGGACATCTATTAGCCTGTTCACGTCTCCGCAGTTGTCGTTCACTCGTGTCATCTATGGTTCACGGTTCACTGCAGCTGCGTCGGCGCTGGTTGTGGATAGTGGCATTTTGCCATGCACGGTGTACTTTAACTACGGTGGCAAGCGAACAGTTTACAGACTTAGCCAATTCGGAAACGCTTCCTGGTCTGAAAGCCAATGATCATGCACATTTGTACGTCAGATAAATCGGTCCTTTTCCACGTTACGACAACGACTGCACTGTTTTTCGTATCAACCGAGATACTTTTTTTTGTCCTCCATTGCCAGTGCTGCCACCTGCCTATGTGAGTGGTTGTTGAACGTTGACGTGAACATAGGCAGTGGTCATATTAATGTGACTGGACTGCATAAATGGCGTTAAATCTTTATGTAAATTATTACTATTTCTATGAACTGAACTGATGGTTTGAGAAAGAGATAAATTATTTATAACAAGATTCATGAAGAAATAAATGTGTATTTGTTGGAGAGGGAGGAGGAGAAGGTGCGGGCAGTTAGCGTACATGCGATTTCATGAAGAACTTTAATGAATTCCTTTGTTGTGAAGCTATAGGTACAGTTTCGAAAACTATAATTGAAGGGTCAGGGACAGGAAACTAGTGATCACGTTTGTCGATTTTAAAAAGTCTACGATAGTATCCATCGTGAATCTCTACTGTCAATTCTTAAAGAATTTGGTTTATATCAGAAACTTGTCAACCTCGTTGCAGTCACCCTTCGAAATACTAAAGCTAGAGTAAGGTTCAGAAATGAATTCTCTGAACTTTTTCAGATTCATACTGGCCTTCCACAAGGCGATGGATTGTCTCCATAATTGTTCAGTTGTGTGCTGGAGGAAATCATGAGTGAATGGAACAAGATATGCCCACCGTATGTTAAGACTGGAGGAAAGATTCGACTTAACTGCTTGTATTTGCAGATGATTTGGTGCTGTTAGCAAACAATATTGATGAAGCAAAGGTTCAAGTAGAACAACTAGAATGATTAGCGGCAAAGGTCGGATTGCTAATTTCGTTTGATAAAACAGAAATGATGCCCAGCTTCCCAGTTGACACATCCCATATCATACTCTATAATGATCAAAAAATTGAAGTAGTAAAAAAGTTTAAATATCTTGGTGAGATTATTACCTGGAATGTTAATGAAAGAGCGTCAATAGATAGTAGAACATTAAAACTTTAGCGAGCGCACAGAACCACTTGGCCAACCTACAAAAATTATCTCTCTCAATAAATGCTAAATTTCGACATTACTCCTCCGTCGTTAAACTGGAAGCAACATACGCAAGTAAAACACTACTCAGATTAAATACTCAAGCAACAACTGACAAATTGCAGAAAGTTGATAGAAGAATACTCCGAACGAATTATCTGTAAGAAACATCAAGTTAATGGGCAGTGGAGACTTTTACCCGATTCAGTAGTGTATAAAGAAAGTGAACCCGTTATTGATACAATGCGGAAAAGAAGGATTGCATTTTTCTGCTACATATATCTCCTACCAAATACTAGAATCCTGAAGCAGCTTTTTGAATACTTCTGGAACAGTAAAACCCAAAACATCTGGTTTAAAGAAGTACAAAATGATCTGGATGAACTGATCATCACCACACACCAAATTCAACCCAGAGAAGAGAAACTGTTTCTGAAGAACAAATACACACGGCTGACATTCAAACCATCAGAACGGAAGAAGTATGTCATATCCGCAGAAAAACGAGCAGCCAGGTCACAGCGAGTGAAGTTTTGGGAAACGAAGAAATTGCTGACTGCTAAGACCTAAACTTAATCATTGTAGACTCTGTTGTATTATGTTGATTTTAGTGCCCCAATTTGGGAGTAAACTATGTTAATAAATGAATTTTAGTTTCGAGTCGTTCGTAACACAAGTTTATTTCACCGAGTAAATGTCACTCATATCACAGATACACAATAGTACAGGAATACACTGATAAATGATAGTCTGTTGAAGGCCTTATCCCGGTCCACGCAAAAAAACATTCACATGACTACCGATGTTCGCTAATAGGCGAGATCTTAACCATCCACAGAATAAATGAGTTAATTCATCATATAAGGAAGATTAGGCCGTATGTATTATGACTGTCATAGTTGCTGCCCCTGTTGGGTATCCTTTAAATAAGAGTTTTCCCAGACTTCGTCCCTCGTCTGCTTCTTCTGATATCTCTGGTAAATTTTCAACGTCTCGCTCCACGTACAGGACGTGGTGGAGAGGGAATAAAGCTTCAGAATTCTATATTCAGATGGACCCAGTATTTTTGTGCTACTTATCGCTTCCTTCACCTCTGGAAATGAACTGTATACACTACTCGCCAAGAAGAAATGCAGATGATAAACGGGTATTCATTGGACAAATATATTATACTAGAACTGACATGTGATTACATTTTCACGCAATTTGGGTGCATAGATCCTGAGAAATCAGTACCCAGAACAACCACCTCTGGCCACAATAACGGCATTGATACGCCTGGGCATTGACTCAAACAGAGCTTGGATGGTGTGTACAGGTACAGCTGCCGATGCTGCTTCAACACGATACTACAGTTCATCAAGAGTAGTAACTGGCATATTGTAGTGACGAGCCAGTTGCTCGGCCACCATTGACCAGACGTTTTCGGTTGGTGAGAGATCTGGAGAATGTACTGGCCAGGGCAGCAGTCGAACATTTTCTGTATCCAGAAAGGGCCGTACAGGACCTGCAACATGCGGTCGTGCATTATCCTGCTGAAATGTAGGGTTCGCAGGGATCAAATGAAGGGTAGAGCCACGGGTCGTAACGCATCTGAAATGTAACGTCCACTGTTCAAAGTGCGTCAATGCGAACAAGAGGTGACCGAGACGTGTAACCAATGGCACCCCATACCATCACGCTGGGTGATATGCCAGTATGGTGATGCCGAATACACACTTCCAATGTGAGTTCACAGTGATGTCGCCAAACACGGATACGACCATCATGATTCTGTACACAGAACCTGGATTCATCAGGAAAAATGACGTTTTGCCATTCCTGCACCCAGGTTCGTCGTTGAGTACACCATCACAGGCGCTCCTCTCTGTGACGCAACATCAAGGGTAACCGCAGCCATGGTCTCCGTGCTGATAGTCCATGCTGCTGCAAACGTCGTCGAACTGTTCGTGCAGATGGTTGTTGTCTTGCAAACGTCCCCATCTGTTGACTCAGGGATCGAGACGTGGCTGCACGATCTGTTACAGCCATGTGGATAAGATGCCTGTCATCTCGACTGCTAGTGGTACAAGGCCGTTGGGATCCAGCACGGCGTTCCATATTACCCTCCTGAACCCACCGATTCCATATTCTGCTAACAGTCATTGGATCTCCACCAACGCGAGCAGCAATGTCGCGATACGATAAACCGCAATCGCGATAGGCTACAATCCGACCTTTATCAAAGTCGGAAGCGTGATGGTACGCATTACTCCTCCTTATACGAGGCATCACAACAACGTTTGACCAGGCAACGCAGGTCAACTGCTGTTTGTGTATGAGAAATTGGTTGGAAACTTTCTACATCTACATCTACATTTATACTCCACAAGCCACCCAACGGTGTGTGGCGGAGGGCACTTTACGTGCCACTGTCATTACCTCCCTTTCCTGTTCCAGTCGCGTATGGTTCGCGAGAAGAAGGACTGTCTGAAAGCCTCCGTGCGCTCTCGAATCTCTCTAATTTTACATTCGTGATCTCCTCGGGAGGTATAATTAGGGGGAAGCAATATATTCGATACCTCATCCAGAAACGCACCCTCTCGAAACCTGCACAGCAAGCTACACCGCGATGCAGAGCGCCTCTCTTGCAGAGTCTGCCACTTGAGTTTGTTAAACATCTCCGTAACGCTATCACGGTTACCAAATAACCCTGTGACGAAACGCGCCGCCCTTCTTTGGATCTTCTCTATCTCCTCTGTCAACCCGATCTGGTACGGATCCCACACTGATGAGCAATACTCAAGTATAGGTCGAACGAGTGTTTTGTAAGCCACCTCCTTTGTTGATGGACTACATTTTCTAAGGACTCTCCCAATTAATCTCAACCTGGTACCCGCCTTACCAACAATTAATTTTATATGATCATTCCACTTCAAATCATTCCGCACGCATACTCCCAGGTATTTTACAGAAGTAACTGCTACCAGTGTTTGTTCCACTGTCATATAATCATACAATAAAGGATCCTTCTTTCTATGTATTCGCAATACATTACATTTGTCTATGTTAAGGGTCAGTTGCCACTCCCTGCACCAAGTGCCTATCCGCTGCAGATCTTCCTGCATTTCGCTACAATTTTCTAATGCTGCAACTTCTCTGTATACTACAGCATCATCCGCGAAAAGCCGCATGGAACTTCCGACACTATCTACTAGGTCATTTATATATATTGTGAAAAGCAATGGTCCCATAACACTCCCCTGTGGCGCGCCAGAGGTTACTTTAACGTCTGTAGACGTCTCTCCATTGATAACAACATGCTGTGTTCTGTTTGCTAAAAACTCTTCAATCCAGCCACACAGCTGGTCTGATATTCCGTAGGCTCTTACTTTGTTGATCAGGCGACAGTGTGGAACTGTATCGAACGCCTTCCGGAAGTCAAGAAAAATAGCATCTACCTGGGAGCCTGTATCTAATATTTTCTGGGTCTCATGAACAAATAAAGCGAGTTGGGTCTCACACGATCGCTGTTTCCGGAATCCATGTTGATTCCTACATAGTAGATTCTGGGTTTCCAAAAACGACATGATACTCGAGGAAAAAACATGTTCTAAAACTTTCATCATGTCAGCACGTTGTAGGTGTCGCCACCGGCGCCAACCTTGTGTGAATGCTCTGAAAAGGTAATCATTAGCATATCATGGCATCTGCTTCCTGTTGGTTAAATTTCGCTTCTGTAGCACGTCATCTTCGTGGTGTAGCAATTTTTATTGGACGGTAGTGTATATGCCAAACAGCACTGTTTATCGGTGTCTACATTGATATTCAACAGGCTGAATAATTTCGTTCAAAAGTCGGAACAAAACAAGGGAATATAGTGGGTTCAGAGAAGCACTAAGAAGTTCAAACAAGCCTTGAGGGCAGGTTTACTTTTAGAGGATCAATACATATAAATTTTCACTCAAATTAGACTCATCAAGGTAATAGAAATGTATCAACGAGGAAGAAATCTAAAGAGATTTAGGTTAAATAGACAGGGCGGTACGTTGTGTAATTTGTCTCGTGCACTGCACACACTGCCAAGAGCGCATGGATTCTGGCCACAGCGACGAGTGTGACTTCGCATGCCACAGCAGCTCTTTGGCATGGGCAAATGGATCGTTGCAGTCTGCCATTCAGTCTTCGAAGTTCTGCGGTCACGGAAGCAGACATCTCAAGGTCGCTGGCTACGCCTCATCCCGCCCTGCAGTGTTGCCGTGTCAGCTATCGGCCCAGTCTATCGTCACACTTCGCTGCTGTCGAGTGTTTGGTTTGGTTTCGCTTGTTCTGTGAACTCATTTAGCTATACACACAGCATGTTCCAGGAGGAAGTGTCAATATTCAAGGATGTGATAGGAACTCTCGTTTGAAGCAAAAAGCTTCATTTGGACTTATGCCCTGCCCTCTTCTTTATTGTTTCTGAATAGAACACATTTAATGCAAATTGTTATTTATTTTCTGTATTATTGTATTATTGTATTATTCGATACGTTGACAGGTTTACACATGCACACATATACTGCAATCAGTAAACATAACAAATATTTCACAAAGATCAACTGAGAAAGTCGCTATGTGTTTGTAGCATAACTGCACTGCACCATTGCAACAATGTGTTGCTGTTCCTTGCACAGACTGTTGAACTACACATTCAGAAGAGAATGGGAACCTCAAAGAATATCCATTCCACGCAGTGTGCTGAGAACTCTGGCAAACACTCTAGGATCAGGTATTCGGCGTGTCAGTAAGCGCCAACGGTATTCTTTGATAGCAGCTGGAATACTATCATCGAAAAAGCCGTAAACGTTCATCATGCACGCATGGTCTTCATTAATGTAGATGTGTGGCATTTTAGCCGATGTGTGTTCAAGACAGTTAACCATTACTTCTCTCTGGAGCCCATGAGAATTCTTTGAGCGTCTGTGGTGGAACAGGACGACCACGAACATGTATGTCAAGCATGACCCACATACTTTTTTTATTATTTATTGCCAAACTATAGACCTGTTACCTGATGTTTAAAACAGTTCGTACATCTTACAATTTTCGTTTTTCATCTTTTTACAGTTTTCTTTTCCTTTCTTTTGTTTTATCTACAACATTTACAAAGTGTGATACTTTTCAAAATAACTATAATTTAAGGTTGAAATATAAATAAAATTTTGTTGTTTTTTAAGAAGAATATAAAAAGAAGATAGGATAGAGGAGAGATTTGTTAATACCATCACCGAATGTGACTGACGGTGTACCTCGGAATGGTTTCTTCGAGCCGTTGACCACCAGTAACACACACACACACACACACACACAAATGGTTATTAGTAGAGAACTAATGTTGCTTATCCTATTTATTACTAGTCCTGTGTATTAACTACTTTAGGTGCCCATCCATGTACAGCATTTGGTGTTTCCTTGGCTATATCGCCAGCATTTTTGCTTATTTACTGTCACATCTCAGCTTCCTCCTTCTGTTCCTCCTCATTGTCACTATTTTCGCTGTCACTGTGGGTATCGCTGTCCATCCTCTGGAGATCGTTGTTACGCTGCACATAGGCATGTCTGTAATGTCGTGTCCACATGTACTCTTCAAGTGTTGTTTTTGAAATACTGTTTGTCAGTGCGTTTAATTGTGCCCATTGTTCTTCGTCTCTTATTGCTGTGTATGTATCTATGTCTGTATCTGTGTAGTATGAGCGTAGTGTATGTCTATTGTTCGCGCATTGCCCACAGAGACAGTGTGTTCTGGGGAACCTTCTTCCCCGCATGTGCGTGTAGGTGTCTGCCTCAGACTCACGCGGTTTAAGTGCGTGGGATAAGGTCTGTGTCCGGTTGAGAAATGTACCATACTGCGGCTGGGATCGATATGTCTCATTCTCAACCGCTACCTTACGTCAGGGAGGAAGTCGTGCAGTCTACATGCCTTATCACTTACATCCCACTCACCTCGCCATGTATCGAAACGCCAAAATTTAATTTTTTATCTATGTGTACCCCAAGATAGCGCGTAATGTGTGCTCGTTTAATGTTTGTGTCCCCAATTTTAACCGAAGGATTCCTCTGGAGTGATCCTTTCAGTAAAGTGTATGTTTTGTTTTCGGCTATCCTGACTTTGTTATTGTGACACCACTGAGTAATTGTTTGTAGTATTCCACTTGCTCTCTCTTCTAACTGGGCTCTGTTGTTTGCAGTGACTACAACTAATAGGTCATCTGCGTAGGCGACAATTCCGTCTGATCTGTCATCCCCATCCAGAAGTTGTAAGAGGGGTTCGATTGTTATGTGCCAGAAGATGGGGCCGCAGATCGATCCTTGAGGACAGCCTTTGGTAATTCTTTTAATTACATATGCACGATGGGTTTAGGTCGGGACTCACCGCCGGTCATTCCATTACTCCAATGTCCAGGCTTCGCAAGACATCGCTGCTGTCGCCTGCCGCATAGGCCCTGGCACCGGAAGGAATTCAGGGCTACCATCTTATGCAGCAACCACCACATGATCCAGCAGGATATGTTTGATGTACTGCCTGGCGGTAAGGCAACCATGGACAACTACAAGATTCGTATGGCTGTCTACAATTGAGGCCTCTCCACAGCATCACAGAACCTTCGAAATCTGTCAATTTCGTAGACAACATTTGGCAGGTACCGCCCAACATGGGTTTACACACATGAACCCGACCATCACTTCTCATCAGAGGACATCTGGACTTATGAAATTGGCAGTTGACATGGGATCGGCAAAACTGAAGGCGAGGTACAAGATGATGTCTTGTCGAGCGGGATTCTGTACTAGGACGTCTGGATCACACAGCATTACAGTCAGATCGGACAAAGCGGCTCCAGTGCTCTGACGTTATCCCTACGACGTTGCAACTCAGAGATGTCCAGATGTCGGTCTTCACGTGTTGTCGTAATGCTCCGGCGGCTTTGTGCAGTTCGTCTTGTATGCTGTCTCGCTATAGCGTGTCCACAGCCTATGGATGACACATGGAGAGGCATTGGCAACTGTAACAATGGACCGATAGTCTATACTTTCTGGATCAAACAGACAGCCCTTGCAACTTTCATTGCATTAAGATATCGCAATCAGTGTGCTTAGTGGAATACAATGTCCACAAATGACAAATGCCATGTGCGTACCTCACTAAAAACACTGAGACACTGGTACTCACATCCGTCTCAGGAGTCAACTGAGAATGTGATGCGTAACACTGCCAATAGACAGCAAATGGCTCTGAGCACTATACGACTTAACTTCTGAGGTCATCAGTCGCCTAGAACTTAGAACTAATTAAACTAACTAACCTAAGGACATCTCACACGTCCATGCCCGAGGCAAGATTCGAACCTGTGACCGTAGCGGTCGCTCGGCTCCAGACTGTAGCGCCTAGAACTGCACTGCTACTCCGGCCGACGACGGCAAAGGCTTTTGATTTTTGCCTACAGTGGCAGTGAAGATCGCAAGCAATACTATAAGGCTGCAGCTGCCACCTACATCAAAACAGATCGTAAAGACACGAATTCGACACTAATCCCTTTCCAGCATGTCGATGCTTGTAGACCCGCATCGGAGTCGCACTTCGTTGCATATATGCTGCAGCAACACCCTGAAACGGAAACTTTTTGGCCCCCCTTTGTATCTCAGAGCTTCCATCGTCACAATGCACCAACACATCACTCTCGATTACAGACAGAATGATCATAGAAACATCTATGGCGTCCCATGTCACGTGACCGTAATATGCATCCAATTATTAAGTTTCCATAAGCTGCGGGCGGCAGTGGCCGGGCGGTTCTAGGCGCTACAGTCTGGAACCACGTGACTGCTACGGTCGCACGATCGAATCCTGCCTCGGGCATGGATGTGTGTGATGGCCTTAGGTTAGTTATGTTTAAGTAGTTCTAAGTTCTAGGGGACTGATGACCTCAGCAGTTAAGTCCCATAGTGCTCAGAGCCGTTTGAACTATTTTTTGTGGGCGGCATTTCAGCGATGATGGATGAGGCTGGCTCCCCAACTCATTCGGTGTCTCGTTTAGTCGTTTCCATGCAGCTTGACCATCATCATTAAAGAGGAAGGCGTCCATTCAGTGAGAGAAAATCCCCGTCGGTTGGCACCGCTGTTACATCGTCTAACGTCAGTTGTATAAGGGTACTGGTAATAACCAAGACTCAAAATGGTCCATACAGCCAGTACGAACGAAATTAAGTTGTTCGCCCTTTCCCTATTCGCACATTCGTTGTTCCGAGGCGCGTGTGTTCCATCCATGCGACGGCACCTAATGACAAATGTTAGCCCATGGTTATATTCCATTTTCTCCATTCACTGCTAGTATGTCAAGAAGGAAATGATATTTCCACCCTACAGTGTTTCCATGTCCTCTTTCAGAATATTTTTCATCTGTAGCTAATCACCCTTAACACAACTGAAAACCATGTCCTGACTATGTAGGGAAGCAGCCTACTCATGCCGTAATAAATGCACATCAGTCTTTCCATTGTGTGCCAGCCAGTCCGTTGTAACTAGCTCTGACGTCATAAATGTTCACAATACTTTAAAAATCAAGCAAATAACCTAAAACGGTTCTAGAATGTCAGGAGTAATACTAAATTAATATGTGTTGAATATCAGTTCAATAACTTTAACCATTTTCGAAATTTGGACGTTTTTCTGTAAAAATCATTGGCGCAACAGAAAAGTGCTAGAGATTTAAAAATTTATACTTAGATTCCTTTTCAATAATAATTTAATAGAAACAGTACTTTGGATCTCACAAATTAAGATTTTAGTTGAAGTCCATGATTTTCTGGTTTTTGTCTTAAAAATTAAGGAAGCAAGATAGATTAAGTAGGCTAATAAACAAGGCTAGGATGTTTAAATTTAAGTAGAAGGGAGATCCGCTATAACCATAAAGATGTGAGAAGTTTCAACTCAATAACTGTAAAACTATAGCGATAGCGTATCTCCAAAGGGCAGGTTCAGAGCTCATCTACTGCGTGTAATGTAATTAAATTAATTCTCTCGCCCAAAATATTTAACTTAGTCACGTCAAACTTTTATTGTGATTACTTACCTGTGTGCTAAATGCACATTTAAATTAAGAGCTTCATCGGCCATCAGCAAAAGAAGCTATGATTTATTCGGTAACTTAATGTGGTGCATTACTAGCCCAGCTGCTAGTCGGGAGAGCCGATTTGATCAGGCGTTCCCTTAGCCGTCCGCACCGAGGCCTTATATATAAGAACGCTGCGCGAGGAAGTAAGGCCCCAGTTCTCTCCAGACGCTGAATAGCACGCCATCTGTGTCGGGAGTCGCGTCGCGTCGGTATCATTGCTACAAACAGCCTCGGATGCCGTATTAAGTTACTCGGGATACGCGTAACCATGAAATCATTTCCGAGTGAAATGTTAATTCTGGGATGACTTTAATTATCGATCTTCAGTTTGCGTAATGTCGTATTTTCACGTGCCACCGCGGGACAAACATTCTACCATTATTTAGCGTGGCGTTTGATGAACCTAATCATCAAATTATGGCGAGCATTCATTTAAACATTTAATTTGGACATTTATAGTTGCATCAGCGCATTAGACTCTGAACTGCTCTGTTAGTTAGATTGTATGGATACTTTTGTTTTCATCTGTGACTTTCAGAATACAGAACGTTTTTTCACGACCGTTTTTGATTATAAATCCCAGACAATCTCCTAATTCATCAGAGCTATAAGCTGTAACTATAAGTGTATTCTCAGATGAAGTGGGCACTAGGAATTCTAATTACAGGCTTCACGTTTTGCTAATCACTTTCTGGTTGCCAATATTGTAGTTAGAGAGCCAGTGTTGAGAACGGCGAAAGGCAGCATAAATAACATTCTAAATAATAGGAACTGGTTTTACATTCTACAAACCTAACATTTATATAAACAACATAAAATTAACATAATTCCACCCGCCGCCCCACATATGGTGCATCGGCCGGGAAATGAAGTGTTTCTACATTCTTCAAACATGATTAATAACAGGAATTCCACCCGCCGCCCCACATATTGTGCATCGGCCGGGAGGAAACTGAGTAAAGTGAAAGTGATTTTTAAATATTGGGATTCGCAAGTGAAATGCGACACACAATTGAGTAATAGAACAGTGAGAGTATTACGTGTGTATGTGGACGACGCAATTGGATTAACGACGTATCTGGATTGACGGAGCTGGCACTGAGTCTAGCGGCGCTGCCGGCATCGCGAGAAGCCAGTTTCGCCTCACCGCAGTCGTCTGCCGGAGCAGCCGGAGCCGCGCCTGCAGTTGCAGGCCACGCAAACACACAACAGCCGTCTGAGTGCCATCTGCAATTCAGCGAGCTGCGTCGCATGAGTCATTCTGGTACACCACACCGGCAACGCCATACGTCGTGCAGAAGGAACTAAGTTAAGTGAAAAGCTGTTAAAAATTTTACTAACCTGCACTAAAAGACTGTCGGCAATGGAACCGCCAAAAGAAACTGAGGTTAAACTTAAATGAGAACCTATGTCTGTTGATGGAACTGTAAATCCAGACAACGGTTCAAGTGTAAATACGCATGAAAATATTAATGTTAAAGTGAAATATGAAGTATTGTCTTCTGACAGTAGTGTGGGAAGGGGCAATGATTCAATAATAGAGACCCCTGCAGTAAAGCAGAAAGCAGAAATTGTTAATTTATTGGATGATAGTTCCTCTGTTGAATTAAAAATGAATCAGTCAACAGAGGCGGTAGAGTTTAAGAAGGAGAAGTTAGATATGACTAATCAATCAGAAGTTTCATTTAGTTTTGATGTTTCTGGTGTTGTAGCTAGTTTTTCGTCACCTGAGTGATAAAAAGCCAGCTAGTGAGCAACTCAAAGATGCTGGGGCTATTGATTTAAATGTTATATTACAAGCAATAGCTGCCAGTAATGCAAAAATGTCAGCCAAGAATGCTCGAATGACAGCTGAATTAAAGTCTGAAATAAGTGAAAAGGTCAAAAACAGTAATGCTGAATTAAAGTCTGAGATTGTGGCCAGCCAAACAAATTTTAATAAACGATTGGAGGTAATGGACGATACCTTCAAGGCTGGCTGCAATAAGTTGAAGGAAGATCTGGACAGTTTGAATCATAAAATTGATTACAATCATGAGGATATTAAGAAAAAGGTTGCTCAACAATTTTCTGAAATGTATAAAACAGTAAAATCCGAAGTTGCTGAGGTTCGCAGAGACTTCCAAATGGAAGATGCGAAACTGGAGCACAAGTTAACAGAAAAGATCGAGGCGGAATCTGAACTGTGCTCAGATAGGTTTAAAGATGTTAATACAAAAGTAAACATATGTCAAGCAGAAGTAGATGCAATCAAAACTGATACTACTCATATTGTGCAAAGAGTAGATAATGTTGAAATGAGAGTAGAAAATATCAGTACTAACATTGCTAACATTGAGAGTAAAGTAGCTTCAGTAACTTCCGGTAATGGTAGTATACAACAAGTTGTAGCTGCAAAAGCCGCTTTTATCGGGTGTCGGCAGTTCTTGCGGTTCGATCCAGATAAAAATATCCACATGCTAGATTTCTGGAACGATTTTGAAGATGTGATTCCACCAACTTGGTCTGATTGAGAGAAAATCTCATTTATTAGAAGCCATTTAGCAGGTGACGCCATGCGTTGGTCAGCTGATGTTATGTTGAAGTGTAAAACATTAGCGGAGTTTAAAACAGCTTTCATTAATGAGTATTGGTCTAGCAATAAGCACAATGAAGTGTTGAGAGAATTTTGGAGTGGAAAACGCTTCAATGCAGGCAAGGAATCAATTAAAGAGTTTGCTAGGTCATGGATCTCACGTTTGTCACATTTGGGCGAAAAGCTAAAACCTGAAATGATAATACTAGGTCTTGAAGCCAAACTGCCATGGTATTGGCAAACTAGAATTATATCTGCCCCTAGAGACAATCTGGATCATTTCATTGAGTATCTGGAACGTGTAGAACGTGTTGCTGCCAATGAGGAGCAAGCACGTAATAACAGAAATGCTAATAACAATAGTAGTAATTTTAAGAACGAGCAGAATGCCAACGTAAACATCAGAACAGGAGGTGTTCGCCATATTAAGAGAGGTAGGAATTGGAGAAATAATTATCAGAACCAACAATGGCATCCAAATGATAATAATTTGGTTCCAAACAAAATTATGCATGTAAACAACAGTACGGAAAGCAATGCTATGCCAGTTAACTATAATGAAAATAAAGGAAACAGTAGTAGGCCGAGGCAGGAAAACTAGTTCCCGTCTATGAGGACACTGGCGCTCACCAGGCGGTTACTTTTCCTAAGCCAGTAGTTACGGGAATTGGTAAGACAGATCAGAAGACTCAGACTGAACATGTGGATGAAGAGTTGGTAGCATCTAAGAATACAGCAGAAATATTAGATCACTCACAGTATTTGATAGATACCGTGTTAGAGACGCTTTCTAACTGGGAAGAGAAAGAGAAGGCGCCGCAGTCTAACGATAGGGAGGAGCTACAAAATACTGAATTGTCAGGTGAAGAAGCAGAAGAAATTCATGCGTATATTTACGATGAGGATGATGTGCTCTTATCTAAAGTGCCTGTGCAGGATGTTGATAAAGTACTAATAGATTTAGGACAGGAGGTAAGTGAGAATGTAGAGGGTAGCCTGGTGGGGGTCGATGAACCCAGTAGCTGTGACCAGTTGTCACTTGAGAAGGAACCCGACGATAATGGTGAAAGTGGTTTAGCTGTAACTGGTGTTATGCCCGGTCTGGAGGCGCAGAATCGCTCAGACTACAGTAATTTGGGTCATGTTCAGCAAACTAAATGTAATGAAGTCGTGCGGTGTTTCGATTTGAAATTAATAGACCGACTGGAAAAGGCAGCTGAAAATGTAATTCAGGAAACGCCTACACACTTTGACCTAAATGTAATAAAGGCAGATGTCGATCACTTTAGTTGGAGACAAATCAAAAAGGAACTATTGGATGAGTTTGAGGAACCACCTGCACAAACTAGAATAAGCCACCCTATAATAATAGTAAATACGTTGGGTATCAATGAACGTTGTCTCTTAGACAGGGGAAGTGAGGTGAGTGCTATATCTCAGTCCTTCTTTGATGCATTACCTGGTAAAGACAAGCTTACAGTAATGAGGGTATCAGGACTAAGAATAATTGGTACTACTGGCAAGGTGTCAAAAACGGTAAAGCAAGAAGCTTTGCTGCCCTTTAACATTAATGGTAATTTAATTGATCATCCATGTTTAATTGTAAACAATCTCAGTATTGAGGTTTTAATTGGCATAGATTTCCTGTCAAAATATCAGAGTGTTGTTGACTTTGAAAGAAGCCAGTTAAAAATGGTCTTGCCAATAACTGGAGTAATTACAGTACCTTTTAGTGATAAACATGTAGTATCTAATGATGAAACTTGGGAGCTGCCTATACGAGTTCTGAAAAATAGGAAATATTGGGACGAAGGTGTTAATCTTAGTACAAGTAAGCCAAACACAGAAGAAGAAGAAGCAATTATTTTGGATAAAATAGAAACTAAATTGCAGGAAATCGATAAAATTTCAGCTAATCAGAAGGAAGAACTGAGACAGGTTCTAAAAAGGCATCATAAGGTATTTTCAGATCGACGTGGCGTGGTCAAACATTATGAATGAATGCTGTAGGGAGGAGGTTGTTCTGTAACCTCTACACAGTGTGGCAGCAGTGCAGTCCCAGCTGTGTGAGATCTTCTTTCCTTTTCAGGTCTCACTCATTCTTCATCTTTCCTGTTCACAAAAATGTTGACCCCTTCTTTCCAATATGAAAATTTCAATAATAAGCTAATGAATTCTATAGCGAGGAGGTTGTTCTGTAATCTCTACACAATGTGGCAGCTGTGCAGTCCCAGCTGTGTGAGATCTTCTTTCCTTTTCAGGTCTCACTCACTCTTCATCTTTCCTGTCCACAAAAATGTTGACCCCTTCTTTCGAATATGAAAATTTCAATAATAAGCTAATGAATTCTATAGCGAGGAGGTTGTTCTGTAACCTCTACACAGTGTGGCAGCTGTGCAGTCCCAGCTGTGTGAGATCTTCTTTCCATTTCAGGTCTCACTCACTCTTCATCTTTCCTATCTACAAAAATTTCGACCTCTTCTTTCCAATACAAAAGATTTTCCGTCATGACTATCATGCCATGAGTTCTGTAACCATTATATCTACCGATTAGTGAAAAAAAAACCTAATGTGACAAACCTAACAGTGACATAAACAACAGAGAAGTATGATGTAATTAAGATAAAATGTATTTGAGTAACAAGTATGTATAGAACCCTGGTAATACTGTAAGTACAAAGTGTTGTTTTATTTGAAATGGTCCACCAACAATATTTAAAAAAGATGTACAAATTCGTGTTCAAGCAGGATCGGAAGTGGCAGTGAAACCTCTTGTATGCTGTGGAGCTAACTAATTAATAGTAAGAGAGATTACTTAGTGTTATGAAAAAAATGCAGACAAATTGTAAGAATGAACTCACCTTGTGTAGCAAGGAATGGCAGTGTAATAGAATTGAACAGTGTTTGTGGTTGAGACGTGAAGGACACGTCTTTGAAATATTTATAAGGTTGGAGCTGGCCATTATTTTGGTGTAGTGTGTGACAGGACACACCTACATGTATTGAGGTTATGAGTTGGAGGCGTGAATGCGACCATAGGTACCCTTATGTTAGATGAGACAGAGTAGCTCATGGTGTCCTATAGGTTTAAGGAATTTAGCATTACGCTCGTCCATAATTACTTAATGCACTATAGTGGTAGGTCGAGAGAGACTACCTGTGGTTTCAGCGTCCGATCGAGTGGAAATGGATTGCCACGTGAGCAAGCTGATCAGCTGCAGTACACTATAGATATGAAATAAATGTGCTATCCTATGCTTTAAATTTTAATGGAGTGAGTATTACTTAAGTTCATACACTAGCAAAGTAAATGAATATCATAATGGCAGACGTGAAACATTATTTATAGCTCAGCATAAATACACTTCGAAGAAGTAAGTACATAATTGCAGATGTGGAACTGACAAAGCAGCAGAGGACCAATAAGTGGATTTAGTAGTCAACTAAACGTAGTGTGTTTTGAACACTCAGAACTGTACTATTACCAAAAGTTACTCACATGTACAAAGAAGCTTAGAAAACAACTACTAATCAAATATACTCATACTATCTCTAACAATAAGGTAATTGAAGATGAGTCAGCTAAGTAAATAAAATACAAATGTATCAGGAATGTACCGAGCATTGGTTCAGTGTTCCGGCCCAGAAATAATAAATTCAGATTAAATAGGATTTATGATTGTATGCCTTGAGCATAAATTTTCTCTAGTACATCACTAACGGCATTTTAAGCCATTTGTTTACCGATTTTATGACAATTAAGTAACCACGAGAGTAATATTGAATAAGTTCTGTTATCTTTGTTCCAGCAAAATATTGAAGGATAAAATGTATATATCCCCATTTCATTGTGACCCACCCTTAGATAATAAGTGAACAGAGTCTGAGGCACTCTTTTTGTTTGTTCTACAGGACGAACCAGATAATGGCAGCCTGGTAGCTGCGTAAAAGCGTGGAGTGACTTGCACACAACTGACAGTGACCCCTCCCCTTTCCCCATGTAATTTAGAGTGAACGTGAAGGACGCACACCATAGCAACTTCCCCTCTTCTACCCTTGTGAATGGAAGTGTAGAACGCCAGCCAAAGCGGCTACAACCACGTGTGTAAAAATGATTTGTAAAATTCTCTTTCAGGTTTAGAAAAGACTGCTAAGATATAATCATCTGTTTATGTATCATGAATAACTTATTTTCTCTGAATTTGTGTATGTAAGCACGTATTTAATGTATTTAAGATTTTCATGATTTTACATATTTTTATGTGTTTGTTTGTCTAAGGCAATATGTATGCCAAAGTGTTTAATTGATTTTGCTTAAATTTTGTAAGTGTAAGAGCCAGCGAACATGCCTGTAATTTAAATAATTGAAGTAGGTAATCAGTTTTCTTTTAATATTTCTATATGTTTACATTTCAATTTTAATTTTTCATAGGGAGTTAAGCTGTACTCTTGCTTCCCTTTTTGTAATTAAATTTTTTTTCGTTCATTAACATTCAAAAACAAAAAAATTAGGTAGAGGGTGATGTAGGGAAGCAGCCTACTCACGCCGTAATAAATGCACATCAGTCTTTCCATTGTGTGCCAGCCAGTCCGTTGTAACTACCTCTGACGTCATAAATGTTCGCAATACTTTAAAAATCAAGCAAATAACCTAAAACGGTTCTAGAATGTCAGGAGTAATACTAAATTAATATGTGTTGAATATCAGTTCAATAACTTTAACCATTTTCGAAATTTGGACATTTTTCTGTAAAAATCATTGGCGCAACAGAAAAGTGCTAGAGATTTAAAAATTACACTTAGATTCCTTTTCAATAATAATTTAATAGAAACAGTACTTTGGATCTCACAAATTAAGATTTTAGTTGAAATTCATGATTTTCTGGTTTTTGTCTTAAAAATTAAGGAAGCAAGATAGATTAAGTAGGCTAATAAACAAGGCTAGGATGTTTAAATTTAAGTAGAAGGGAGATCCGCTATAACCGTAAAGATGTGAGAAGTTTCAACTCAATAACTGTAAAACTATAGCGATAGCGTATCTCCAAAGGGCAGGTTCAGAGCTCATCTACTGCGTGTAATGTAGTTAAATTAATTCTCTCGCCCAAAATATTTAACTTAGCCACGTCAAACTTTTATTATGATTACTTACCTGTGTGCTAAATGCACATTTAAATTAAGAGCTTCATCGGCCATCAGCAAAAGAAGCTATGATTTATTCGGTAGCTTAATGTGGTGCATTACTAGCCCAGCGGCTAGTCGGGAGAGCCGATTTGATCAGGCGTTCCCTTAGCCGTCGGCACCGCGGCTTTATATATAACGACACTGCGCGAGGAAGCAAGGCCCCAGTACTCTCCAGGCACTGAATAGCACGCCATCTGCGTCGGGAGTATCGTCGCGTCGGTATCATTGCTACAAACAGCCTCGGATGCCGTATTAAGTTACTCGGTATACGCGTAACCATGAAATCATTTCCGAGTGAAGTGTTAATTCTGGGATGACTTTAATTATCGATCTTCAGTTTGCGTAATGTCGTATTTTCACGTGCCACCGCGGGACAAACATTCTACCATTATTTAGCGTGGCGTTTGATGAACCCAATCATCAAATTATGGCGAGCATTCATTTAAACATTTAATTTGGACATTTATAGTTGCATCAGCGCATTAGACTCTGAACTGCTCTGTTAGTTAGATTGTGTGGATTCTTTTGTTTTCATCTGTGACTTTCAGAATACAGAACGTTTTTTCACGACCGTTTTTGATTATAAATCCCAGACAATCTCCTAATTCATCAGAGCTATAAGCTGTAACTATAAGTGTATTCTCAGATGAAGTGGGCACTAGGAATTCTAATTACAGGCTTCACGTTTTGCTAATCACTTTCTGGTTGCCAATATTGTAGTTAGAGAGCCAGTGTTGAGAACGGCGAAAGACAGCATAAATAACATTCTAAATAATAGGAACTGGTTTTACATTCTACAAACCTAACATTTATATAAACAACATAAAATTGACATAATTCCACCCGCCGCCCCACATATGGTGCATCGGCCGGGAAATGAAGTGTTTCTTCAAACATGATTAATAACAGGAATTCCACCCGCCGCCCCACAACTACCTACGAATATATCGATGTAATCAACTCTTGAACTGTCATGTACTCTTTCTTGTTCTGATATGCTTATACAGGGTTGGTCAGCTGCCCCCAACTATGGGTTTTATGCAACCCACAACACTTTCAAAAACCACGTGCGTGATTTTCAAGTTCTCTCGTTCGCCACATGCACACTATTAGTCTTATAGAAAAAAATGAACTGGACCTTTTTGTATGTTGTTGTTGTTGACGCGGTCTTCAGTCCTGAGACTGGTTTGATGCAGCTCTCCATGCTACTCTATGCTGTGCAAGCTTCTTCATCTCCCAGTACCTACTGCAGCCTACCATCCTTCTGAATCTGCTTACTGTATTCATCTCTTGGTGTCCCTCGACGATTTTTGCCATCCACGCTGCCATCCAGTACTAAATTGGTGATCCTTTGACGCCTCATAACATGTCCTACCAACCGATCCCTTCTTCTAGTCAAGTTGTGCCACAAACTACTCTTCACCCCAATTCTATTCAGTACCTCCTCATTAGATATGTGATCTACCCATCTAATCTTCAGCATTCTTCTGTAGCACCACATTTCGAAAGCTTCTATACTCTTCTTGTCTAAACTATTTATCGTCCATGTTTCACTTCCATACATGGCTACACTCCATACAAATACTTTTAGAAACGACTTCCTGACACTTAAATCTATACTCGATGTTAACAAATTTCTCTTCTTCAGAAACGCTTTCCTTGCCATTGCCGGTCTACATTTTACATCCTCTCTACTTCGACCATCATCAGTTATTTTGCTCCTTAAATAGCAAAACTCCTTTACTACCTTAAGTGTCTCATTTCCCAATTCCCTCAGCATCAGCCGACTTAATTTGACTACATTCCATTATCCTCGTTTTGCTTTTGTTGATGTTCATCTTATACCCTCATTTCAAGACACTGTCCATTCCGTTCAACTGCTCTTGCAAGTCCTTTGCTGTCTGACAGAATTACAATGTCATCCGCGAACCTCAAAGTTTTTATTTCTTCGCCATGGATTTTAATGCCTACTCAGAACTTTTCTTTTGTTTCTTTTACTGCTTGCTCAATATACAGCTTGAATAGCATCAGGGAGAGGCTACAGCCCCGTCTCACTCCCTTCCCAACCACTGCTTCCCTTTCATACCCCTCGACTCTTATAACTGCCATTTCTCCTGATAACGACGTCCTCTTACGTAGTCCCCACCCGGAGATCCGAATGGAGGACTATTTTACCTCCGGAATATTTTACCCAAGAGGATGTCATCATCATTTAATCATACAGTAAAGCTGCATGCCCTCGGGAAAAATTACAGCTGTAGTTTCCCCTTGCTTTCAGCCATTCGCAGTACCAGCACAGCAAGGCCGTTTTGGTTAGTGTTACAAGGCCATATCAGTCAATCATCCAGGCTGTTGCCCCTGCAACTACTGAAAAGGCTGCTGCCCCTCTTCAGGAACCACACGTTTGTCTGGCCTCTCAACAGATACCCCTCCGTTGTGGTTGCACCTTCGGCATGGCTATCTGTATCGTTGAGACATGCGAGCCTCCCCACCAACGGCGAGGTCCATGGTTCGTGGGGGGACCTTTCTGTAGGTAATTTAATTTAGTTAAATTTTGAACTGGAATACGTTTTCGCTTGAAGCCACGGTTTTCGACTTCTACACATACATCTGCATTTACAATGATACTCTGCAAATCACACTTAAGTGCCTGGATGAGGGCTCATTGAACTACCTTCAAAATAATTCTCTATCATTCTAATCTTTAACAGCGCATGGAATAAACGAAAGCTATATTTTGCCATGTGAGCTCTAATTTCCCTTACTTTATTTACACTGAAGAGCCAAAGAAACTGGCACACCTGTCTTATATCGAGGAA